>NC_084954.1:8501138-8811138 GCF_949316205.1 Platichthys flesus | reverse complement strand
GGAACTAATATCTCTGTGGCCCCATACAAGATTTGATTCGTGGCCCCAAAACCTTCCAAGTGTACCCAAGAAATGTCAAGATAAAAAATATATGAAGTCTTTAATTATTTTATTCCAGGTTAAAATTATTAGTCAAGTTTTATTAATTGATCTTGTGCCCCCCAGATTGTTAATTCAAGCAGCCGGGTCCTTTTCACAGGTGGCCCGCACAAAGGGACAGCCTCTATGTGACGCCTCAAGTGCATTATGGAAGTAACACATTGCGTGAACATCGATCGTCCGTGTGATGTCAAACTCAAAGACCATTATTTAAGCGGCAGGGATCTACCTCTGTGCTCAGATTTGAAACTGAACTCATATCGTCCCCGGGAGCAGAAAACCAACACGCTCCGTCCGATTTGGTCTCAACAGCTGTGCTCGAGTGCCTTTGCGGTTAGGTAAATTACATTACATGTCATTTGGCTGACGCTTTTGTCCAGAGCGACTTACAATTAGTACACTCAACATTTATGAAGGGTCTTTTAAGGGTTCAGTATCTTGTCAAGGACACTTCGGCATTCAGATCCGAGAGAGTGGGGTTTGAACCGGCAACCTTCTGTTTGAGAGCCACAACTCTAACCACTAGGCCACACCGCCCCTATATATATGTGTTTTGGCTTCTCTTTTCTCCGAAAACATTTATTTGGGTTTTGCTTGTTTGTTCCAAAGCCATTTTGCTGAGCACTTACTGGTGGCGACGTCCCACAGTAGGCAATTACAGTCCATTCTATTTCACAATTACTGTGATCATCTGTGTAGGAGGGAGCAGCAGCTGGGACGAATAAATCAAAGCTGTGCCAGCAGAGCAGGTGGAGTCGTACATGAGAGGATGCGTCACTGTGGCGTCTGTCGGTGACGGAGGTTTCGCTGTGTGGCGTGTTTCACAGGTTCGACCGTCACTCACGGCCAAGAAGGCATGAATACTGTGATTGATGAGATTCCTCTGGTTGGCTTGTAGTTCCTCCTGACAGGTGTTACTTTTCGACACTAATCACACTCATTATTTCATTATGTAAAATCTAAACCTCAGTTTCATGTAGTGAAGTAATCCATGGATGTTGTTCGTTTAAAGATGTGAATATGATCTTTTTTTTTTCACTCGAATATATTTTGTGATACCACAAAAACATTTACTCTTACCTGGAGTGATTTGTAGCCGTACTGGTTCTGATTCTACGTTCAGATCAGTCGAATGTCCTACTCAGAGAACTCAAATATTACACCTTGTTCCATTTTCATTAGCGCTTATCCTTTTGAGGGTTATTGGGGGGCTGGTGCCTACCAAAAGTCATGTTTTAAAGCAAAATGATATATTAAATTTTGTTATAGTCGAAAAAAAAATGTAAATACATTTTCTGGGACAACTTGTGAGATTAAACCACTTTGAAAGGGGAATACATTTTCTGTGGAAGCTTTATTCCAACCGACTTCTTGAAATGCAGGACCAGACTGTTTGTCTAAAACTGGTCAGTGAACTTATTTAGTTACCCATTATGTCGTAAAATGGGCCGTTTACAGTTTTCAGGAAACCTCGGCCAGTTGTATAACTTTATCACTTAACTCACTCATCCATGCACTCCAACAAGTATGAGTTTCCTGGCAGTAATGCTTGGGGGGGATGACCTTCGTAGCCCATACACGAAAGTGCTCAGATGCTCTGGGACGCTTCTTGAGGTCTCTATTTCCCTCTGTCGCATTAGCGCTCAACTTCTTCTGGCGCTTAACTCATGTGTATGAGCCACGAGGGAGTTGAGGCAGCGTGAGGGGAAAATCACGATATGCTGACATGTAATTGAAACACCAATCCACATGTAAAGACACTTGAGCACCATCTCGGCCAAAAATAGAAAACCCAGGCAATCAAATATTTAGATTCAGGACTACTGGAGTATTTTTGGAAAAAACACACACATACACACACAAACTCACAGTATCTGCTTCATTTTATATGATACATTCACCAATTTGTGCAAAGATCCAACCCTTTTGGACAATGAGTTACTCATAAATAAAACATGGCTGTAAAGAATGCAGACCGTGTTCAGAGCCTATCCTCAGATTAATGTAAGATTTTGGAGGATGAAGCTTTGAATGCTGCATATTTCATCATTGTTGTGTTTATCCCAGAGTGGTGTGGTTTTGAAAGAAAAGAAATTTAAATCAGCTGGAAGTTGATGAGGCAGGTCAGAGGAGCTTGTACAGGTGCAGCGATAAAATGGAGTAAAAGAATCGGAGCATGTTTGTTTCTTTTTTGGGTACAAACCTTTACATAGTTATGTGAATATTTTTGGTGCATTCGCTGGACTTCTGTTGTTTATGACTTGTTAGGGTCATATGCTTTAGACAAGTGCTTCACAAATAAAGTTATTATTTTTATTGTGGAACAAATGGATGTTGATAGTCGAGAGATAGCTTGTGTTTAAATATGAGCACTTACTATGTTGCGTACTTGTATGTTTTGTCTATATAACGAATAGAGAGAAACTAAATTTCAATCCCATCCATGTCCCTTTACATAAAATGGCAGTATTGACAATAAAGTTGACTTTGACTTTGTATGAGTATATTTCATAGACAATATAGAAAGATGGACGACATGGCAGCTCCCCAAAAGTGAAGCCAAGGCATTTTGATTGCCACCTGGTTGCTGGCGGCTGTATAGGTCATCGAATCTGCCTTCTTTGTGTTTATGGACGGGACATGGACCAAAAACAAAGTCAAGTACACATTGAAGGAATTTTCTCAAAGATGGTTCTACCATATTAGGTAGTTCTTATCGCACTGATGTTTGTGTGGAGATGCGTCGTCCATTTTATATACAGTCTATGGTTTACTTCTGTAATCCATCTTATCTACTGTGTCTTCTACTTGTCCTACTGCTGAATTGTCGACCCAAGGAAATAACAGAAACATGAAAATATAAAAACGGATCAAGATTGATCAAGATGCTGTAAGCAGAAGGAATCCACGGCTACAGTGAGTGGGGGGCAGGGAGACCCAGGTTGGTGGACTTCATACACGCCTGTCTGCCTCCATCATGCTCATGTGAACAGCAGGCGCTCCACAGGATGTGTCATGACATTATTCACCACCAGAGGCCAATGAGCGGGGAGCGGCAGAATGCTTTCTAAACACTGTTTTCCCCTGTGTAAGGGAAGACCGGACGTATGTGTGTCTGCTGACATCCCTTTGCATTAGCCTGTGTGTACATGAGAGAGAGAGAGGGAGAGAGAGAAAGAGAGGGTGTGGGGGTGTGAGGGAGAGAGAAGGTGAGCAAATGAGCAAGCAAGAGAGAATTTCTGTGTATGTGAGCTCCCGACATCCCTCTGAGATATTTTTAGCATTGTTTTTCAGCCGTCTTCAGCAGAACACAGTCTGTTTCCCAGTCAGAACGTGGTTACACGCCTCTCATGCACTCTCATGTATTTCTCAATCATATGCCGCTATACAGAGACACAAGGAAAACTCACACACACACACACACACATACGGAAGCATTCAGTTGCTTCTGCTCTAATGGCTAACCTACACTGTGCTCTTATTGTCCAAAGCAATAAATCATTTTCACTTGCTACGTCTGAAATATTCATTCAATGTTAATCAAGCACTACTTTTTAATCACACACACACACACACACACACACACACACACATGCTCAGGCACTCTCAACGTTGTGTGAGGCAGACCCTGCATGTCTGGGTAGGAAACCTTGTAACCATTTACTAATGATGTAGTGACGCAGTTACCTCCCGTTTCAGTTAGCACTCAAATCTAATATTGCATGACAAGCAGGAGCAAATCTGCTTAACATGAAAGGCAAGATTTTTATGGACTCAATTCACTGGGACAGTAGAGTGGTTTATTTTTGCAACGTTTTTGCAAAGTCGTTGAAAATACGTTGCACTTTTACATAAATTAAACAATGTAAGCAATCTACAGCCATGCTAGATGCTAAAATCCTTACAATGACCATGCTAACGTGCTCATGATGAGCAAATATGTTCCATTGATTAACTAGTGGAAGCTAAAGTATCACAAAAGTCCTGGGAGAGACATAAATGTGGGTAACAAACTTCCTTGCAATTCATCCAACAGTTGTTTAGACATTTCATTCAAAACCACAAATGTTAATTTCACTGTGGCACAAGAAGAAAGTCAGGGATCCATTGGCGGTCATCATCTGGGCACCATAAATGTCTGTTCAAAAGTCAAGCAGACCAGTAATTGTCAAGACATTTCCCAAACCAAAAGGTTGGACTGACCGACAGACCAGAATTAAAAAGTTTTCTTTTTCAGTGGCCAGTGCTCTGCTGAATCAAAGCTCCCTCCCATAGATGGCAAAAAGAGAAACTCTAAAATTGTTCTTAATTTATTTATTTAGTTACTGTTAAATTATGTTTTCTCCAAGCTTTGTTTGAATTGAGCCGATTTTCACAGAATATCACTCGGCTGCTTAAACTTGAAACAGCATTTGCTCTTTAGTAAAAATTATTATAGCCCCCATGATTTAAAGCTTCAACGTTTTATTTTATATTTTTTCAAGTATCTCTCCACACTTAAAGGAATGAAATACAGATTTTCAATATCTCTCAGTCTTGAACAGAATAAACTGTTGAGAAGAGACAAGATTCAATCATCTTTAAATGGCCGCTTAAGATTTTATCGTCCAATGTATCAACGGCTGAGATGAGTTCAAGGACAATTAATATTGTCTTCATGCCAACGTCAGCTGCATGCAGTTGGTCATTGCTGACCTTGATTCACACAGTCTCAGTGCTGTGCAAAAAGTTTGAAGCAGATGGAAATTCAGAAAATGTTTAATGTTATTCAAGGAGGAATATAATTTGCTAGATTAATGTTTCTAAAGTGGTTGATTTAAGAAAAGGCAGCTTGGAGATGGGCCTAAAATCAGCCTAATTAGAGGGATCCAGAGAATTTCTTCAACAGGAAATGAACTTTACAAAAATACCAAAACACAGACAGCAATTAATAATCCTAAAATATCTCTGCTGTCTCTATTCTACAGGTGCTGTCTACAGGTCATTAAAATTACAATATGTCTATCTCTATGATATCTCCATGTATCCGACCTTTCTCCATTCTTTTCTCCCTTCCGTCATAGATCCCGGTTATGACCGGAGCTTTCATGGACTCCTCACCCAATGATGACTACAGCGGCGAACACTCTCTCTTCAACTCCTCGGCCAGCGTCCACGCCGCTGCCTTGGCTGGCTCCGTACAAGGTCAGCAGGATGAGTCGCAGTCCATGTCCAGCGACGCCATCTGGCTCTGGATCGCCATTATCGCCACTATTGGAAACATAGTGGTGGTGGGCGTTGTCTACGCCTTCACTTTCTGATGAGGGTATGCTCATAAAGACAAACGTGTACATGTCCTGGTTCTCCTGGATCTCTGGGCCCCTGAGTGAGGCCTTGCTTTGCAGACACACGTTCACTCTCACTCTATCTATCTGTGTCTCTCTCTGTCTTTCTATCTGTCGCTATCCCCTGGCTTTCGGATCAGTTCGGGGCCCTGAGGCTTTGGAGGTTGTGATACTAGACAATGAAATATAGACTATATAAACACTATATTTCTTCATCAGATGGGAGGACTGGTACTTGGCTATGTTTGCTGTCAACATTTGGAAGTTGGAGAAGAAGCTTTTTGCATACGACAGCTCTTTAGTTTGAAACAGAAACAACCGACCTTGCGCTCTCAACCGGGAATCTGAGGAACTGTTTTTTTTTTCAGCCTAAGTTTATTTCCATGTTTCAGACAACAGGCTCACTTGTACTGCAGAGTGTTGAACGGGGAGTAAATGGGGCTGAAGATTCAGGTTGATCCGGGGCCATCTTAAACATGCACCGCATACTTGCTAAGCAGTGATCTTTAATTATGTGGCTTAAGAGATGGGGAATGTTTAAACATTTAGAAAGCACAGGGATTATTTTCATGTCAGGCAGCCCTACGGGTCTGCATGGAGCTCATTTAAGGATTCATACGGGGATGAAGGTATAATTTGGACACTGATCAGTAGTGTACATAATATGTTTCTCAATAATTTGACTGACAGGAAACTGCCTTTGGTACACACTTCAAGTCTCAATCAAATGTCTTCTGCAATGCCAACTCAATCATACACATGAATGATGACTTAGTAATTCTGTGTAAAACTAAGTCAGCCTTTTTCAAATTAATGGACTTATTGTTCGAATACCTACAGTGTTATCTACCAGCGAATATTAGAAAGTATAATTGTTATGTCATGGTCTGTTCAGTTATGTTTAAATATAATCTACATACGTTAATTCAATATGATATTATTTGCTTCTTCACCTTTTTTTTCAGTATAAGTCTTTAAATCACTTCATTTTTTCCTTACTTGGAAACAATTACCATCAGCAACAGAAAATAAAAATTCCCGATATCACACATTTGTCAGGGCAGTTGTGGAAAAGTGGTGAAGTGTGTGCCTCTAAAAACGTTGTGTAACACTTACCGGATCTCGAGTGAACACTGCGATACACGTGTGTACCAATGTGAGTGGGAAGTGATTTTTTTTTTTTTATCAAGCTCCGGCTCCGTAAATTAGTTTTGTGCTACTGTGGAATCTGGAGGCAGCTGTCTCCATGGCAACTAATCCTCATCCTATTTGGGAATCATAACCTTTCTTTTAGTCTCGAGCATAACGCTCCAGCTACATATGCAAATTAAGCATTCTCAAAGAAAGGAAAATACAAGACACTGCATTTGTACTGCTATTATAGCTGGTAGAAATTGGCTTGAAGTCTGCTAAGTGACGTTTTGTGCTTTGCTGACAGTTTTCTCCCCTTTTTATGAAAACGTTCGACGAAGGAAGAGTGGATACAAACACTTTCCCCTAAACGAGCAAAGTGTTTTATCCGTTGACTTGTAATTCGTTTTCTCTCAAACTGATTGATCTTTGTATTTAGATGACGAGTCTTTAGAGAGTTCTTTATTTTAGTGAAGTACTTCTCCTGGGATTTAGACGACAATGTCAATGTGCTTTAGATTGATAATAATGCAAACCTGTGTAAACACCATATCTGTTCAAATGTTCCGACACTGCTACAAACAATACCAGCTTATATCTACTGTGTTAGGAAAGGCTCTGACACACACTAATCCCTCGTTATTATGTTTGTATGCAATGCTCAAAGACTTTTCAAGCCAGATATTTTTAATAAATGGTTGATGTAGAACATATTTGGACATGTAAACCTCAAACTCAAATGCTTTTTTTGTAAAGACCTGCTTCTCTTCAAACGTCTGTATCAGTGCACCTTGTCATTCTCTGTTGATAAAAAATTCATATGTCAACTGAAGCTGTTCATCGGCGCTGACAGTGTCAAGTGAGGGGTGCCGCGGTGGAAACACTGGTGGCTAAGTTCAAACTTTTATCTCGCTCGTCATCAGTGCTTGATGGCGTGAGACTGTGTCCCGTGCAGCTCCTGACTCACCTGCGATGCTCCCGGTGAAAGCCGACCCACTGGCAGGCATCGCCGGTCGCTGCTGAGCCATCAGGTGAGATTGATGCTGAGCTCCGATGGCGCCATCTGTCACTCTGACACATGGACTCGGGTTATTTAGAAACCACCTGGATTCGCTCCTCTGTGGACCCAGCCCCCACTGCACCGCTCTTTCCATGAACAGGGAAATAATTCACTCGAGGAAGTGATTCTGTGCATTCCTGGGTGACTTTCTGACATTTTATCCTACACTTCTAAACCCATTAGTAACTTTAGAAACTTTTGATTTACTCCCGGCAATCAGGTTATGTTTTCACCCTGAACAACCCCAATGACTGATGGTTTGTTTTTTTCAAAGCAAGATTACACAAAAATGACAAAAAAACGTGATGGAAGGATGTGGTATCGGTCATGGAAGAATCCATTTCCAAATACATTTGTCTTTATTCTTGTAAAATTAAAGACATTATTCTCTTCTCAGCCTACCTGGAGTTTAAAACTTCACTGAGCCCCCCCACACAGGTTAGTTTATACAGCACAACCGTTGAATCCAGAATGATTTATATCAGCAAAAGCAAATCCCTGTCACCCCATGGAGAAGTGGTGTCAAAACACATCTAGAGATCACCTTCCATGAAGCTGCACTGCTCAACCTTTACAGACTAAATCTGCCACTTCCCCCGTGTGGAAAGACAGCTCGCTCTGATAATCTATGGATGATCATTTCCCTTCAAATTCGCCACGGGCCTTCCCTGATCCCCCCTCAGCAGAGGAGAGGGAAGTGAAGTCAGCTGCACATGATCTTCGAACAACCTTCACGTTGCCTTCACTGCTCGTTGTGCTTCGTCTGTGTCCAATCAACCCACTCAATTGTGTACAAAATAAAAGCCCCACGGGTCTAACAACAGTCTGTGTTTTGGAGAGGGAGAGGAACCAGTGACTACCAGTTTACCAGTGACCTTAGTGGACCTAATCTGGGCTGATGCCTGGTAATTATTAGACTCTCAGGTGATGGTTCAAGAAAAAAACCCAGAATGACAGAGACTCAATCTGTATGATCTATATAAGATGAGGCAACAGCTGTCCCTGTGAATAATACATACAGATCATGTAAAGGCAAGGCAGGGTTAATCAGTGTGAAGGGAGGGAAGGAAGAAGGAAAGAAATAAGGAAAGGAGAGAGGACAGGAAGGAAAGAAAGAAATACAGATTGAAAGAAAGAGACAAAGAAGAAAAGGAAGGAGAACAGGAAGGAAGGTAGGTATACAGAAAGAAAAGGAGGGAGGATCGGAAGGAAGGAAATTAAGGAAGAAATAAAGAGACAAGGAAGGAAAGGAGGGAGGAAAGTAAGGAAGGAAGGAATAAAGAATGATAGAAAAGAAGGAAGAAAAGAAAGATAGACACGATGAAATAAAGAATGAAAGAACGGAAGGAAGGAAGGAAGGAAGGTAGAAAGAAATGTCATTAAGATCAACCAGATTCCAATCATGGGTGACAGCTTGGTGACGAGGTGTGGGGCTGGTTAAGCAGTTTATAGACGCATCTTGTCAAACTGTCACTTCAGAGACTCATTGAAATGTACAGTTTGTATCTACACACATTTTCTTTGCCACAACAAAGGCTCCACACTATCAGAAACACACAGAGCCATGGGGTGCCACCTCTGACATGCAGCTTCAAAACACACCAATCCATCAATGAAGAAAAACAATAATGAATTAAAACAACAAATCAAGAACTCTTGGCCCCACTTTGGTTTCCTGTTTATCATATTTATCTTCCAATCATTCCACACGGATCTCAGTATAATTAGGTTCACGACAAGACTTCCACACAATCATTCGACTTAGTTGCTCATGAGAGAATTAGCATCTTGTTTTAACACTGAGAAGCCAGTAGCTGACAGTGGGGGAGAATTCATTACATTACATATACAGCTCTCAGGCTTGTCTCAGATACAAATTTAAATAAAGCACATTCTGACAACTTTGACATTTAAGCAGTTTTAGTGATTCAGGAACTTCCTTGGGGTCTTAATGAAATGTCTGTAACATATTTTGGTCAAAATACCACAAGGATCATTTAAAACAGAACCTTTTTTACCCTGTCTAAAACAGCCCTCCTCAGATTGACCTGTTTTGAGTGCCCCGCCCCCCTCAGCCCCGGTGAGCCTGGCTGCGAGAGTGCCAGCTCCCCAGCGCAGCCCTGCAGTGGGAGCAGTGGGAGCTTGAGCTGGCACAGCAGCAGCATCCTTCCACACTGTTGAGTCAACGTTTAGAGGTGTCCCGGGGTCCCTTGTTTATGCGGCCACTTAAATGTCTGACGGGTAGCAGACCCTAGGGGCTCCCCGGCTAGCGTTAGCTCGCAAGCTAACTGGGCCGGTGGAGCCCGTCTAGCTTTAGTCCAAGGCTAAATAGCAAGACGCCCTACATGGGCATGGTGTGACTATTACGTTTATTTATTTTTTTTACAAATCGCGGGAGTTTTTTTCCAGAGATTCTGGGATGATAGACATGCCAGATACCCAAATTAACGTGTAGAAGCACTACAAAAGTGGAATTTTCATAATATGTCTCCTTTAAATCTTGACCGATGGTAAAAACATGGGAGACTTAAACAGGATTCAAGGAGAAAAACAAACATGGAGGAGGACGGACGTCGTGTGTGCTGTTTTACAGCAACAATCATACAGTTGGTGACTCTTCCCGTTCAGCGCCCTCTCATTGGCTATTCAGAGTTTCTGTCAGAGCTTTTATCATCTAAGGCTCCTACACAATTAAGATAAAGATTCGGTGAGATTCATTTCTAAACCTTGCACTCTTCAGGTTTATTTGGGAAGATAATCTGCTCCAACTGATTTACAGTTGGTGTAACCCCCCCCCGCGCAGGCTGGTCTCATCAAAATTTCGAAGGAAATGCTACTAAAAGTAATGCACTAGAATTTGTATGAATTCCACTAAATCTTGAATCAGGAGGCTGGGCAAACGTGACCTTTGCTCTTCTCTCTCTTCAAGAAACATGGCAGACATTCATCTAATCCTAACCCTAATATGAAAAATACATATGAAGTCTGCACCACGGTGATTCAGCAGAGTGAAAGCAGCTGGAATAAGCTGTTCATGAACGTACTGGTCCGGGAACGGAGGACCCTGTAGCGCCTCCCAGAGGGGAGGAGGGCAAACAGTCTGAGACTGGGTTGTGAGAAATTGGGTTGTTAATCAACAAAGGTGTCTCTAAAGTTGGTCCAAAGTGAAACACATGAGTGTGTATAAAGCAAACATACATATTTTGATTATATCTGGCCATTTAATACCACTTAAAACAGATTTGACAGATTTGATCCAGCTTGGACCTTAAAGGGGTCTGAAAAGTACACCTGAGAGGGCCTGTGTTTGGAGCAAGATGAGATGTAGACTTTGTCATGGAACAAAAGCAAAGACAGCATCGTAAAGGTCTTGACCTTGGGAGTAACATTATGTCAAAGGGAAAATTGTGGATGGCTCTTGCTCCTCAGGGATGACCTTTGAACCTTTCACCTGAGTCAGTTTTTATGGCTTACAGTATGGGAACTAAATATGCAACAGACATGGTATGAACTGTTTTGGAAAGGTCTTGAAATGAATAAATGTACATCCTGCACAAGTTATTTCCTTTTTTTGATTTCCTGATTTCCCTATAATTTCTCAGTTGTAACCCTGACCAAGTGTCCAGAGGGTAATTCTCTGGTGTATTCTCAAGTCTCTTTTGAAAATATAAAATGAAGTCAGTCATAGTTGTTGGTGCTGAAGATCTATATCATGATGTCATCTTGAATGCAATATAGAAGTGCCACATTCATGATATTTGTATGAATTTACCAGTTTTACATGATGTCATTGTTATTCCACTCTCAAAACGTCCCATTTCGGGTCGTTGCAGGCCATTAGTAGATCTTACAGGTGTATAACGTTCGATGCAATAGAAACTAAATGAAATAATCTTCATTTAGCGTTCGATGCAATAGAAACTAAATGAAATAATCTAGAAAACAAACACAAGTGATCCCATCAGCAGTGCAGGCATCATGACGTCAACCTGTCGGTGCAGCAGTGGAGCTGAAGTCAAAGGTTTGACCACAATAGAGGGAGGGCAATTAATTTGAGCAAAAATGCACTTTTGATCACGGTGTTTGCTGCAAAGAAGAACAAAGTGCAGAACCTCCCCCCCCCCCGCGCACCCTGAGGCATGACTGTTAAACTCTGATTAAAAGAGGCACTCGCATGGCACACGGTTTTCCATCTCGCACACAAGCAGGGGTCAGTTTTGTTATCCGGTCCTACGACTGTGTGCGCTGTCACACCACACTAACAGAGACTTCAGAGAGATTTCACCAGACGGCTCGGGGCGATCGACTCGTGATAACACAAAGGGAGGGAAAACAAGGATTGTAGGTGGGCTGCTGCCATGGCAACAGCAGGCCAAAACGGATTTGGACAGCACCTTTGGCTTGTGCCGGCCTTTATTGGGCCTTGATTTTTGTTTGTGTGTCTTTTGGAGGGCGAAGTGTTTGTGCCTCTTTTCACAGTTTCTTTCTCCCACCCACCCACACACATACACACACACACACAAACACGCACCCCAAGTCTCTAATGATGCTGCTCATTACGGATGTTGTCTGACGTGGGAGCGGAATATGCTTGAATCCTGCGATGAGGAACGCTCGGTGCAGCTCCTACAGCTCTGACTAATCAGAGCGATTAAAGGGAGACGATTAACCCCCCCCCCCCCTCGACAATACGGCAAAAAACTGGTTTGAATGATGATGTTTTCTTTCAAAACAGAGTTATAACCGTGAGCTGCACTTCCTGATACTGCCAGTAATCTTGCTTGGACACGAAAGGCATGCAAAACGCCATGGCGACGACTTGCTTTAAGCTTTGCTCTCTGGTCTCATGGGACGGTAAATAGTGGGCCATGTGTGACAGGGAACATGGAGTCTTTAATGCAATCTGGGGGCTCCACCCCTCCTAGATGCTGCCGCCACCTCGCCGCCGCCTCGCTGCAAAATGCTTCATTACCGTTCCTCCATGATAGCTCTGCATCACCTGGCATCCAAAAGGCAGGAGCCCCCATTTTCCTTTGATTTACTGTCGCCACTGAGTGGATGGCTCCGTCTCTCTCTCTCTCTCTCTCTCTCTCTCTCTCTGTAGCGAGGCTCGAGGACGGACAAAGTGTCTGTCTCTGCCTGTCATCTCATATATAAAAGACCTTTAGATAGAGAAAGGGGATTTATGAGGACGCTGCCCTTTGCACAAGATGAATGCTTCCCTGCCCACCTGTGCCCTCATCAAAACGTCCAACTTATTAAGCTTATTACTTTATTTTTTTTAAGCGTGACCTTCAATTTTGTCAAGCAAGTAGACAGGGAGCAGATCCCCACAGGATTTATACTGTTAACAATCTAGTAGAGTAAAATGTGTATTATCCACTGGCTCTTTGAGGGACAAGGTCGTAGTCTCTATGCTTTTTTCCAGGTGTTGTACAGTTTAAGATATTTCATCTTAATCTTCAATTGTCAACCTCATGGTGGCGTCTGAGAAAAAGTCACAGGATCAACATTATTGATCACCTCAAGCCTCTGGGTGCCTCAAATGTCTGAAGCAATGTTTGTGCCAATCCTTCTTGAGATGTGTCCCGGGATCAGTGGAACCTTTGACCTGCTGGAGGAGCTATTAGAACTGTCAGGGGATCAACATCATTTTCTCCAATTCATCTGGCGAGGAGCATGGATATCTGTATCGCGTTTATGGAAACCTAATCTGACATTTTATTAAAAACCAATACCATGGCTGAAAAGTCACAGGGCCACGGAAATCCCTTGGATTCGTGCCAATGCATCCCTTGATAATAAAAATAATCTATAACTCTTATTCCACAAATGTCTGTCTTTCTTGTTGCTTCATGGATCTATATCGAGCCGAAATCATTTTTGATGCATAATAACCAGGAAGGACGAACACAACGTTTTCTAACTGCTACGAAAACAGCCCATTACAAACAAGCATGTTTAGAGCAGCCACTGCACTGATAATAAAAAAAATGAATAATAATCATTATTATTATAACAATAAACTGTTCTTTTTTAAAGCAAGGTTGTAAAGTGCTATTCAAGTTTGAAATAGGATAATTACAATTGAACAACAGAATCAAGCTGCTAAAACGCAAAGAATACATACAACTGAATTCAGAATAACAAAAAACAGATCAGACACGCTTGTAATGAGGCCATGTGATGTGTTTTGACAAATGAGCTTCTCATGGTTGAGACGTTTCAATCTAGACATTAGTGGCGGCTGAACCGGCTGACAGACGACCGTGGCCGCCCTGTGAACCACACCACGAGACAACGTGCTGTTGGTTGCAGAGGAATAAATTCATAGTCATTTATCGCAAAGCAGATATAATCAATAAGCATGGTCCAACTTCAAAAAGGCAGCACATGTTACATTAAGTGTAAGTCTCAAAAGAGCCCTGGGAACAAGACGTCAATCCCTCAGCAGACCTCAGCTCTGCCACTACACTGGATATCAGCATGCAGAACATGCAGCCTGTCACCATGGAGACTGACATGTATCACTCCGTCCGCCTGACGCTCCGATTGGCAGACACAGTCGAGTTGCACTTACACGGTTGCTGGCCAAAATTGAAGTGAATGCCAGCCCGGGGTCTACTGGAGGCTTCTGTCGAATGGACAGTGGCACGAGCACAGAGACGGATTCACTGGCTGACGGAAGATGACAGGATGATTGAGAAGAGCAGAAATGCAAGAGTAGGGGGAGGAAAAAGATCGTGATTGATAGTGGAAGCCTCCGTCCATTTCTCCCTGTTGAAGTTGGACAGGTGTTATCTCGGCGCGGAGCAGAGGCCGATCAATGCTGATCTTTGTCGTCTCCGGCTCACTGTGAAACCAGGGCCTGTGTGTCAGAGCGCATCTTTTCTGTTTGTGATCGTTCATATAACTGACATGTAATTTATTATGACACATTTAAAATCATTTCTATGTGAATTAAGTGAAGCTAATAGAATGCTTCTTTAAACTTAAGCATCACAACTACGTGAGAATATGATTTTGGAACATGTATCCAAATCCAAACATCAAAGCTTCTTGTTGAAAAAAGGTCCATGTGAGTGTTATTACTACACAACATGATTATTAGCAGATGAACCATCACTGTACGACTGCACTGCTTTACAGTTCTGCACTACTTTAATTTGAATCCTAAATAACTTGCAGTTTCAGAGTAATAATAAAAACTATAATAAATAAAACTTTAAAAGAAATTATTGAATCATATATTTCAGTTGCCACAGACAAATGTTGTGCCTGGTCACATGGGCACAATGTGTGTTATGTCTATTTGTCCTCTCACTCTTAATGAACTTTAAAGACACAGGACACTTAAGAGTTCTGTCCAGTAGAGGGCTCCATATCTATTTCGTACTGTATACTGTATACCCATAATCAACTTTATTGGAAAAATACAAATGTTGAAGGGGTCTGATTTAAGTTTTCCATAGACTTACACAAAGTGCCTACACTCTGTGGATAGACAGAAAAACAAATAGTGCATACATTTCATTTAATTCTCATATCATTGTATTCAATTGACATTCATGAGAATTCACTGAATAATTTCATTGAAAGTTTGAAGATTGAAAGTTCACTTTTCTTTCAAAGCATTTTGCGGATGCAGAGGAAATGAGTTTTAGCAGAAATCCTCCTGTTGGTTTCAGCCTGTTGTCAAAAGTCATTCAGTGTCGTCTCCTTTGTCGCAGTGAAGCAAGCATCCAATGTGTTGTGTGTCAGTCTGAGTAAAACAGACAAAACAGTCAAGTTTGTACGACAAGACGAGCCTTCCCTGTTTGTATTACACTGTTTTTAAGCATTTAATTATTGATCAGATGTCCTATTTTTGTGTGGATCTTTTTATTGATGCTTTTTAAAGAATATGTTATGAGATTAATGCTCTCTCAAGTTGCAGAGCGTATTAAAACTTTCAGTAAATGGTTTGATACATGGAAAAATGCTCTTAATGTTCAAGAATGTTGACAAAGTGGAGGCGGACTCAGAGGTTTTATGGTTCAGTAAAATCATCTGTGGTGACAGCTGCAGTCGCCCACCCTGCGAGCGGCCGGATGATCAAATACTCATTCCCAAACGAGAGGCTTCCTGCCGCTTAGTTTACCTTCACATTCAGTTCTTATCTAAACTGTAAACACTCACAGCCAGAAACTCAACAGCTCGGTGTCTGCACATAACCACGTTTATTTCACCATAAATGGCAGATATACAGTCGTGCTAAATGTTTATTGCTTCCCCCGATGTTCAAATTACAGAATAAAAACAAAACTAAAATTCAGACGACGTCTGCCCACTGGTTGCTGACTCACAGTATTGCGTTATGTCCTGCAACGTCTGCTTTGTTAATATGAAAACGAGATGTGGAATCTATTTTGAATTCTCTTTTGCTTGAAAGCAGAGGGAAACAGGGTAAAACTGGCCAGCACCGGGCCTTGCAGATTAGAGAGCAGGATACAAATCCTCTCTCTGCCTTGCTGTACAAAAACAACTCATAATTCATCTATAATAGTAAATACAGCAAGTGCCGTGTCTGTGTATCATCCGCCAGGAACACTCGAGTAGTTTAGACGAGCGTGTAAAGCAGAATTAAGATGACTTTTACTGCATCAGATGTTTTGACACCAGAGCCGAAGCCCATGGAGCCACTCCCAGCCTCAGAGCCCGGCTGGTTGTTTGTTGGGATCCGTCTCTCACAGCTCTCACTCAGGGTAAAAACCACTGATTGTACCGGACAGCTGTGAAAACAATACGCAAAACCGCACGAGAGCAGCATGTGCCGCCCTGCGTCTCTCGAATCTGCGAGGAGTTACGAGAGAGGGGACGGGGGTGGGGGGTGGATCAGCGTCGAGTAATGGATTTCACAGTGCTGGAAAGAAATTTAAGAGACAGAGCAGAAGGAGACGGATAATGAGGCGACTATTTTTGAAGAGACGCAGGAGGCTCGCCGCCCCCTTGTCCAGACATTTGTTATATACTTCATTACACACCACCGAGACATGACTAACAGCAGCCGACAGACTGTTATAAATTACCTTGTAATCTACATCGTATGGTAATGAAAAGTTTTCATGGAGAGTGTGTTTGAATATATGAGGGATTTTAAAGTTTTTATAAATGTTATGTTTGGATGGATACATTTTCTTTTCAAAGTTTATATTACAAAAAGCCACCTCATTATGCAACACAGATAATTGAGGTGTTGTATTAGCTGTGGTTTTACGATAACCACCGCTGAGACTGCTGTTGCCGTTCCAAAACGATGTCGGTAAATCCTATTAGGTTTGATGTGCTCATATTATCGGGAAATGACGTTTGAAAAAACTGACAGAAGCTTTTATTCCCAGAAATAATATAACGCTATGAAATATTTAGCAATATTTAGCAATATTTCATAGCACTTTTTACTGAATGCACTTTTTACTGAATGCACTTTTTACTGAAAGCTGAGTTCTCCTTATGGTCGTGATACACTGCAGCAGGACGGAGGCACACAACGTCCAGTCTCAACCCACAGTAAAACCTCTTACATCAATATTTTTGTTGGCGGTGAATTGCTATTGTTGCTTTATTGTTACTGTAAAACTCAGTTACAGCGGAGAGGAGTTATTTCTGGGCAGCAACAGTAACTTTGTCAAAACAAAGCAATACTTTTGTGTTTACTGAGGGAGAGAGATATGATATCTTTAAATTGACAGTTTGCGCAGGAACTGTAATTTGAATAAACAGCAGTGGTTGGAAAATGGGGAAGAGAGGAGAGATGGTTGGAAAAGAGGGGAGAGAAGAAAGAGAGAGATGGAGGGTTAATCTCTGACAGACTAGTTGTTATAATTAATCTATTGTTTTGCACCGATCTTGTGGTTGTATCAACTTTTATCAGATTTGAATGTATTACTCCTCTCCTTGGATGGATGGACGGATGGATGGATGATGGATGGATGGTTGGAGAAACTCTGATAAAGGATGGATGGATGGTACTCTGATAGTGGATGGATGGAAATACACTTAATGTCGTACAGTCTAAAAATTTAAATTGAATTAGTCCTTTAAAGCAACATTGATCCCAAACTTGACCAACTTGATATATTACAGTTGCTCTAATATAAACCCTTGTGTTTAATTGCCTGTATTAAAGTTATTACTTCACTTTTGCTCCATTGTCTGGACATCCAGTTTCCAAGGATGTGTCCTCGTACAGAGTTGTTAGGGGAAGGTAAATACCATACACTCAGGGCTTTAAAGACCAATCAACAAGTGAAAAGAAGCATCCATCAAACACCACGTCCGATTTTGAGTCTTAACAAAGAATGGGCGGAGAAGAAAAAGGAAAAGACTTTTTGTTCATTGCAGCACCGGGAAGTCTCATTACTTCCCTGTTATTACTTGCACTGTGGACAACCTGCTAGGACCTGTCATGTAAAACTAATGAGGGGCGAGGGAATGGCGCCAGCATCAACTTAAAATGGACGACTAAACTTAAATCACTTCTGTCTCACTGCGAGGTTTCCAATCTCCTGAAAGTCACTGTGAGTTTAAACAAGAATTCCCTTAAAGAAGATTAAATTAAACTGAAAATATCCAAGTTTTGACTAAAGCATAAGAAGGAATTGAAATCATTGCCTCAAACCCTATTCCAATGTCCCTGCATGCCTTATAATAGTGTGTGATTCAACTTCCTCATAGTCATGCTTCTACCTCATACTAATCACATGAATATGACAGAGCAGATTCGATTCCACACATTATTGACTGCTCCTCAGCCCTTTGTTGACTCTAATCAACGCTAACTTGAAAATGACATTCGGTTTAAAGTGCATTCTCCATAATTAGGTGCCCTGTGAGACCTTAATATCTCTCAAATTACCATGTTGTTAAAACTAAATGGTGTTTCTGACCTCAAACATAACCACAGGCCACTAGCTAACACACACACACACACACACACACACACACACACGCACAGTATAGAAAAATCTATAGAAACCCTGATAATACGTAATTACATTGGTCTCATATACCTGAGAAGATTAGGCTGAGGATAGGGGAGGGTCAGCACTGACTTAAGGCTCAGGAGGATGGTTTCATCCACAATACAGGAAAACAGGAAAACAGATTTGTTAGATTATTCTGTTTTCCATCCTTTTTTCCCCCTGAAATGACTCATTGTCTTTGTCAAAAGAAGAACAGGGTGATACAGAGACCGGTCCAGTAGTTTGCGCTGAGTCACACTTGTAAGAAAATAACCTCACTGCAAATTTGCGACAAACAGGATGGGGGTCTCAGGGCACCACAGTTAAGTAGTTTACATTTTCAAATGTCTTGCAGCAATACAAATCTAAAGCAATACAACTAAAAATTGCATGCATGTAACTCTTTAGTTCAGAGGTTTTCAGCTCTTACCTTACCTTACCTTACCTTAAGTGCTTCACAAAAGATTGAGACCATAAGTGATGTATATTTAAAGAGCAATTTATTTCATATTGAGTTGTTTTTGCTGAAATGCTTTTTAACATCCTCACACAGTTTTGTAATTACACATGTACAGCTGAATGTTGAAGCTTAAGTCCTGAAACATCAGTAAAGTCAATTTTAAGTATGTCAGATCAGATGATACATTCTCATGCAGAGTATGATCTCAGTGAGAGGAGGAGACACAGGGGAAATAAAGAGAGCATGCAGGCTGAAGCATGACTTTCTGGCGGGGATCACTGAAATTACAGTTTCCTTTTAGAGACTGAGTCAGGGACGACAGACGAGGGAAAAAGAGGGAAACAGGAACAGTGTCGTTCTGCGTCTGTACATTTCGTATCTTTTCTCACTCTGGAAGGATGACTCTTGTACCTACAAGGTATTTATAAGACTTTTATATTTGAAAACATGACAACAGAGATATGTTACCTTTCTAAGGATTAAAAGTGATGGTTATGTGGTCAGTTTGGTCAGTGACATTGTACAGAAACTTGGTATATTGGTAACTTGACATGAGTTGAGAAAGTTGTTGATTAGATTGTGTTATACATCACATTATGTTGGGTAACAGAATATATATTGTGACATAACAGAATAACTGAATAACCAGTTCTTCAAAGTACAATTTTCTTGCAGCATCTCACCTGTTTCTCTAAATAAGTTTTGTGTTCATGTCAGTAAGCTGTGGGATTGAATTGGAATTTGAATGAAAATCATATTGAGTTTATTGTGAAACCCAAATTGCACTTTGAAACAAGAGCTTCTGGTTTCATTTTATCCGCTGCCACTGCGTTGGTTTCTTCTTCTTTCAACAAAAATAAACTCTGTGGTGACACTTTGGATCGTATGAAGTTTGCTCTGAAATCACAGCTCTAGAGATTGTTTATGGTTTTATAAATAATTTAGAAACATCCTCCATAAGTGTAGAGCAGGTTTTCAAAAATACGGTAAACAATTTTTTACGGAACAGAGATGAGCCTGTTGCTCATTAGCGGACCAGTGGGAATCAGACACAATGGAATTTAATGACTGATGGAGAGGCTCGCTGCTGGTGCGGTTGAACTGCATCAATTAGCATTTTTTGTCATAAATGATAAACAAAATAGAGGTGGGCAATTAATACAAAACTTTGCTTAATTATTTGGTGTGTACCTGTCACTCAAAGGGCTCAATTGAAGAGCTTTTGCAATCAGCTGTTTGCAAAAGCTCTTTTTTTATTGTAGCTTCTGCTATTTTAGTTCTCGGCCGCAGTCACATTGTTGTACAAGCAATAATGTCTTTAGCTCTGACCGAGCCAGGGACTTTTTGGTTCAGCTCCAATGGAGACAAGTCAGGAGACGATCCTTCAGTGAACATCACCCCAGCAGGTGGAGGCTCTCCCACACAGTCCCAACAGCAAATCACATTGTTGAAGTTAACATTCAGAAAGAGAAATACTTAACAGGCACATTAATAATTAACTAATGAAACAACACAAGCCGATTCATTTTATATTTCACGAGACAACACCAAACGTCACACGTTTGGTGTTGGTTGTACCAAGGTGTATTCTCCAAGAAAAGTAAATGTCTTGGATTATCAAAGTATGTATCATGTATTTTGATGATTGTGCACTATTCTACTCTGATATGGTATCACTGACAGTAATCTTAAATAAAAACATTGAAATGATTGATTGATCTTCTGAAACCCTGCTTTGCATTAGGCTGATACCCAGTTGCTGGCTCCAGCTAAACATGTATTGCAAAGACATGAGACCCAATATTCTCATTTAACTCCCAGCAAGAACGCAAAAAAGCTTTACTTATTCATCAGTGTATAATCGTCTTTTTTTTTTGTTTCATCTTCACAGCATTCCAGACCTCAGCACCACAGCTTTATATGGATATCAAAACCAAACCAATGTCACACAATGTCCTGAACACGGCTGGGATTGGCTCACAGCAAGCCAGCCAGTGTACATCCTGATCCTCACCGTGCTGGGAGTTGTGCTGAACGTATTTGTCCTGATGGTGTTCTGTCTCCACAAGAAGCCCTGCACCGTGGCTGAGATCTACCTGAGCAACCTGGCCGCTGCAGACCTCCTCCTGTTGTCCTGTCTGCCCTTCTGGGCCATCAATCTAGCCAACGATTTCAATTGGCCATTTGGTCTGTTCATGTGCAAAGTTGTCAACCTGGGCATTCAGATGAACGTCTACTCTAGCATTTACTTCCTTGTTCTGGTAAGCATAGATCGCTATCTGGCACTGGTACATCCGTTGTCCCATGGGAGAATGCGCAGGCCCAAGTATGCCAAGCTGGGGTGTCTGCTGATTTGGAGTTTCGGATTGATCATGGGCGTCCCAACAATCGCCTTCCGCAAGTTGAAATATTTCCCTGAGTATGAGGTAAATGCCTGCTATCTGGAATACCCAAACTACACCACGGAAATGGTCTGTGAGAGGATGATGATCATTTTTAGCTTCGTTGTCCCAATTTGCATCATCTCATTCTGCGCTTTCAAAATTATTCGGACGTTAAGGGTCAACAGTGTGGAAAGGTTCAGCGCTGAGAAAACCGAGCAGAAGGCCACCACTTTGATCCTGGCCGTCCTCCTTGCCTTCCTCGTCTGCTGGGTACCGTTCCACCTGGTCACCGTGCTGGACCTGCTCCAAAGAGAGGAGGTCCTGGGAGGTTGTCACTTTACGAACGTCCTGGACATTTTGCACCAGATCTCCACCTACCTGGCCTTTTTCAATAGTCTCCTCAACCCCATCCTGTATGTCATCGTAGGAAAGAACTTCAGGAAAAAAGTTGGGGAAGTCTTCAAGCAGTGGAACATCAGGAGGAGAGCTACCATGGAGTCCACAAGCTCCCGACTGTCCTGTACTCTAAAGACTGTGAGATAAAGAGTGGCTGTTGCACTGTTCCAAGAACAATAAGCAGAGACTGTGTAAAATAATAATCAAAATCCCGATCAAAATGATTCATATGATGAGCTAAATTCTTCAATGGCAACGATTGTGTAATAATGTGACTAAATAACTTTTTCGCAAGTCATTCTATGAGGAGATTCTTTCAGGAAATGTGATCATTTGGTCATATGAGGCTGAATTGTTGTCTCATGGAGAGGGTGTAACAGATTACTCACAAAGGTATCTCAAGCATGCTGAATAATTATGTAAATAATAAGCATAAGTCGAAAAACTTAACAAATACAATTATACTTAATTATTAAATTAAGCAATATCAGTATGCTGAATGTACAGCTAGTATGATTTAAATGTATCTGTAAAATAATGTATATAAATGATCAGATGCTCTCTTGTATTCCTGATGAAGATTGTGAATAATACTTGTTTTGTTTTTATCTCTGAACATAAGCATCAAATAAAACATTCAAATGATTTATGGGTGCCTCAGTGAATCTTTATAATTCTTTTAGATGTTAAGCACAAAAATAATAGGGTAAGTGAGCCCCAACAACTGCCTGCTAAGTGTTTTCTTCTGTTTCTGAGTCACTGTCTCCAGACTTTAAGAGTTTCCAGTGGTGACACACAAACATGCTCCCTTTTTGCTGGCTGTTTGCTCTCATTATACATTTCTCCCCACACCATATTTTAATGGCCCAGTGTTGACTCAGTGTGGGCTGTGGGCGAGGGTACACTCCTAGTTGTCTCAGAAATGAGGGTGTGTGTTGCCAAACAGGAAGTCTCGGTCAGGAGACTATTGCCTGGGCTGAAAACTGTTGTGGAACGGAAAAATAAAAACACGCCAGAAAAAAGTGACCTCAAATGGTTGAGTGTGCACCAATCATACATAGCTTGACCTGTTTTGTGTATTTTTGTCTGACTGTCAGGATTCGGACAGCATGCATTTTATACACTTTGAAAACCAGTCGCTGAAAAGGAAGGAATTTGTTTGACATACATTTTGTGTAGCGACAGGTTCTACTTTTCTCTGTGGCCAGACGCATTGTTTTGTTGTTCCAATATTCATTAACAATAAATATCAAGAACGCTTTGAGATTATTTCCTCAAATTTGTTACAAAACTTTCAGTTTGACTCAAGGATGAACTGATTAGATTTAAGTTGTCAAAGTCCAGGGTCACGGTGACCGGTCGACTGAAGTTTTATTTACGTTTGTCTGTGACTCAGTACATCACCTACTGTTTCAAATCCACACACAGAGAGGTTGGGTTAGATTAATCCTAGACAATAAAACAGTTTACGCTCCCGATATTGAGGGCACGGGAGCAGATGATTACTGACCCGGGCTTGAAACATGATCAAAAATTTCTGTCAAAAATACCAGTACTAATATTGGCGAGCTATGCTAAATGCTACAACTTTCCTAAGGAAACAAAACCTGTGACTTAAAGAAGTAAACTGTGGACTGTTGTAAAGAAATGGATGGCTCAGTTCAAAAATGGTATCTTTGCTGTGAGAAGTTGTGTATCAAAGTTTGGAGACATGAGGTTGACCCAATATGCCACTCAGGGTGTAGCACTGCCAGCCCTCAACTATCCCTCAACAGCCTCCATGAAAAACCCGCCCACCCAGGGGATATAATTTCAGAGACTGCTTTCACAAGTGAGTCCAAAAACTGTTTTTTCCCCACAACAAATGGAAACATATGTGCTAAGTCTGGAGAATTACATTACATTTCTAAATTAAGTTGATATTAAATTGTCATTGTATGTGTGTATGTCTATGTGTAACGACACTATATGTATCCAGGCGTATGGGCTGAGTTGTTTCAATCTGAGACAGGCCCTTCCAGTAACTGCTGCTACGACTCCTGTCTTTGACAATGGAATTTTGTTGCTGTGAGTGTGATAAACCGCCATTAGCCACACTCCATTAAATCAATTGTCCCTTCACACTTACATCTCAAATCATGACGTACATCAAAACTGTTGACACAGTTAAAAGGTTTTACAGGTACATGCATTAGGTTTGAACTCATTCTTATTTCTCTGCCTCTAAAAGTGCTTTTACTGTGCAGCAGCTTTCACAGTGATCCTTGAATCACAGGAGGAATAACTCATGGAAAATGTTTCAACATCTGAGCTCGTCTGCAACCAAACAGATGCATGGGACTGGATTTACAACATGCAGCCGGCCTACATGTCCATCATCTGCTTTCTCGGAGTGATCGGCAACTCCTTCGTGCTCTGCGTGTTCTGTCTCCAGAAGCAGCGCAGCTCTGTGGCCGACATCTACTTGGGTAACCTGGCAGCGGCTGATCTCCTCATGGTTTCCTGTCTGCCGTTCTGGGTGGCGACCATTCTTGACAGGTTCAACTGGAAGTTTGGCAAGCTCATGTGTCAACTTATCAACATTGTCATTGGGATGAATTACTATTGCAGTGTGATGTTCCTAACACTTGTGAGTGTGGACAGATACCTAGTCCTCACCAGGCCACTGACCCAGGGGCGGAAGAGACGAGCACACTGGGCACGTGGAATTTGCTTCAGTATCTGGATTGTTGGAATCCTGCTCAGCTTCCCTGCTATCCTCTTCCGCTCTGTGCAGTTCTTCCCTCATCTGGGCGTTGATGCATGTTACCTGGCATACCCCCATGACGGCTGGAGACTGCGCTACAACGTGACTGTCTGCACAGTAGGCTTCCTTATCCCTGTTCCTATTGTCACTTTCTGCAGCTACAACATCGTTAAAGTCATCCGGAGCAGCCAGAAGATGAGACAAGGCAGCAGAGGGAATGTGGAGAGGAAAGCAGCATACCTCGTCCTCGTTGTTCTGGCTGTGTTTATTCTCTGCTGGCTGCCCTACCAGATTCTCATTGTCCTTGACACCTTGGATCATTATGAGGTCCTCTCTGGATGTACGTGGGCCTACGTGTTGGACATTGGCAACCAGTTAGCTACTTACCTTGGCTACAGTAACAGCTCATTGAACCCTTTCCTGTACGTGATTGTGGGGAAGCACTTCAAGCAGAGAGCGAGAGAAGTGTTTAGACTCATGTTGTGCAGGAGGAAACAGGAATGGGGAAATAACGGTTATTCCAGCCCCAATCTCAACTCAACTAAACAAAGTGAGACTACTAAAATCTAACTCTCATTTAAGTAAAATGACAAAATTGACAAAGAATGAAGTTAGATTGAAATGCAATATGCTTTTTCACTTTCTTGGAAATAATTAGATGAGACCGTTGATAAATAGATGTATGGTAGGTATCGAGCTCTAGCTTGTAGCTTGTTGACTAAGATAAGCATAAAGAAACTGCCAGCCTGGCTTTGTAAAGCTAACTGGCTACCTAATATTTTCATGTAACTCTTGACAAGAAAGTAAACAGCTTTTCAGTTTTGTGTTGCAGATTTTCATTATATGGGTTTAGGAAACCGATGTTATCTTAAAAGACATGAAAAATAAATTCCAGATGTAACAGCATACAAATTGAAAGTCAATTAATTAAGTTTATATTTAACATATTTAACATTGTTTTGTATAGTTGAATAACATCTATACATTGAAAGTATAATGTTCTCCTTGATTCTGTATTGCTTTTAATTGTGTTTGAGCTTTATAGTTTATTTCTTTATTGTGAATAGTTGATTTTTGTCTGAGTTATTCTACTTCAGTAATTCTTCAGTAAACACAGTGTGGCTGTTTCAAAAATCTTGAATTGCAGATGTTCCTCATGTGTGTTATCAGCGGGCAATTTTCTTTTCTAGTTGTCAAGAGGTTTGTTTTTTCAGATCTGAGAAAGAGAAGCCATCATTTGTATAATAGAGTATAGCGTGTATAGATTGAAATATGCTTCCTTCATCAATGTGAAAAATTAAGTAAACAAAACATCAACCACAAAGCATTTTAATTATAGATGACACATTTTCCAATAAGGCTCATCATTATTTTTAGATATATCAACCATGTATGAGTATTGCCTCCAAAAAGTATCATCTGTTACTGTTGGCAGGATGAGCTGTGGGCGGGTTTGATAACAAAGGATTGTTTACACACTTGACCTGCTGCATGATTCGAGTGTGCTGTGGTTACTTTGACCATAAAAGGGGTGTCTCAGCTACGCTAATGTTTAACTTAACACGTGTCATTGTATACTTTCAAAAAGGTGATCTTGTTTGGTTTTAAGCCACATCAAGTCTTTTATTGTTGTCAATTTATGAGCTCGAAATTAAGAACAGATAAAGGAACGATTTTCAAAGACAGAAAGGAATAGGGATAAATCAAGATATGTACATCAAAAGTCTAAGAGTTATGAATCAGTAACTTGAGATATTCGGTATAATGATTTGAAATCAAAAAGTATTCATTCACGATATCTCAACATCAAAGATTAGAGTGAGGTATTACAGACAGCATAATTTCATATTCATCCTATTTGGTTAAATATGATAGATGACATTCATATGAACTGCGAATAATTTAGTGAGGTCATATTTCCTTTTGGCTTCGGAGACTGTTGTTGTATAAGTAAACATTGTGTATCAGTATAACTTGAGAGTTTGATTTCCTCGATTAATAAAATTAAATGTCATAATAAAATTGTCCTATACTCTGCGGTTGCATTGATTAATTAATCAGCTTCTTTCCGAACATTCAGTGCACTGTAGCTTCGGCATACGTGTCTCTAATATGTGCACGGTCCAAAAATGTGACTCCTCCATAAACAAGTTGATGTATTTAACTCCTCTGCCAAGTGTGGAAGAATGCAACTGTGTATACAAACCCGCTAGTAGCACATCTCCCTTCTGACTTGCCGTATACTTTCACCAGGAGCTCAGTGTACACAGATGTTCCAGACGTGTCTCTTGACTTAAGCCTTTGGGAATATTTTCAGGAAAAACATGGTAAGGACTTCTCAATGACCATCCTTTCTTTCTCAAGGGTCTTTGAAATGTAGTTAGCTGTTTAGCAATTAAATTGTATATCATTTGAAGGTTAAGGTGTCGCATGAAAACATTTAACAACATAGAAGTTCCAGACATGCAGCGAAAGAAATAGGTAAGACAGCAGTTTTCTGTGTGTCTTTTGAATCCAACTGTAGCATCATAATGATGCGTTCTGACATTTTTTTCCAAGCCCATGGAGCCAATGAAGCTTACTTCTGTGGCGGCACTTTGGTCTGAATACAGCACCACGTCCCTGCCAGCGGCTCCATCAGAGTCTCCGACCTCCGCAGAGTGGGAGGTTGTCCGGACTGTCGTTCCCCCTTACATCTTCATCCTGTGCATGATAGGGCTTCTCTTTAACGGCTTTGTCCTGGCAGTGTTTGTAGCCCAAAGGGATCGACTGACTGTAGCAG
Organism: Platichthys flesus; assembly: GCF_949316205.1. Classification (NCBI taxonomy): domain Eukaryota; kingdom Metazoa; phylum Chordata; class Actinopteri; order Pleuronectiformes; family Pleuronectidae; genus Platichthys; species Platichthys flesus. The sequence continues at coordinate 8,783,753 of NC_084954.1, read as the reverse complement.
AGATCTATCTGGGCAACCTGGCACTGGCCGACTTCATTCTGCTCTGTGGCCTTCCTTTCTGGGCAATAAACATACTCAACGGCTATAACTGGCCGTATGGAGACACCCTATGCAAACTGGTCAACTCCATCATCATCATCAATTTCTACACCAGCATCTACACCATGGTCATGATTAGCGTTGACCGCTACCTAGCCCTCGTACAGACAATGAAGGCCAGGTGGCTGAGACGGACACGTTATGCCAAGGTGGCCTGCCTCATCCTGTGGACATTAGGAGTTCTCCTGAGTACTCCGACCATGATTCACAGAAAGGTGAAGTTCCTCGAGGACTACCAGACAACGTCCTGTATATTGGATTACTCCCATGATATCTCATGGAAGTTTGCTCATCAGATCCTGATGAACATTGTTGGCTTTGCCCTGCCTGTTCTGATTATTGTCTTCAGCAGTGGAAACATCATCAACGCTTTGGCTCAGAGGAGGCAGAGTGTAGGTTTTCATGACGCTGATGATAGAAAGGCCACAGTACTTGTGTATTCTGTCACGCTGCTCTTCTTACTTTGTTGGGGACCCTTCCAGATAATCACCCTCCTCGACACCCTGTGTGACTTCCAGGTGTTGGACGAGGAGCTGTGGTTTCACACTCTCGATATAGGAGGTCAGGTTTCAGTGTATCTGGCCTTTCTCAACAGTGCCCTCAACCCACTGCTCTATGTCTTCTCAGGGCAGTACTTTAGGCGGAAAGTTATCGCCATCTACAGGAGGAGAAGGCATCATCACAGAGGATCAGATCAGACCACATATCAACGCTCTGTTGTGTCCACTTACATCAACAGAGCGGACCAAATTAAGCCTGTTGTCATTTTTAATAAATAAGATCAGATGTGATCATTTCTTATGCTGCTAATGGGTAAAATGATACAACATACATGATATGAATCAGATTCATTGATACTTATGACAATGTGGGTAAAGAGCATTATCAGGGGATATTTAATACTGTGCTTTTATGTACACAATAATGGATGTAATATGTAGGGGAAATGACTGTGTATTCTAATGAGAAACACAATTTAGAGTTTGTCTTTTGCCACATAGTAGGCTCATATAGTAGAATGTTCACCCATGTACTTTGTGAACTATTGAATTCTCAATTCACCTGATACAGTGAAATTAAAGTTTACTGTTGTTTCTCTTGACAGTATCTCCATCCATCTCTTGCTTTTTGTGTATTACTGGAGTGCTTTCTATGAGCAACTCAAGGGAATACACAATCTTCATTAATGAATATAAATACAGATTTTGAGTGCGAAAAGTAAGGCATTCAGTGACCTGCTCTTAGAATTTATCTATTCACGTTGACTTCTTCAGATATGAGGTGATATCGTTTAAGCAGACGACAGCAACTTCATATTTGGTTTGCATGAATAATAGAAGCATTTTTGATTACTTCATGGATATCATGATATTCTTAATAATCTGATAACATCACTTTGATCACTTGTAGCCTATCTATTAGTGCTCAACTATGATTACAGGTTGTTTTTAGGTAAATCCAGTCCAGGAGAACCTGTCCCTTATGATTCAGCAGTTTACAGTAGCAACTTTGTGAGTCAGAGGAAGTTTTCCTACTGAGCTTGTTCACTTTCTCTTTTAAAACTTGCCTGTAATGAATCATAACTATCACCGTTTTGGTGCTTTTCCAAATATTCAATTGCAAACCATTTGTATGATTATAATCACCAGGAAAAGACTCTTAACCTTAGAGATTCACTGACTTTCATCAAGCACGACCCCGATATCTCCACGTCATTTGAGAACACTGACTGCAATTCTGTCTTCATTCTGTTTAGCTATTTGGAGATACGCTCATGTTAGTGTACGTTAAATTGTATGTGTGTGTGTGTGTTACCATACCAGCATGCTAAAATTTATGCTATAACGACAAAATAATTGAATTGACTGTTCTCTCTCTCTGTTTAGCTAAACTAGAAACAAATGATGCCAAACAAGCATTTTACAGCAAACGTTTTAGGATTAGGCCTCGAAATGTTTAGCCCTTGTTTTCATACTAACGTATTGGATGAACATTAAAAAAGATAATCTACGGTATCCTTGTGTATCTCTGTTAAGCCTGTTGTATGTTCCGACCTGACATCCAGTTATTTCATGTCATTAATCTACTGTAAGCCCTTGTTTTGACCTGGTTTAACTTTGTTTATCCCCACCCACTAATGTGATCACGTCATTTCCCCGCCGTATTACGACTTTATATCCCTGATAGATCCTTGGAAAAGACTCAAAAGTTTATTTCACAGAGGGAAGGTCTGTGTTTTGTGTTCCTGCTGCATCTTTCATTCAGGAATTTAAAGGGAGGGAACTTTGAGTTTTGGCAGTGCTTGAATTTGTGTCTCTGTTTTATTTCCATGTGTTGACAGCAAAGATTAGTTGATAAAAACCAAACCCCGAAACGGGAGAAGCGAAATATATTTCAGCCTTTTTTTAAATTTGTATTCAATGCACACCCGAGTTTTTTCCACATTCTTCTGTAATAAGATCTTTGGTCTTTGTTGTCTGTGCCAGCAATAACGCCACTGCTTGCATTCTTTCAACATGCAGGTGCACAGACATGAATCCCATCAATCAGCGCTTCCTTAACGAGATGTGAGCCCACCGTCTACCTCAGGTTCATTCTCACACGTTCCACTGGTTCAGATTTGAGTCCCTGCAAAGTGAATGAGGACATATTTATTCACAGACAGGTAGAAATTCCATCGTGCCACATTCTTTACTTAAATGAAGAATTTGAGATGTTTATGTGACCACGGCTAGTTGCTGGTCACTGGGTTTAACTCCATCCAGAGCACGTACACAGGTAATTTCTGGCCTCACAAAGTGGTAATTACAGCTGCCATAACCTTCTGTTGTTAAATTTAGTGGATCTGAGCTTCTTGTCCCCTTTTTTCACCAAAAAATCTTTGGGAACCATTAATGTTCCAGTTTGTGCCCTTTTTGCAAGAACTGTCACTAATGTTCGCTTCAAGGAATTATTGTTGTGTTTTCATTGGTTCATTTTAGAAAAGAGTTTTATAGAACAATTATTTTTGCATTGGGAAATCCATAAATATATATTTCTGCTGCCTACACCTCTAGTTTAATTAAACATCTTTAAAATGATTGTCTTAATGTCATCCCTCCAGGTTTTCCATCATATACATTTGATGGCCTGACTATGAAACACGCATTAAATCATATTCTACCTGGTAAAAAAAAGGTCTTAAAAAGTCCTCAATTTAATTACGTGAACCCTGAACCTCTGTCTCATCACCCTTGTTACAGTCTAATAAAGGCAGAATTTATCAAGTCTGATAGCTGCTCGTGTGTTAGTATTAGTTTCCCAACAGTGAATCTCAAAACAAATCAAACTGCATTTAAAACGAATCTCTAATGAAGAGGCCACCTCTGATAAAAGTCTGCATATAGGCCCACAGCTAAGGATTATGCTTTGACTATCGTGATTAAATCAGTTATTGCAAACGGTGTGGAGTTTATCTCGGCTTGTGGCAAGACGCTGGAGGCTGAAACCAGGAGAATGTGTCCAACACGATCCAACGATATTAATGAGGTTAATACTATGCCAGTGGAAACGATATAGTGAAAGGACTGTATTTTATTGTATTACCACTCACAGCTCTTTACAGTACAAAGCCACATCCAGACATCAGAAAGGCTTTATTGTCATTGTGAGTGCTCTGTATAATTGCATTTGGACACACATATTCATAGAGCGCTACACACCATTCAAATACTGCCAGCACAGCCACCAGAGGCCATTTGGTTTAGTATCTTGGCCAAGGACACTTTGGAATGCACACTGGAGGCGCTGGGAATCAAACCATCGACCCTCTGGTTAGTGGATCAACCGCTCTCCCCCCAGAGCCACAGCCGCCCAGTCAGTGGAGAACGCTTTTAATGATCTTAGGCTCGGAGGACAGTTTATTTGATTCAACCCATCATAGAATAGTATCACTTTCATTTGAGTGTAGTCAGGTTGAACCTTGTTTTCCTGAGGAGAACATCTCCTGGTAACAGCGTTGTTGAGATGTGTCAATATTAAAAATACATATTTTTGCAAAAATATTTAACTGTCTTCCAGGGTTACACACGTGCAAACTATCCCTCTTGTAAAAAGGCAAAAAAAGACGACTTTGAGATAATCAAAACATTTATTTATTAGAGCAGACTCGCTGTTGCACAGATCGGAGTGGGCAGATATCCAAGACTGATTAAGACTTTATATTTGGTTTGCAGGGATGAAAGTATTTTTTTAGGAAATAAATAAAACAACAGGCCTCAATGATGATAAAAAAGTTGTTTTAATATAATCAAGAACAAGATTATCCTTCCACTTCGACTAATATCTGTGCCTGACATTTTTCATCCCTCAATTAAACCAATCTGAACGAACAGAATCCTTCTCTGCACCAGGATCACATTGAATGACAAGATGTTCGGTAGTTCCTGGAAACCTCAATCCAGTATATTATGATGACTACCTGTCCGTCTATGGTTTGTACCAGTATACAATGTAAAATACAATGTAAAATGAAAACTGTATAAACGTTATGGTATTCATCAACATGGTGTTTGGCGCTTTACAAATATGATTTTATTAAATTAGGGTGGAGCCACTTTTTCTATAGATGTTTAAGTCATACAAATATAGACATTTTAAAGGAGCATAGGAAAAATCTAGGTGGATCATTAGATGATTAATCATATATATAATTCTGGATGCTACGATTGGTTTTACAATCAAAGTTGGGAGTTTCAGCTGTCTACACGAGTCGAGCAGAGTAGACTTTCAAATTTGGTGCTACAAAACTTTCAGAATTATTTTTTTAATTTCCCACCAGGAGCTATTGGCGTCACAAAACTCAAATCTCAGGTCAACACAGCACATAGCTTTTTGTTGATTTTTACATCTGTCATCATCATCAAGTAAGGATGGACTCAGCACTGCTAAACTAAATAAACTTGACCATATCATCATGGATCAAAACATGCATCTGGCTGCCTAGTTTATTTTCTTCAATGTAAACTCGAGGGACTGCAATCCGCGCACTTGACCACAGAGAGGCGCTGCAAGCTTTCTCCTCACGTTGCTTGATGAATAAACACAGAATCAGGCGGACCTGCCTGGGTTTATTGGTACCTGCCTGTATCTGGACTTTTTGCTCTGAGCAACCAAAGAGCAGGAAAAAAAGACAGCTGTTGTTCCTGCTTCTAATCAAACATTAGATTATAGTACAGAGACTGTCATGCGTTCTGCACAGGGCCACACTGGAGCCCTGCAGCCTGCATCTGGGCCACAAGGCTCAGAGATCCATAAATGGTCACAGTTGCCAACAAACCATAAACCATGCAGAGGATCGTATGATATAGTGTTTAATCAGTGGGAGTGTTCAGAAAGAGATTAGGAAAGCTCCAGAGAAAAGCAGGGAGTTTTAATGTGGTGGAGGGAATAATTGGAGAGTTCAGTTAGTTTTCTGACAACTGAATTGTTTACAGGTTTTTTTTTTAGACAGTAATTGCAAAAGAAGATAAAAGATAAAGTATTATTTGCTTTTGAGTGTGATTCAATAGGTGTGGAGGAAACTAAACATTGATATACTCACAGTGTGGACATTTTGTTGGATAATATAAACTCTACAATGTTTGCACTTATTTGTAAATAGATTTGTTCTTATTTACATTGAATCACAGAATCTTACTGGGATGACTGTGCTGGTCCATTACTGCATTAAAGGCTCTTCTTCAATCTCTTTCCATACAATACTCACATGCTCTTTATGTACATTGAAATGGTTATCGGTCCTTCAAGTGCGCTCTGTGATTCAATGTAGAGTGTGCACTGAGCCACAACTCCAGTATACAAACACAAAGAAGGAATTTGATACAACAAAACTTTGAAAATCTCATATTGACTTTATACTGAGAGTATATTTGCTTCATTATTTCCTCATTGCCTTGTTTAACATTCAATCTCTCTGATGAGGAATAACGATGGTGGACAGTTATAATCAACATTGTTTGTAAAATGCCTTTTTCCCAGAAGAGTCATCCCCTTGTTTATTTTTTCTTTATATATTGAGGTATTGCATTGATTCATACACTGTGTAGGTATTTATACCTATTCAAATGTTCTCTTCTATTTTTTTTTTCCTTTCTATTTTTTAGAAAAAACAATACAAATTGTATTCATACACAATTGGTTTAACAAGGGTGAATGTGAGTTTTTAATACAGACTCATTAAAAAAAGGTAGGTATTCTGTTCCAGCCCATAGTTATAACACACATAACAACCAGCTGTAGCAACATAACTATGCTAATGGAAAAACTTCCGTTATCAGGCAATAACCAACATCACCCTGTCTTTATTGACTCAACAAACATAAAGACGAGCAGCCTCGTATAGACTCAAATTAAATCTCCCATGTTGGTCCCCAGACAGTTTGTTCTGTCATGGCCTATCACCTAGTAAATGACACCCAGTAGTCAGGGGTGATGAGGAGGCGGTCTCAGACTCTTCCTGTTTCTTTGAAATGTCTGATTAGGCTGAAGACGTCAAGACAACTGAATATCTCCATCTGTGTTCATGTTTCCATTTTGTTGATGAAATTTTTTTAACTGAATCTGGAGCAGAAGCTCGGCTGAAACCACAGTGAGTTGAACTTTACGATTCATTTTCCCTAAATTTGAATTAAGTTTATGCTTTTCCTTGTAAAAACTTGATGTGTTGATGGTTGATGCTTAAAGTTTAGTTAAATACGTGGGTTGACATTTTAGACATTAATTGAAATATACTAAATGAGTGGAAACAAATCTCAAAACTTTATGACAAATGTTGAACTGTTATTGTCATTCATGAGATCAAATGAACCTTCACTCTCCTTCATTTACAGGGACACAATGTTTTTTAAAAATCAAATGAGCGGTGGTTTCAATATCCGGACTTTTAAAAACGGCAAGCCCCAGATTCACTGGATACTACATTTCCCATGATGCATCTTGGTAGCATCTGTCTTTTACATTCTCTGTGACTTTGAAACTCCACAAACTAAGACTTGAGCTGAGTCAAAGCTTCTATCAAATAAATTATTGTTTCTGTTTTCAAATGGAAGAGCGAGACTAACGAATTGATTGGGTCAATATATTTGTCAATAGTAACTTATTGAAGACATATCGTTTCTGTTATGTATGTCAGCTAATAAGTCACAAAATACAAACACACAGAAATGCTGAACTTCCGCTGGTAAAATATTCCGTTCATGATCACAATTGTTTGCTTAAATTGATTATTTAGTTGGTCAATATTAGTCAGTATTTTGAAAATATCAACAGGAGTATTTAACTAAAATCTGAAACTAGTCCTCATAAATTCAATCAATCTGCCCAAAATAACACAGATAAACGTGTCGGATTTTTACATCAAGATCCATGAAATGTTCCCTTGGAAATCAATAAAAAGTATACAAATTATAAAAAAAAGCCTTATTTCACTATGTTAAAGAAGGTTAAATTCCCAATTCCCAATTCCTGAATTCAGCTGCACCAAAATTGCATGGGGTTGTATTTTTCTGATGCCTTCCATATCCTTCCTACAAGTTTCATGGAAACCTGTTCAGTAATTTTTGTGTGATCTTGCTCACAAACACTCAAACCAACCAATTAACGCTCAAGGGGGAAAACGGGACAGAAAAAACAGACAAAAAAAAGGGTACAAATTGGTGGAATGGCCCTTTTATCTTAAAATGTTACATATTCATCTCCACCGCTGTAACGCTGTGTCATTTTGCTCTTTGTTTCTCCACAAGGTGAGAACCTATAAACCTTACATCTGTAATGGACAACTTCACCTTGGTCGCCAATCACTCAGACTGTACCACGCCCGACATCGCATTCGGGTGGAGGTCGTTCCTATTTTTCTACATTGCCATCATCATCACCGCCATCCCGTCCAACGCCTTCTCCCTCTACGTGTCATGGCAGCACATTAGACAGAAGAATGAGCTCGGTGTGTACCTGTTCAACCTGGCCCTGAGCGACCTGACCTTCACTGTGGGTTTGTCTCTGTGGCTGGACTACCTGTGGCAGGGAGTCTGGGCCCACGGGCGTAACGTGTGTTTGCTCTCCGTCTACTCTCTCTTCACCAACTTCTACACCAGCGACGCTTTCCTCTGCTGCGTCGCCATCGACCGCTACCTGGCAGTGGTCCACCCGCTGAAGTGTGCATCCTTGAGGAGAGTTGGCCCTGCAGCAGCGTTGAGCGTTGCCATTTGGGTGCTGGTGATCTGTTTCAATGTCGCCACCATCACGTGGGAGGACTCGTACCTGCCGAACAACAAGTCTTCCGTGTGCTTTGACACCTTCCTCCCGCTCTCAGAGAATATGGCTCGCACAAACGTGCTGCGCTTCTTCCTGGGGTTTGTGGTTCCTGTTCTCCTGGTGGTGTTCTCCACCTGGGGGATCTGCACGGCGGTGAAGTCCAACAAGGCCACAGAGGAACAGGAGCGTAAACGGATTTCCAGGCTGCTGAAAGTGGTTCTACTCTGCCTCTTGTTCTGCTTTGGACCCATCCACATCATGATGCTGCTCCGAGCGCTGGTGGATCACTGCTCTTATGTCGCCTGGTTCATCTATCCCTACAAAATGAGCCTTGCCATCTCCACGCTCAACTGCCTGGCAGACCCACTGCTCTACTGCTTCATTACCAGGACAGGACAGAAGAACGTTAATCAGGTCATGCTCTTCTTCCAGGGAAAGAAGAGAAGCAAACATGAGGGTGTAGTGTAGAGGAGACGCAGGATAGACCATGATAATTATGAGTTGCAGAAGTTAAGAATAGAGATGTTTCAAGTAATAAAGATATTGTGTCTATTCTTCAACAAAAACTGATGAGTCTGAAAACTGCATTATGCAAGAAGAAAAGTGTAGTTTTTAACAACCATGACTCAAACAGGAATAAATGGTGATTTGTTGGATATTTTGATATATGTTATTATTTATGATGATATCCTACTGAGACAGTTATCTTTATTATTGGTGCTATTGTTGCTCTTATACGTGTCCATTGGCGTGGACGTCATCATTATAATTGTTTTGATTACAGAGATTATTTGAGTATTTATGGTTGTGTACAAAGTGATGATGAGCTCATTTAAAAATGGATGTCACATGTGTATTTGTGTGTTTGTGTATTTATGAACGTGTTTTGTTTTATGTATGCTTATCAATGACAATAAACGTCTTGTTCTCTATTCTCTAACCCTAACCCTAAGCCTGAAGACAGTATGTGTGTAACTAACTGAAAATAAATAGCAGTGCCAGTCTTCATTGTATCTTTTTTCAACAAAAACACTGGAACAAGTTGGTAGAAGAAATGCATTGTCTTATCATTAGATCTGGCAGATGTTATGCAGATGTGTTAATGTCTTTGAGGGGGCTGACAGGAATGTCATGCACCCCCACTAGATACTTCTTTAAACCGGTGCTTGCAGTTAGGATTTATTACCACAAAGGTAATCAATTGCAGTTCAGGGTAAATGCAAGTGTTAACATTAATTTGTCCATCCTCTGCATGTTCATACTGACAGTTTACTTTGCATGTGCCGTACACCTTTATTGAGATGATTTATTAACTTTGACACCTTTATTACCACTCTATAGAACACTGAGCCATGCAGGGCGGAGTCTGAACTACGTCAACATCACAGTTCTGTTGTGTGAAGCCTTCCCCGATGAGGCCCAGTGGCATGAAGGGTTTTAAAAGGTAAACAATATGGCTTTAATCATTGGGACCACTTCACAGCACTATTTGTGTTTTTGGTCAAATAAGTGAGCATCAGGTGCCGTATGGACGGTGTAGTATTTAAAAAATACTTCCTGTAAGTACCATATTTATATGACAAAAACATTATATGTGATTTTAGAAGATTGCAAGAAAGTTTATTATTGTAATGAATTTGCAAATTAAGGCCTTGAAATGATTTGATGAACATAATTTTGCATTTAAGATGGTTATTTTAAAGCAAATGCCAAAATCAAACCTGTGAATGGTGTCAGATTAAATTGAAACAAATACATTTGTTTGAGTTCAATGTTTTCTTTTCAGTGTTTTCCATAGCAAAGGTCACCTGAAATTCACTCCGAATCTTATTTCGTACAACTATTGTATAACACTTGCAAACCATCTGTATGTTGTTGCTTGTTATATATATATATATATGCAAAAAATGTATTATATCTATATGTATACGTTTTATATAGAGAGCTTTCCATGGTCACTGTACAATATGGAAAATATGGATATCTGAAGCTCTCTAGTGGACAGTTATGGAAGTGCAGCAAGCTGTCTACACTGATGACATTTGGAAAATTGTATAATTTCAATTAAAAATATATATTTATGTAACTATCACAAAAAAAATTGATCACATAAATAGTAGTGTTTCCTTACAGCCAATAGCTAAAACTTATATACTGGTTCCTTTGTAAACATCATTTCTTCTTGATAATAATCTGATAACCTCAGAATTGGTTATCAACTCCAAGAAGAAAACACAATCTCACATTGGAAAGTTTGACCTTGTGGGGACCTTAATGTCCCCAGTTTGTAAGCGAGTCCCCAGAGTGTCCCTGTGAAAAACATGTGACATTTAAAGTGTATTCTTGATCTTTCTTTATATAGAATTCCATGACAGCCTCAGATATGAAGAACCTGGCTATAGCCTGCATCTCACGTGTTATTACCTCTAGTATCAAGAAAACGGGACACTACTCATTTTGACTTAATGCGTCAATAGCAACACTGGCTGGAAAGGACATGTGCTCGTCCACGTGAGACCGCCTCTCTCTCCCATCCACCCCATCATCCATCCATGTCAGATAATAGGCCTCACCTACCGCTGAATAACCTGCCTCAGCAGAACCTTGGGGGCCATAAAGGACCCGTGATGAATATTCATCCTTTCACATTGCGCTGTCCTTGTCTGCGTAACAGACAGGTGTCTTTACATGTGGAGTACGAACACAGCTGAAGATAACCAGAGGATCAATAGGTTTGGTCAGTGAATAGCAGCGTCTACCAGGATGTTGGCAGAGTCTGTGAAAGAGCCTGTTCCCTCGCAGGCGAATGAATAGGACACAAATCAACTCTGGGGATCTGACTGTGTACACACACATTTAACCGGAACAGGATGTGTGTTGGAATAATAAAAAGCCGTGTGCAGCTTCACAGGGGATTCATGACATCTCAAGCTGAATATTCTTGTTATCTTGTTATTAAAGGATCCTGCTCATGTAAAACATAATCAACCTAAGCCAACCTCAGCCCCTGGCAGCATTGTGTTGGGTGTTGGCAGATGAAAACTCCGGCAATTCTCAGGGTAACGTCCACACACACGTGCCACAGAGAAGAATCAGCTTCAAATACACTCATGAGCTAAAAAAGGAAACAGATGGACAAATATAGCAGTGTAGGGGCTGTGAGGTAACCACATTACATAATAGACTCAGTGTAGTTTCAAGAATAAATCAAGCATCAATAGAGCTTTATTTAGATTCAGCAACTTCTGACCTCCAACTATGAAGTAGATTTGCTACAGTAAAAATATCACAACAGCTTTTCTTTCATGCTGTTTTGTCATTATTTGTATTAATTAAACAATAAATAAAGATAGGAATGAATACTATTATACATAGAGAGATATATAGATTTAGGTATTTGGATTTATTTAGTAGTTGTTAATTATTAGTTTCTTTCATTTTCCAGTGTGACTTAGCAATAATAACATATATATATATATATATATATATATATATATTTAGCCTCTGAAGAGAAGAGAGACTTTCGAAGTACTGGAATTTGTAATATCTTTGTAATTCAACAAGATCTAAACTACAAACCGTAAGGGAAAAATTCAACTGACCAGGTGTCTGACTGCTGTGACCTTGACAAACAGGAAGTTTGCTACAGCGGACTGACACTGCAGATAGACACAGATGATTATTTCATGTCTTTTTTCTATTAGTTCTGGCTTGTCTTTTTTTCATATTGTCTTATGAAACGCCTCTTTGTATAAGTCCTGGCTTTTTTGAACTTGCGGCCATGATCCATTTTGAGCACCTGTGCTTGTTGTGTAAACTCTGCAGAGCTTAGTATTATAAAGACTATAAGGCAACTCCAGTCTGAGAATTTCATTATGTCAAATTTCAAGATGAATTTCCATCAAAAACTAAATGTTGATGTCTGTCCATTTTATTTTATTTATCTTCTAATTTTCCCTTGTTTGAAACCTTCTTTGTATTGTGTATTTCTCCATGTTGGGTGATGTAGTTTTCTTGCCATACCAGATAAACGGTGTATCTTAAGCCTCTCTGTGGCCAGAGTTAGACTCTGTTGTTTCGTCATATTGAGCTCTGCAGGTAAATTGCACACGTTGCTCCTTTAAATCTGCAACAATGTGGAGGATAATCCATTATGTGTCTGTTTATCTACTGATGAACAGGCAGAGTCCATAGTTTTCCTTTAAATCAAAGCTTAAAATGCACTTTTATTGTAACAAATTCCCTGATTCTAATTTATTGTAGCTTTTGTTATTAAAAAGAGTGGTGATGCTTAAGTTTCTGTCACACCTTTAGTACCTCTCTTCACTCCAGTATCTCCACTGCCAGACACATTGTCAGGCAAATTTCCCATATTCCCTGTGTTGCATTCGGTGTCAAGCACGCCGGGCTCCTCCAGGCGAGCGGCTGACACTCCCTCCAAAGTGTTTTCTTCTTCTTCTTCAACATCCTTCCTGTCGCTCGCAGCACTTTCACACTTTCCCCTCATCAGCTACTTGTTCTTGAAACAGCCTCATCATCAGACTGAAAGTGGGGAAACGACTTGTCTGTAGCTCATATCATTAATAAGCTCAATAAACACACAGAAAAATACTTTCATATCTGAAGTGAACGTTTTAGAGTTTAAAATGTTTTTTAATCTAATAACTGTTGCATAGCGGAAGCAACAACAAGTGTTTGAGGTGTCAGGTTTAAATAAGATCAGGCCTACAGATGGATGAATAGATATGTGGACGGATGGGTGGATGGATGGATTGATGGATGGATGGAGGGATGGAAGGATGGAGGGATGGAAGGATGGAGGGATTGAGGGATGGAGGGATGGAGGGATAGCTTCATAAACAAGAAGCTGAATTATCTCAAACCTGTTTTTGTTTTCAATATAACTTTTGTAATTGATTAATTGTATTTAAATCTTTAATGTGAATAGAAATCTTAAGTTAATAAATGATCTAGTATGATCTCAAAAGGCAAACCTTCGTATCATGCAACAGTCTTTGCGGTTACCCTAAAAAAACAAAAGCACTTCCTCAACTTTGAATTTTGAAGCAACACGCTCATTGAGTCACGCTGCTTTGGAAGTCAAAGATCAGTAAAGTGAAACCCAGGAGGAATCACATGAGATCTTAAAATAACATTAAGAGGACCAGTTCACTCTCTGTATGAGCTGCACCACAAAGCTGTGATATGTAAGTGTTATGACTAACAAAAACCTTAAAAATAGAGAATGAGTTAACCCCACATTGTGCACTCTCCTCCCGGCTGATTCATGGGCCTTTTCAACCACATTGAAGAGAACTGAACATGCGCAACTGTTATGATCCTTCAATTTGATCTATTCGGAGCAGGGAGGGAAATTGTTTGGTTTCCTCCTCACTTGATGGATGAATTTGTGTTTCTGCAGCGCCCCCTGGATAAAGTGCTCAGCTCTCTAATGGGGGAAAGGCTCCCTCAACTGACACCTGAAGAAATGCTGCTTTGCACCAGTAACGCTCATCATCTCTTGGCAGAGGTTCATGATTCAGATGAAGTCCAGATGGATGGAAGAACACTTCGTTTTTTTCCTGTTGCATATTAACATTCATTTTGCAGATGCCGGCTGCACAGGAACACAGGGGATAGATGGTTCCACGTGAAAACCCACACAACTATAAAAAAAAGGGGAGAAGGCAGGAAGAGGAACAACTTGTGCAGATTTTCAAGCAGGCGATGATTAGGCAAAGAGAGCAGGAGATGTGGGAGCCGCCCGCAAAGTGAACACATGGAAACAGAGTCTGGATCGATTTGTTTTAACAGTGTAACATTTAAAATGTTAATGTTTTATCTGTTATCAGGGGGGGTTCTTGTGTTTTTGCATCTTTAAACAATCCGAAACTAGCCAGCAGCTTCTTCTTCCATATGTATTCATGTTTTCTGCTTGCACGTGTTCAACCTGCATAGATGATATGCGATACTGTATGGTGCCTCCTAGTGGCTTGGTGTTTAAGTGCAATCATTGTCAATGATATTCTCAAGGGATTTGGTGGGTGGTTACGTTAGAAGACATTTTTCTTTTAACCCAATTATCTTATTTGCGTAAATATTACGCATTATATTGAAATCTGCATGATTTGGGATTAAAACAATGGTTGGTTATTTTTCATTGAACCCTACAGATCTATGATTTGACTATTTACCTCAAACCCTGGTCCCAACCCAACAATAAAAATGTGCCCATCGACATTTCTGAATATTTAAAATGGTATTTAGACACATATATTTATACAACACTTTTATTGTGTTAATGACAACTCAAAGCATTGTTTTCACTATAAGTCACAGTTACCAATTTACCCACATTAATGCAACAATTTTTTCTACCACACATCATTAACATTCTGGCGGAGCAGCCCTTATGGGCAACCAGGGTTTCAGTGTCTTGCCCAAGGATGCACCCAGACAGGAGGAGCCAGGGATCAGGGCAAAGACCTTCTGGTTAGTGGACGACCCGCTCTACGTGCTGAGCCTCAGAGATTATTATTATTATGTAGGTCTGTGAGTGGTATCAGATATTGCAATGCGTAAACAATTTATAAACCCTGTATACCGTGTTATATTGGATTGTTTCAATATGTTCTGGTGTGCATCCAAGCACAATAAAGGGGCAAAATATAAATAAAAGTACTATTTTCTTTTGTAAATGTGAATATTAATGTAATTGGTGTCATGTTATTACTTTTCAAGCATTTGTACCTCCGTATAAATGAATCAGATTGACTTGACTACAATGACGACCACACAAATAGAGTAAAAAACGAATTAAGAACAACCTGAGAGCATAAAACCCCCTCAGCGTTTCACCGTGTGTGGGGGAGACATGGAGCTGAGGGTAAAGAGATAGAAAGATAGTGATGGACAGACGACAGAGACAGAGAGGAGGAGCAGGGCGGAGGCAGGTTGAGGACACTTCCACCTTGAAGGGAAGCTCCACACACACACACACACACACACACATTCCTTTTTCAATTGCATGCGATTTATAGCTCTCAGATACACTGGCCTGCCTCCCTGATTAATTCCTTCTGTGGTGCTCACTGCTGGGTCCTTCTCCTCAGTGCAACACACACGTTGAGCACCTGACTGCGGCTCCCAGCGAGATGTGCACAGATGGAGTCCTTGGGCTCCAGCACCCTGCAACACGCCATGAGTTGGTTACATAAAAGTGTGTCCGGCCATTTAATAATCCACAAAAGCTGTGTCTAGGCAAATTCACAGTGATAAGGTAATTTGATGAATTGGGTTGGAATAAAGACAGGGTGACATATTGTGGTTGAATTGATCCAGTAAATTGAGATCATTTCCAGTTTGTCCTTTCTTCACCTTGTTTTGTTTTTGGTCTTCCTTGTTTTGTGATTTTATTTACAAGGACAAATAGTGAATAATGCAGTAAATAGATGTAGAACCCATGATCATTAATAAGCGTTGACTGTATTGACAATAGCAGAATTAAATATTCTCATCTTTTTTTATACAGCAGGATTAAATTACATTAAACTAAAGGTGAAATTTAACAATTTTCTATTCGTCACTTTTACAGGAACCATCATTTTTCATGGCCACTTATCCGAAGTGAAATTCAAATCAATTAAATTGTAATAAGGGGACAAACATGTTTGGGCCAAAACCTGAAAAGTAAAAGTCGTCGTAACCTCTGTGTGTCCTGAAGGAGCCGGTTTCACACTAGTATATCCAGCTATTATTGATTCCATTGGTCTTCTTTCATTTTTTAAAAACAAAACCTATAAACAGTTCTTCCAGCAAATGGCTTCTGGCAATAGGTCTATACGTATATTGAGACTTTAATATTGGCTGAAATCCATGTAGCTGCTGCAGTTAGGCCGGTTCAAACCAAATGTTTATTTAAACAGACACTTGGAGCCAGTGGAGGATCAAGATTTTTCTAAATCCGGCCAATTTTCACAGAGGGGCCATTTATGTGTTCAATTCGTATCCTATCCCATATTTATAATATACAGCAATAAACACAATAATGAAGCCTAGAACCAGGTATGGGCTGGCCTCTGGCACAGGGTCAATCCGAAGAACACACACAGCCTGTCTCCGCCCCGTGTAGATACACAAGCGTTGCAGCTGGCAGCTGAGAAGGCCATTCCTCATCCTCTTGTGGAGGATGACAAGGGTTTAAATAAGTTGAGGCTACAGTCTCTGTCTTTGCCAAAAAAGTGTTATTAATTATTCAATAGCTATGAGCTCATTCCATTTAATAACTTATTCATGAAGTGCTTCCGACAAATATGTCCTCTTGCATCGTCACCAAGCAGCAGCTGTGGCTTTACATACACGTCACTGCTGAGTCAAAAATTACCACTATTTAAAATTTAATTTGTCATGTTTATTATCTGGAAAAAGGCACTCACTACATTTAATGTGATCTGTTCATAAAATAAACTGTACACAACAAATAGTCGCTAAGCTCGTCACAGGTCATGGTCATTGAAAGAATGATGCTTAACAGGTTACAAGTACAACCAGTGTGTGTGAGTGTGTGTGTGTGTGTGTGTTTGTGTGTGTGTGCGTATGCCTGTGATACATTTGATAATTCTGTAAAATTAGGGCTCCAGTGTCAGTACCTGTTTTTGTAAGAAATGCGAAAGACGTCTTAGTCAGTAAGTTACAGGACGTGTTTCAGAAAACATATGACAGCTCGATGGAAAACACAACTCAAGTGTTAGTCTGATATGAAAAGGAATAAACACAAATGCAGACATGCGCGGTGAGTACAAAATCAAAGGCATCACATTCGTTCATTTGACATTTGTCATGTACAAAATAAATAATAAAAACAATGTGACAATCTCGTGGCCAAAGGTGATTAACTGTGTCTTTTCATGGGTGAATTCCAGCGCTGTGTCACTTTATTACGACAAAAAAAGAAAGAAACATCATTACAGCTGTCAATTAACTGCTGTGGTTGTGTTTCAAGAGCCATGCACTAGCCAGATGAGTATTTTGTGTAGTTGTTTTAAACCCGCAGGCTACATTTTCACACACTTTGCAGGAATAATTGTCGGCGAGGTAAATGCTCGTATTGTCTATCGATCCGGCAGAAGCACAACCTCCCACACGCCATTTGTTTTTTCGTAGGGGGCTGCCGAGTTATAAATAGCTCCCACGGCGCGAGATGACAAAGCAGAGATCTATAATGCTCCTGAAGATGGGTGACATGGCTCGAGCTTTCTGCGTGTCCTGTCCACGTCGAAGGAAAATCGGTTTCAACGTGAGCAGTTGGCCGCTGCCCGACGTCTGGTAAAGGTCATGACCAGTCGTCCAGCAGCCCGTTGTACAGTTAATAAGCAGTGAGGTATTTTAACTACAGAGTCTTTTCAGTTGGATTCGATTTTTGGCAACAGGGTTTTTTCTTCCCATGGCTATGGCACGCCGACTGACTTCTCCTGGGAGCAGTTCCAATCCAAGCATGGGGGAACAGAAAGGCACATTTCTTGACATCTCTCAGTCAGCCTGAGTTTCTGCCTGACTCTCTCTGTCTCTACACCTGAGGTGCTCGTCCATTCCCCCCCTCGTCGTTCTCCCTGTGTTTGGCCTGTGCTGGTATGAACTCATTGAGCTTGGCGCGCTCCATCACGTAGCGCGACAGGTTGGTCATGCTGACGTTTCCCTCTTTCCCCTCTCCGTTTTCCTCATGTGGCTCCCCGTCTTCCTCCTCCTCCTCCTCCGTCCTCTCCTCCCCCAGCATGGCACTGCCAGTGTTTATGCCTACGCTCGCCCGGCGAACATCTTCGGTGATGTTGCTCCGAAGCTCCCGGCTCTTGTTTCGTCTTCCCAGTTTGGTGAGGGAGCCGAAGCGTAGGTTGACGAGGTTCTCCTCCGAGGAAGACGCCGTCTGCGGTGTCTGCCCGCTGCCCTGATGGTCGTAATGCTCACAGGCCCCCTTCAGCCTCAGGTTGTTGAGCTTGGTGTCGATGCTCTCCTGGGATGAAGTCTTGAAGCGGCCGGCGTCCAGGCTGGCGAACATGGCGCGCTTCTCCGGAGACAGCATGTCAAGAGAGAGCGCTCGCTGCTCCAGGCCGAGCTGCCGGCGCTCCATGCTGCGGATGGTGGCGGCTCGCTGGAGCTTGTCATGGATCTCAACGCTCAGGCGCCGCCGCGTTTCACGGAACTCGGCTCGTACATTTGCCTTCCACTCAGCCGCATGAGCTTTAATCTCCCCGACCTGTGGCAATAGAGAAATAGGGAGAAGATGAGAAATGGGATATTGGGTACATTCAAAAACATTATCACTGTTTTCAGGATGAGGATGGGGATTTTTCTAATTGTCACCAAATCACATAAAAACAGCCAAAACCAACAATGGATTTGTCCGTCTCTCAATATCCTTTGACTTTACACTGTCAGTGTTAGATCTCCTTCATGGTATTGACCCCAAATGAAAATGAAAATAGTTTACACCGCAGAAAAGAAAGTATGTGCTTTTTTCAAAACTTTATAATCATAATTCAATAGTTCTATTATTGCTTTTTCTATTTCTTTTTAGTTATTTATGATAAAACTGTCAAAATATCTTGAAATATCAAGATTCACTTCACGTTTCTATGTCCTGGGTTTGTTAAGGAAATCTATTTCGGTCTCTGAAGATTTTGACTCCATTATATCAGTATCGACCCCCAAAAATGTGACATGGCACTGCCCATATTCATCGCCTTGAAGAAACATGTTGGCAAATGCAGTGTTAAAATTGAGAATAAAATAAAACAATCTCACCTGCCTTGTCCTTTTCTTATACAACTTTCCATTTGGACTACATCTAAAGTGGTGAACCCCACACTGAGCTACAGCCTCAGTCCCGACACCACTTTGCCACTCTAGCAGATCAATAGCTTTCTGTGTGTCCTGACTGGACTCAGTGAAACATCTACAGCTGCAACACCTCAAACAATAGCCAGCTAATCACAGCAAGTAATGTGCAAATCGAGAGAGCAGCCACGCGGAGCACGAGAGGCAGCAGCTGAGTGACCTTTTACGTTCTGCCTCTCTAATGTAATACTGAGAAGTGTAATTGAATGAGCCCCACCTCCTCTTTGGTCTTTTTAGACAGCACTCGAAGCCAGTCTCCAATCATGCTGAGGACGGCCGCAAAGTACGCCAAGCCCACCAAGATCCAGAACCACACCAGCGGCTTGTACCACTGCTTGTAGTCGATCTTGCGGTCTCCACCTGGAGATGAGAAAAAGATGAATTAATGTCATTGAAAAGTCCTTCGAGTTAGAAAGAATAAAATCTTCATGCGATGACAGAACAATCGTCTGCTCCACATCTGTATACCTGCCACATAGTCTCCTATTCCAATCGTGGTGAGAGTGATCACCACAAAGTAGATGGCATCCAGCGTGGTCCAGCCCTCGATGTGTTTGAAGAAGAAAGCTGGGATAGTGACGAAGACGATGCAGCCGGCCAGGATGAAGAGGATGGTGGAGGTCACTCTGATCTTGGTCTGACTGATCTGTTTGTGTTTTTGCTGAAAAGAATAACAGATAGTACAAGCCAGCATTAGAATGAATCTGGGAAAGTTAAAATAATGAGTGATACTTATATGACCCAATTTATAATATAATAGGGTGTAATAAAGCTTATTTGGTCTAATAAAACCTATCGATACAGATATGGTCAAACAATCATTTTGGACTTTGGGCTTTTACACTGTTAAAAAGCCTCAGTCTGTAAGTGGCACACATATCTCAAGAACAGTTCATCTTATTGGCTTCACACTCTGTAGTGGCTCGGGCAGTTCAACCGAAGTTATGTTGTTGATCACGACAACAACAAGTTCACAACAATGACAACTGATTCTCCAGGTCGAGCTCCACTGCACCTTGAATAAACAGGTGACCGGCTCTCTGTGCGGCAGCGGTGGTGCAGCCTCAGAGTTCTGTGATCACTCTGTCATACATTACACTGTGATCCTTGTAAACTCACCCTGAATATCCGCTCCACTCTCAAGATGCTTTTCACAAAGATGGTCCCGAGCTGGTCCCCGATCCCCGCCAACAAGAAGCCAAACAGGGGAATGCCAAATATGGCATAAAGAATGCAGAAGATTTTCCCTCCTTCCGTGCTCGGAGCTATGTTTCCATAACCTGTAGAGTGGATGAAGAAGAGGAAAAAGAGGAGGAATTAGGAAAAGAAACATGAAAATATAAGGAGGTGAAAGAAGGATGTGAAACAAGGCCGAGGGGATGTGGTGCAGATGGTGGCACGGGGGGGGGGGGGGGGGGGGGGGGGGGGAATAAGACAATCAAGACTTTCTTATGCAACATAATCAATTGAAGCGCTTATGCAATACCTTTCAGCTCTCGGAGCAGGGGTCTGAGGTAAATAACCTCCAAGATAGTCAATAATTAGGTTAAAAATTACATTAATTATGGCCCTGCAATGACAGAGTTACAATGACGGAGCCCAGGAGACAAGGAGCAGAGCATAAACTGCTCTTGGCCCAAACACGTCGCAGTCTGAACATTAATGTGAAGTATATCCTTTCCATCACATGTTTACATTCATGTTCCTGCCGCTCAAGCTCAACAACATCGCAACTCTGGTATTTATATTCACTTGAGAATATTTGCTTTGGGCTGGATGTCTTCGATTTCGTTCTCGGTCATTCTTTATCCGGGCTGTGAGATAAATGAATCCACTGAAGCCAAAGCTCAGCGGTACATAAGGTACTGAAACCTCTGCACCAGACCAAAATAACAGTGAGTTCCTCCAGTGATTTCAGTGATTTCACTGTGCAGCTACTTGACAGAACTGAAACTTTGATATCTTAGCTCTGATGTTCAAAAACTGGCCCAGGAATGGAACTACTGCACATTTAATGTAAATGATCTCATTTGATCGAAGCTTACAGGTGTCTACAGAGAAGGAACTTTGATCAGTTATATATTGTGGATAATGTAAAAGCAAAATCAAAATTTAAGAGGGAAAAAAGCACAAACATCTTGATAGTATCCTCTGTGCCAGTGGGGCCTGTTTCGTAAGAATCCTTGATGTTGTTTTTGATCGGTTGTTAAATCCCAGAGTGTTTCTGCTTTGCATCATTAAACATCACCTTATGTGGGGAACAGGGATTTGTTCAATTCACCTGAGAGCAACGGTAAGAACGAAACATCACACATCATAGATTTACACTGAGATAACACCTCTAACAAACTGAAGGGACAAATCCTCATCTTTAAATGAATAAATACCTTTGAAAACATTATTAATTCACGCTTGTCTTGCGTATATTGTCTTGTGTTTTGTTAGATGAAACCGTTTTAGACAAAACTAAAAAGAAATCTCAAAGAATTGTGTAATATTGAGTTTTCTCATTCCATGAAATAAAATTATAATTAAGCAAAACAATATTATTACAAAATAGAAATAGACTTTTTAATGAAAATGACTTAAAATGAGTCACGTGGCTAAAGTGTGTAAACATCAGCATTTATGTAAATTCTTTAAGTGTCATCTGCATTGACTCTGAACAACATCACATTTAACTGGTATTAGAGCAATTTAAAACTCACCTATGGTTGTGATGACCGTTCCAGCAAAGAAGAAGGCACTGCCCATGTCCCAGTAACTGGAATTATAGGATGTGTCTCCGATGGGACTCACTCCTGCATTCACCGCATCTATGGCATGCTGCAAAGAGAACAGGTCATTAATAATAATTAGGTATTTGAACCTGGTATATAAGATTGTATCCTTAGAAGCAAAGTGTGTAAATAGTAGAAATAATGGAGAATCAGTGAAACGAGCACCTAACCCATTAGATTGTCCTAAACAGGGGATTTCAGGGTCATGGTTGCATGTCGGCTCAGCTGATGGCAACACAACAAACACACAACGTGCCTGCTCTGACTCTATGGTATAAAAGTCCTGATGGCGTGACAAGAGTGAGCACGTTAACCCACCTCCTGCCAATGTTTATGTTTGTCCTGTGTACATGTGTCTATTGCGTGTGTTTGCAATTGTGCCGCTGATTGTGTAACACTTGAGGCGCCTGAGGATAGATGGAACGTGTCTATATCTGGATCGACCTGCGAGGCTATCGCCTGATAAAAGACGGGAGAGGAGGTGTGTTGAGACGCAGGGGGAGGGGCCTTAAAGACAGATGGAGAATTGAATCATGTGTCATGACATTGTAATAACAGGAAGTGGAGCTGAGAAGCTGGAGTTACAGTAAATCCAATCAATTCTATATCATCGCACTTTAAAATGGAAGTGTACCATGATAATATGATCATATTGTCTTATGTAATTAGAATGGATATTCAAATCAATCATTCAATTCAATCTGTAATAAGATGTGAACTAAACAAGGATTGCTATGCACATGAATGCATGAAAGCAGCATTCAGGGAAGGTTTTCTGTGCTTTACTTGTCATAAAGTAAAGTAAAATTTATTGAAAACTTGAATGGCACTCAGTTGCACACATACTTCAGCCAGGGCCAGACACCCCCCCTTCAATTCAGACAAGATTTCACACACTCAAACATATCAGTTCACTAAATTTGCCTCTTTTTCTTCAAGATCCATGAATTCTTCAGAAGGAAAATTGTGAAAAACTCCCCTTTCTCACAATGTTAAAGAAATGAAAAAAGGTTTCGTGAAAATCCATTCAGTAGTTTTTCTGTCATCATTGAAAAAAATACAAGTCCCTTTTTCTTATATATATATATATATATAAGAAAATATATATATATATATATATATATATATGTATATATATATATATATCCATGAATTCTTCAGAATTCATGGATAGATCTTGAAGAAAAAAAGGCAAATTTAGTGAACTGATATGTTTGAGTGTGTGAAATCTTGTTTGAATTGAAGGGGGGGTGTCTGGCCCTGGCTGAAGTATGTGTGCAACTGAGTGCCATTCAAGTTTTCAATAAATTTTACTTTACTTATATATATATACGTATATATATATTCAAAACAATAATTATAATGTCAGTATGAAAACTCTATATTTGATCATATCTGTGGATATACAGTAAGTATTCTAACAAACATTATTTCATAAAAAATTGGCATGAAATAAAATGTCTATTATGAAATGAAATATTAAACATAATTTGTCCCAAGTCGGGAAGCACTGTCCTAGCGTGCTAGCGAAACATCCTAAAAGAAATCAACTAAAAATCTCTTTAGTATCTCTTTTCCTTTCCTATCAATGATTATAATGTCAGTATATGAAAACTATGGAAATACACACGCACACAAACATCACGCTTCTTAAACTATTCAGTGTCTGTAGCTTTCCACTTGCAGCTCTTTTTTCCTTCTCCACCAAATTTGCATGTTTTTACAGTTCACACCGACTAAATCAACAATCGACTTTCACGTGCAGCAGGAGGACCTCCACTCTTTTCCTTCCTCTGCAGCCCCTCAGCTCCTCTTTTACTCCCGACTTGTCTGGTGTATGGAAAACATTAACAAACCACACAATGTTCTGCATTCACTGCATCATTATTCTCATTCATCTGCTTGCGTGCTCCGTTATGTCGACATGAAATGTTAATCTACTATCTTCCTCTCTGTCTACACTCCCAGCTTGTGGGCACTTTATGAGGCAATCATTTCCTCTCTTATCTCTGCGGAAATTTACAGTTTGAATTGAGCTTACGGGCTCAGATAAACAATGTTTGTGCTGACATGAGGAGCCAAGCTGGGGGCTTTCTTTTATAAGCAATGTGTTCGACACTCCTTATGGGACGTCGTCGGCCTCTTCATTTGGTGCAACCCCCCAAACCTCCCGAGCAATCTGTCGGTGAGATGCACGTCCACTTAATAAAATATGTATCCACTCTGGTGACATAGATTTCAAAGCCGAGGACCACTTTAAAACACTCTGCTGCAGGTTCCCTCTTGTAAGCATGCCTGTGACTACCTCAGCCCCATCAGCACACTCCCCCTTAATAAGATTGATTTTTATATCTGAAATTATTCAATTGCACTTGTTATTTCAAAGGTTTTTAGCAGACACAGCTTCTTTATAGGAAAAAAATCAAAGTGCTAATTATATAATTAACTCGAAATAACCTAATTATGGAGTCGGGGGAGGGCTATAAATAGCCCCACAAGGTATCTGAATACTTTATGGGGAGTTCTATTTTTGTCTCTGGTCCGTTCCACAGCCAAGTTCACGCTGCATTAAAGATGTGGAAAATCTTCCTTTGGCACGGGCACTTTCTGAAGCATGACAACTTTGATTTGTGTTACCGCCTATTAACGAGTGGGACAAATGGTGTTTTTCTTTTCACACATCATGCTATTTTCTTCATTTTTTTTTTTTGGCGGCTTGCTGTGCACAGACGCCCAGTCACCATGCAGATATCGTGACGGGCTCTTTAGCTAATGTGTTTTCATATTCTCCACTGCTGCATCATTAGAGAGTGAGCAAACCCCATAAGCAGATCTTTATCCTCTCAGTGTGGCTCTCTACCCCGCAGCAGGTGACGGCACTGATCCAGCCAGCACGGTGCCTCGCTCTCTCTCTCCTTCACACTCACCCTGTGTTACTGTGCCAGGCCCTGCAACAATTCATCAGAGCCGTGTGACGAGAACAAAGTGATGAGCTGGGTTATACAAGGGGAAAACGCTCATTTACAAGTAGGTTGTGAGTTGAAGGACTCAAAAAACTCATTATGCACCAAAATGGCTCCCAGCAGTGTCACAATATTATATGTCACCCTGAATGACCATTTGAGGGGTACACCTGTAAAATTAAAATGCAACCCAGTGCAACAGCTCTGCTATAAATTCTCCCTTGACGCATTTCTCAAGGGCCATTCATCATATCACCTTCACTTGTGCATCTGTACTGTTAATGGCCCAAGGAAGTGGTGCGATGTGGACATGCATTAGGTTGACTATTAATAGATTCAAAAAAATAACTAATATGGCTGTGGCGGCTGGGAGCATTAATGACATTAGCAACGACATAAGGGAATTCACGACAACTGATTCTCCAGTGAGGGATTATACGTTCCTAGTCGAGCTTCACCGAACTTTAAATAAACAGGTGAACGGCTCTTTGTCCCTTGGGATCAATAAAGTATCTATCTATCTGTTTGTCTATCTATCTATCTATCTATCTATCTATCTATCTATCTATCTATCTATCTATCTATCTATCTATCTATCTATCTATCTATCTATCTATCTATCTATCTATCTATCTATCTATCTATCTATCTATCTGTCTATCTATCTATCGGTCTGTCTGTCTGTCTGTCCATCTGTCCGTCTGTCCATCTGTCCATCTGTCCGTCTGTCTGTCTGTCTGTCCAGCAGATATGTTTACTTACTAGGCAGTGTGAAGTGCCTAGTAAGAAAAAATACTCATTATGCACCAAAATGGCTCCCAGCAGTGTCGTAATCTAATGAGTCACACTCAACAGCATCAACAGCCTTGCCATAAATTCTCCTTTTACAAAGACAATAACAATGAGTTTTGATAGAAACGTCACAGATATGAATTTGCCAATTTATGTAAAGTGTCTGAGTTAGTTACATGAGAGGTTTATTTGCGTGTGCTGACGCAGTTTGAATGCAGGTAACTCAGTGTGTGTAAAGGGTTATTGGAAGATAAGTGACTCATAAATAAATGAGGGTCGGCTGGTGTCAATAACAGCGAGGCTTCACATTGGGCCACAGCGTGAGTCACTGCAGCAGCTCAGGGAAAAACCAATTAGGGCTGCTGCATTAGTGGGCGCACAGCGGGTAGGTGGACAGCACAGACTCTGGACCAGACACGAGGAGGTCATCCCAAAACATGCACGGACCCACACGTCGAGTCAACGCACGCAAACCCCGACAAGTGCCTGCTGTCGCTCTCATCATCTCCATCCATCTCGCTCTCATAAACACACACACTCTTACAAACACACACATGCTTTCCAACGTTGCCATTTTTTCTGCCGACTCCTCCGCCGACCAGTTTGACAACAGTGAGTCACCGGTGCTGTGTCACCACGAGGCCCGCTGTGTGAGTGACAGGCCGATAACAGAACCTGTTGGAGGAGAAGACAGACTCCGTGATGGAGCACGTCCTGCAGGACTTCTCTACAGACGGCAAGTCTCATATGACTTGATGCTGATTCATTTTGTGACACTCAGGGTTGAAGGACCATCGTAACTGAGCAGAGTGATAAATCAATATCCCTTCCTTCAAGTTAGAGAAAGATTTAGATGAGAAGTCTCTCTCATAGCTGTCAAATATCAAGCTACCGCCAGTATCCACAAGCTCAACATAAACACACGAAAACATGACTTAATACTAATCTTACTAAAGGCATCTTCACCTATTGAAGTCCAGATATTTTCTCTTAAACTTTCCAGAGGGGTTGCAAGTGAGAACGCAAATAACTGAGTGAATGTGGACATGTTTCCTGGAACCTTTTCCTTCCAGCTCCCTAGTGCGAGTAGGCGTGTTGTTGACGCTTAACACGTGATGGAAAGTGCAAAAAAAACATGAATTTCTCCAGATGAAAAAGAGGTGCCGTACAAATGATGAAAATGCAGATGAATATGTCGTACTGGAAATACAATGAGACCCAAAATTTGATGTCCTGCCTATACGACGTCCATCGCCCAAATGTTCCAGAAAGTTTCACATCTCAAAGACGAACGTCAACCGACCAAAGTCTGCACCCCAATTTTCTAAAAGGAATTCATCTCTGAAAATAGATTGACTGTCTACTGGCAAATTAACATTTCATGTATCTGAATCAGTTTATTTGTCAGCAGCGTCGTCTGTGACTTGGCTGCTGCTGCTAACACGGCACTGCTTTGGGCAGCAGGAGGTCTGTGACTGCTGGCCTGTGCAA
The DNA here is from genome assembly GCF_949316205.1 of Platichthys flesus. Classification (NCBI taxonomy): domain Eukaryota; kingdom Metazoa; phylum Chordata; class Actinopteri; order Pleuronectiformes; family Pleuronectidae; genus Platichthys; species Platichthys flesus. The sequence goes on along the minus strand of NC_084954.1, from coordinate 8,756,446 downwards.
TGAATAATTGATTCCCTCCAGACCCCAGTCACAGCACACTAAAGGTTTTTATTTCCACACTTCTCCTCAGGAAATGTTGCCATTGATTTATTTTTTCTCTTTTTGTTTTAACAAGAGGGTGGCTCAGAGGTTATGGACCGCGAGGGAAGAAGAAGAAGAGGAAGAAGAAGGATTTGATAGAAAAGAATGAACAGAGGTGGGTGTGGAGAAGGGAGGGGGGGGGGGGAGATAGTCAGGCAGTCCAATATTCACCAGTGTTTAAGACACTAACATCAAATGGAACCATTCTAGCGGAAAGTGGAGCACACCCAATGCCATGTGGTTGCCTCCTTCTTTAGGGTTATTTCAAGACTCAGAGATCATAGAATGTTCTTTGTACATGGAGGGTACCTATTCCAAAAAAGGTAATTTTTGCTCTCTTGTCATCTGTATAACAAGCTATGACTATACTGCAAATCTAAATAATTCACAGTATTGTTTTGGGATATTTGCATTATTGTATCTCCATGTGATTTATGTGAAACGTACTGTTCGTAAAATGGATTTCACATTTGACATTTCTTACTAACTCTCCCACCGACGCTGTTTCAATAGAAAAATGCACTTGCATCCATCTTGCAACCCGTGGGAGTGTTGGTCTCAAAACGAGGCGCATTGCTGGAGCGCTGCTATCTTTAGGCAGCAGAAATTGATTTCACCTTTTGACCGGAAAAAATATCCTTGTCTGAAGTCAGTTGCATGCGCAGAATTTCACTCTTATTTCAGTGTTGTTCGGATGTTCTGCTCTCAAGTAAGAGCAGGTTTTAACAGCAATCCAAGGGGACCAGGCTTTTAAGGGGAACGGGAGACGTCACTCTGTTTGTTTTACTGCGTGTTGTGCCCAAAACACAGCCATGATTTATTAAAGGCATTCCTTCAGAAGGTGAGCTTTTCCCAGTGTCCTTAATTCATCCTTTTGCAACAGGCCGTGTGCTCGGATTGGCCCTGACTCTGCTGAGGACAATAGCTCACATCCACAGAGACGTCAGAGTTTGACTGATCTTAGTCCCGCGTTTTTCCATCACCTTGCCGCCTCACAAATCAAACTTTCCACTCGCTGCACGCCGACACATCTCAAATCATTTTGCAATCCCCCGTCCAGCTGCCTGTGTCAGCTGGAAGCGGTGACCTTAAATCTTGACCCATAATTCTGGGGTGTAATATCGGAGAGCAGTGTGAAGCATCGTCATGCTCTGTGTTATAGAGCAGCTGATGCCATAAAAAGACACTGTAAAATTCACGGTTAAGTCGATGATGTGATGAATTTCCAGCTTGTATCATCCTCTGTGTTATAAATCCTGATGACATCATGGCATCAGAGTTTTATTATTCGAGTACTAAGCAGCAGATGGTCATTCAGTTTTAATAACTATCTTTTTTAAATCAAATTTTACATTTTGTAAAATTTGGCTGAAATTTTTTCCTACACAACAAACTGTGCTGTTGTGGCTGCGAGCTACTTTCCTTGTTCAAGATGTGTGGGTGTCGTTCAAGCCTCGATCTGGAGTGTCGTGCACTTATTATTGATGCTACGAGGCGCTGTTCTATTTTAACAAAAACATGTAGGTCTTGTTTACTATGGTTGGTTTGCACATGAAGTGAAGCTGAACAAAATCAATTCATGGTTCTTCTTTCTAGGGAACTGTGTGCAGCGCAAAGATCACATTGACAGACTCTAGTTTCTGATGATGAACATTCTACATGCATTCTACTTTTCTCTGTATGTTACTGTTACTGTTCTGTACCATTAAACCGCATGTAGGAGCATTTACCCTATACTACGCTGTATTAATCAGCAGATGCAAAGTGTCCCTGAGAATTACGAGCGTCCCTGTCTTAACCCTGAAGGTATCACTGTACCTCCTGCTAAAGGATGGACCTGCCTGTGACATTTACCCAATCAGGGGGCAGAGAGTCTGGGTGTAGCTGCTGCTGCTGTAGTGCCTGCATAATCCTTTTATCGAGCCATTAGCACTGTGTAAAAAAACCTCATGTAAATTCAATAAAAATGCATATTAATCAGCAGTGCAAGTGCTAATTCAACCAATCCACCTGCTGACATATCAATCCATCTTTTATCTGCACCAGTTATCCTTCTGAGGGTCGCCTAGGGAGCTGGAGCCGATCCCAGAACATTGGGGCGAGAGGTGGGGTTCACCCTGAACAGCTCGAAGCGAATTGCAGACGTAAACAACTACTCACACTCACATTCACACCTCATGCCTTAGAGTCTCCAAATAGTGTGAAGAAAACCCACACAAACACGTGGAGAACATACAAACTCATACATACAACTGGGATTTGACCCGGCAACCTTCTTGCTGCAGCACCGCCCCAGCAAATATGTGCAGGTGCTAAGTCCACCAATTAAAACAGTTACATATACCAGAATAGAATGAAGGCAACAGGTACAGCCACTTCCCTGGAGCAGTGTCAGAACTTGGATCGTTTCCCAGCACTGGCTTGGTCGAGCAAAGGAGTCAGATGAGGCATGACTGAAATGAAGCTGACAGCAACATCTCAAAGAGAAAACCTTTGAGTGTTGGTCTCTGCAGCAGCAACAATTAAACTGAAGCTCTTAGGCAATCTACAACTGTGATGCCTGGAGACATGAAAATAAAAGTATGAGGAGGAAGCGAGTTTAATTTATGCAACAAAATCTGAGCATTAAAAGATCTTTCTTGTAGTTGCAGATTTTTTAACCTGAGAAAATGGCCTGAACTTAAAAGTCCACATACTAATCATTGTCACCAATGGATGGAGCTGGCAGGGGCTGATGAAGACCATGAGACGTGGCTGTAGGCTCGGAAGAAGCTCGTAAATGAATCATGGTAAATTTATCATAAATTAAACTGCTCGGAATGAGTCCACTAAAAAACATAATTTTGTACTACTATTGAGGTTAGTCTGATTAGGACATTTTCTGTATTCATGATTAGTTCAGATAGAATTGTCTTATTCATATATCTGTTGACACGTTACAGAAATGTCAAAAACTCCACTAGGATTAAGAGGTAAACATATCTACATAATTCAACTAAAATAAGAATACGCCACATGTCTTGTTGCTTATTCTGAGTATGACCTTATATAGCATACAGTAATCAGAAAATTATGTTTGCATGATAGTGTCTTATTCAGACTATTCAGGATTAAATTAGAAAATTTGCAGCCATTTAAGCATAGTGAGGGTTAAAATGGATGATTATTAGAATCACAGTGACCCATGACGTATAGATCAACATGTGTCACGTGCACGTGGCGATTGTGTGATTGAAGTCATCATTTGCTGAAGGACGGTCTGAACATAAAAGGAAGCTGCATCCACGCTTTTCAAGCTCATGTGATTAGCTAATGAAGCCAGAATTAATTACCCTGAGATCCCCCAATTACCCCCGATAGCGATTACCATCTATAAAGCTGCTACTGTAAAGGTCAGTCCTGTGACTTGGTCTCATCCACCAATCAGACTCAGTGACACTCAGTATTGTGGTTCAGTTCATTTTCAGTTATCTTCCCATCTCCTTACAAACTAATCTGTTGGTCATTAATCGATGCAATGGATGCAAAGCACTGACCCAAGGCTGTTGGCAGCTGGAAGGACAAAACAGGAGAATGACTCTGCAACTCAGCATGTCTAACATTTCCTAAAGCCTTCAAGCACCCACCTTGATGATGGACTCCAGCTCGTGAGGAGCAACACAGGAGTGTCTCCGCAGGAACGAAGCCTTCTCCAGGGTGATGCTCGTCTTCTGGTGTCTCTCAAACGGCATCTCCAGCGCCTTGAAGGCCAGGCCGCCGCAGACCAGGTAGAGAACGACCACGATGAACACTGCCAGCACCGTCTTCCACTTCATCACTGAGTGGAGGGCTGCGGCCGTGCCATCGCAGCTGGCATCCATGCTGGCCACCACGCTGGCGGAGCGCGATGAGATGGACAGACGCGGCAGTGGACAGTGGCCGTTGGTCTTCGGGTCGCAGCCCATTGGATTCTGCATGGTGGCCACACTGGCCTGGACTAGAGTGGACTTCACCAAGCCAGGCTGGGCCTTTTTTGGGGGGACCAAGTTGGTCTGGACCGCCACTAGGAAAGAGTGAGGAGAGGAAAATTACTGGATTAATACATGTTAGGTTACCTCCACCAGGGAGGTTGTGCTTTCACTTGTCAGGACTGTGCAAGAACCACTGAACCGACTTTCATGAAACTTGGTGGGAGGATGGGACATTTGCCAGAGAAGAATTGCACAATTGCTTTTAGTGAGGATCCGAACAAAACGGGTAGATCCAGGAACATGTTTCACTCTCTTTGACATTGTGAGATACACTGTTTTTTTTACATTTTCACCAATGTCCAGGGAATGATTAATGGATCCTGATGAAGGCCAAGGGAAACTTGTGCTCTGTATTGCATGCCAATCCAGTTTATTATGTTTTTGAGAATCAGGACAATAAGTTTAATCATTTTCTTTTTTGGTGAAATTTGTTCTGATGATTGAAGACAAATGACCAGACTGGCAGACCCTTCTAATAGTTCGCTTAAGGCATTGACTCTGTTATAGATTGGACAATAAAAATGTGCCTTCACGTTGAAAAGATGAGGAGAAGTATTCTGAATAATAAGAAAAGAAAATGGAACTGATAGAATAAGTTAATTTGCAGTGTTGTCTCGCACCTTTAACACTTTCTTTCCAAATTAAGTACCAACAACGGGCAAAGCTTCATGCAGATATAAACATAAGCTCATTACAGGTATTGAAATATAAAAAAGAATGTCCCATATGATTCATTTAAAACCAATTTCCTTGTTGTTATTGTGGGGTAATAAGGACTCTTTGCAAAAATCTGGTTTACAGCTGTGTCGAAGCCTGAAAACACTCTGTTTAGCCTCAAGAGTTTTCCTGCCTGAGAAACTGCTTTGGGCTCCACACATAAAAACCTTTAGACCTGTGAAATGAAGTCCACAACTGCTGCTTTATGTAGATATGCATAAATGATATCATTAATTTAATGTAATGTATGCAAAACCTTCAAAAACCTCCAGAAATCAGGCCGTTAATTAATTCCAGTGTCTGAAGGTTGCACCGATATACAATATATAACATATAATGGCACTCGAGAGTACTTACCTCTGCCAAGGCCAAACAGTTCCATTCATTTTAATCAAACTGCACCACATTGTACTCACTAACAGAAGCCAGGCCAGCTATACGCTGGCCTGGCTTTCTACATCACCGACCATGACTTAACCCCTTGGAGATCAATGAAAAAAATTTAAGTGGGTAATTCCTGGATTGACCTGATCTGAATCTGAAAATATCAATAAAAAAAGGTTTCTTCCTTGACCCATACTTCATCCGTCCAGTAAGTGTCATGTCAATCCATACAGCAGTTTTTGTGTAATCTTGCTTATGGCCAAGGGTGAAAAACACCCCTTGCAGCCAGACCCTTACACTGATGTCGGGTACGGGTGAAGACGGATTATTTTCTGCTGAGGATCAAGATAAAAATTTTCCAATCAACTATAAGAGAAGGGTAAGTGCCACTTTAAGTTATTGGCTCCCGGGTGGGTTTTATAATGAATGCATATGTGCTGCAGCAAGTCAGCCATGAAGCAAGCAGCGCCTCGGAAGCAGCCAAATGAAGATTCCTCTAATGTATACGATGCACTTTATAATCTACTCAGAGCTGCGGCCTTCACACCCGAGGCCCCCATGGCCTGGAGTGCACTATAGTCATGGGCGGAGCTTCCTGTCCACAATGATGGGACTCTTAAAGATAGGCATATGAAATAGATTACTTTAAGAGAGACACACTTCTGTTTAATGGGAAAGTTTCACTTATGGCATATTCAACATACACACACACTTCCAGAAACACATGCACATCCCGCCTTGATGAGTCAAGGACGTCCTGGAAGTGTTTCATTTTCTGGTCCAGCAGCTATGCATCTTGTTAGTAAATCCCTGTATCATGAGTGAATCAATAACAGCAAAGTAATGTCACAAGCTTGGGAAGGTGCAAAGCTGCCACTTTCAATTTACAGCCTATGCCCTTTAAGGGCGGCGGCTGGGCTATTTTTAGAACACGTGATGAATTAGAAAATCAAGACTTAGAGGTGAGGCAGCAAAAAAGACTGTGACCCCACATTAATCTCCGGTGCCGAGCCCGGTGAGGTCATTGTGATGGATGCAGAGGAAAATACACTCATAGATCCAATGCAGAATTTGGACCAAATCCATAGTTGTATTATACAAATACAGCAATTGTTTTTTATCTCCTTTTAAGTCATCAAAACAGTTCTAATAAAAGAATATAAACTTATAAACTGAGTGAAATGTAGTAAATTTGCTCTTCGCAGCAGGGCGGAGTTCAGAAAGCTCACGTGTTTTTAAGTGATCATAACAGTTATAATAAAATAATACAAGTCCATTTCAAACCATACAGGCAGAATGAGAACTGTGATGAGCATAATGTGGTTTCACATTGCTGAGGCTGTGTGGCATTAATCTAAAATGCTTTTCAAACCACTGACGCTGCCTCATATTGATTTTTGCAATTAAATAAGGCCCTGAGTGGAAAGCAGTGGTTTTTATCTGCTACTATTTGATACTCTCCATCTCTCTCTCACTCGCTGCTTCTAACATGCCCGGACCAAGCAGTGAAATGTTCGATTCAGGTAAATGAAAGAGATGACAAAATAGTGAGGAAAAATATGAGAAATGTTTCAGCTGCCATTTGCCACACAGGTCAGTCGGACATAGTTATGGTGGGACAACAAATATTCAGCTTTTCAACAGTTAAGCCTCAAATATTATGGTTCAAAAGAATGATCCACTCCCTGATGAACAGAAATACAAACTGACTCCAGTCCTAGTAAATGGACTGGCTCGGTTCGGGCTCTTGGCCCAGTAGGTCCCTGAGGCACAGGACAGGTTGCAGGCGTTTAAGTCACAGCTGAGCCTCAAACTCATGCGTCAAGACGGTTGGAATAACACACGAAGAGCCAAGACTTCCGGTTAAAAAATAAAAGTACAAATACAACATTTACAAAGGAAATTTCTTTTTTAAGTACCTGTGTGTTTGAGTCTACATGGAGGTTATATCTCAAATCATAACATTTTGGTTTAATAGACAAAGAAGACCAAGCAAAATCCTTTCTTAATATCTAGAAAATACCAGTATTAGTTTAGGCAGAGATAACCCTTGTCTTTAATAATTTAGGAGGACTGCATCTCTGACAATAACGTTTTTTCTGGTGTAGCTGCAATACAAATTTGTTGCAGATAATATACTATTTAGATCCTACTTTCAAGGGAACATGGTTTTTATTTTGAAACTTTTCCCGGTAAGCCCTTTTCTTGGCACCTTGGCGCAGCTGAGGCTCGACTCCCCACAGCGCTGCTTCACACAGATGAACGCACGAAGGATGGAGAGGAGAAAGAAATAATCCCATTTCTTTTGTGTTATAGGTCATGTTTGCACCACAGGAGTATTACAACAACTGCACGTTACAAATTAAGTAAATTAAGGATAAAGAAACTGTTTAGAAATGGCGAATAGTGAAAGCCCGTTGCGATTTGTTGTGCCTCCTGTTTTCCTGTTAAATGCTGCTGATGTTCAGGCTTCTACAATCAACTTATGATACATTAATAAAGCGGTATTTACCTTCTTCCGGGTCCCAGTTAACTTGTTTTCTCGGGTTTTCTATTGGAAATTTCATCTCGCTTGTTGTTCTCAGCCAAAACGCACGAGAGGATGATCAGTGCGAGAAAAGAAAAAAAAATAAAAGAAATAGGCAAATCAGGAAGAATGCCTCTCCCACATCTTCATGTCATCTTTACTTGCATGTGGTTGTAAATTGTACAGAGGAACGAGCGCATCGCCGAGCCGCATTGTCTGCTCCTGCTCTATTGCCGCCCCCTCCTCTCTTTTGTGTCCTCCTCCGCCTCGTTTGGACGCTTGGTGATCGTCTGGCACACTGAGCTGATTGTGAGTCCTTTTCTCTGAGCTGTCGCAAAGCACCGAGGACCAGACCACGTCTCATCTCACCCTCACGATCACCAGTGGCCAGTGGCCAGTGGTCCGGTCCGAAAACATCGCCGGACCGCCTCCCAACCGGCAACTTTACGCACGCGATTTACGCCGGCAGCCAGAACAACGGGGAGGATGGGTGGATGCTCTCCTCCCTTTTCATTCCCAGTGTAAATCACCCCACCTGCTTTTTTTTTACACAGTAATGAGCTGAAGGACATCCGCATCCCTTCAGATTTGTTTGTAAAATCGGTTAATGGATACTCACTCTTTCGCCTTTTCCCACCAGCAGCAGGCCTGCGGTTTATCCTCTCATCGTTTGGCAGCCGGCGCGTGAGCACATGGTGCGGGGCGGGATGCAGCAGATGTGGTACCCCGAATCAGAGGCAGACTTAGAGCATGACATCACCCACGTATGGGAAACAGTGCATATTTTATGCATTGAGAGAGCTAAAGCCCCCCCCCCCCCCTTTAAATCCTGAACCCATTCAGATGCTGAACATTGAGGGGGCAAAAACAAGACAAAGTGAATTAATTCAGCAATCATAAAAGAATGGATACGGTTTATTTTGCTCGGCCAAAAACGTCACAAAGCCTATATTTGGCAAGTTTGCAGCTTACTAAACATTTTAAGGACTATACTCTTTGTTTTTTACATGTTGGACGTCCATTTGTCCATGCATCATTTAAATTTGCTTAATAATTTTGTCTTCCTATACCCTACAGGCAGGTTTGGGAGGATTTCCTTCATTTCAATGGGATGTTAATTGTGACCCAATGAGCTAATCATTTCAAATAATATATTTATTTACAAATATACCTTCAAAAGATCTAGATGATCTGTTCATGCCTTGTCAATTTTTTTTTCGCTAATGGAGAAACAACACGAAATGCGTTTGAACGTGTTTATATTTATATCAGTATTCATCACAAAATAACAACAAAATACACATACCAAAAGGAGGTCATGAATGAAACTGGTTGAACACATGTGTAGGACAAGGAGTAACATTAATGACCTCATTCAAAATTCAGGTCACTGAGACGTGTGAAGTACAACATCAACGGGCGGAGACTGTGTCTACTTTAAAACCGTTTAAAAACTGTGAAATCTTGAGGCCACGTTAAGTTCAAGCATATACTGGGGACTTACATTAAATTGAATCTGCATTAATGTTACTAAACTTATCAAAATTGAAAATTATAGACATATTTGTCTCTGTAGCAAAGTAATTCTGGTATTCATGCATTGATTAAGCCTTTTCATTGTTTGCTCCTGTGTTTGTAGAACTGATATCAAAACAAGCAGGGGGAAATTGAAAGTGACCTGTATGTGTTTTTTAAGACTGATGATGCTGTTTAAAAACTCCATATTCCCCAACTTTGCCTGTCACACTCCTAAATTAAGTCATTCACAATCCTTTGTGGGTAAATGACGCAAGGGGTTAAAAGGTCCATCAAACAATACAAGGAAACGGGCAAAACAAGCATATGCTGCTGACAGAATGTTCTCATGAGCTACACTCAGTTCAGTTTTACACACTGCCATGTTGTAAATGAGTCATTTACAACATGGCAGCGTAAAATGAGACCAATGATGTTTGCAGTTTTCATGATGATGGCACGTGGCACACATAGTCAATTCATGTTGAGATAACATGATATGGGGTACCAGCCATCTCATGGTTATTCATGGATTCTGTGCTGCTGGTAGGGATTGGGGGAGCACGGATGGCACAGAACTTGAATTAATAATCCCGGTTTTATTGCTCTAAAAAGCCACACAACCTCAGAATGGGTTCAGTCAAAGTCAAGGTAAGTAGGACGCCAATGACCAAACTGGAAAGACGCCATTTGGGGGTTGAGGTTTTTTGACTGGAACAGCAGGAAAAGCATGAATATAAATAATGTAATGAATGATGGTTGGATTCTGGGCTGTCAAGCTGCTTTAGTTTCAGGGTCCTGGTGTTGTGCACGCTGGTCTTCGTCCCACTGACATGACTCTGTAAAGTGTAGACGCTCTCAATCAGACTTGTGCATATCCTTCAATGACAAGTCAGATGTGAAAATAAGTCCTTTAATTTGAGAGACTTCTACACAAAGAGGGCTCTCTTCGTGTGGTGTAAAATGTCAAGTAGCACTCATGTCCCCTCTTCTTGTGAATATCAGAATAACTATCAGGAAGATCAAATTCAGTGCTAGTGGGGCGTAATCCGGCATTATTGTCAGGCAAAGAAGCAGCCAGTGCACATGCCACTGTATTGTATGCCTGCTGAGGACAATAAAGAGATGTTTATTTGTTCCCCTGCAGTTTACGGGATTCCCTCTGGCTCCACTTGCACCCCTTACTTGTCTAATGAACAAACAGCGGTGCCAAAAACACCCTGTTCACACCATAGACTGTATATAAGGTCCACACCCAGAAATCCCACAGTGTTGTGATTGCAGGATTTATGGGCACTTTGTTCTCTTTTTAGCATACGTATGTTTAATGTGAACTCAACTGATGATTGGCAGTGGATCTACATTTGGAATTTGCGAATAAAACCTGCTGTTTGTATCTGTTATTTGCAATTTGTACCTGGTGACCTTGGTACTTGAAATGTCTGGTTAGCCGGGAAAGAATAAATAAGAGTTTGCTTCATTATCAGTACTTTTTCACTTTATTTTAACAGGATATTATTTTATCAATATTGTTGCCCATGGATTCATTGTTAGTTAACTCGATTCATATAAATACTGAAGACTTGAGAATAAAACTTCGTTAAAAAGTAGAGGGTCAGTAGCTGGTTGATGTGCACTGCTTTGTTTGGCAATTTTCTAGTATACGCACTGATGCTTTTACACCATAAAAGTTCATAACTCATAAACATATTTTGAAGCTGAAGGACTAGCATAGGTATGTTCTAAATGTTCTTATGGGTGGTAGTGTATTTAACTAAGAGTCCTTGCAGAATGCCTGTGAGATCCCTCACACAGTGTGACCACAAAGGCAGCTGCCACTGGCACCTTTACATATCAGTGGCAGTTCCTGTTGACACCGGAAGTACTTCCACGAGCTAAACGCTGCCTCGAGTTAAGCTTGACCTCACTGTTTCCTGCTCCGTTTCCTGGTCGTCGTTTGGTTTCGATCCAAAGCAACAATGTCTGAAAGAAAAGTGTTGAACGTAAGTAAACGATCGACCGTGTTTCGCCCTGTGAAGTCGTGTGAAGGTACTGTTAGCTGTGTAATCCACCGAGTAGGCTAACGTTAGCTCTAAAGCTAAGTGCGGTGGCACTAATTGTATCCTCTCACATCAGACCTTCAAAGTACATCGTATTTGTAGTTGAGGATTTGTATTATGTGAAATACATGGTCGCTGTTGCCAGCAGTTTGCGTTATTGCCTTGTTTATAATTTAATGATTTCCGGTATCTTATATTTATGTTTTGCTTTCCAACAGAAATACTACCCTCCAGATTTCGATCCGGCCAAAATCCCAAAGCTCAAACTTCCCAAGGATCGACAGTATGTGGTCAGATTGATGGCTCCATTCAATATGAGGTACGTCTTACTCCTCCTCACAGTACATTTAACATCATCACCATCATCACCATCGTAAACAACAGCAGCAGCAGGTTTAACATCATGCAACACAACTTGCTCCTGGTGTTTCAGTCGAGGATCTAAGGCATAAACAACACAAGTGTGTGAGGAACGTTGACATCCAAGCATGGGTGTCACAAGATTGCATCTCAGGACATTAATCCAGTAGTGACTGTGCTTTGCAACATATTTACATTTAAAAGCTTGGTGTCAGAGAACAAGCTTTCATTGAGAAGATCTGTCTCCAGCCAGAGATCTCACTCTTCTCATTAAGCAGGTGTTAGGTGACATGTCAAGCTCACCGTTCCCATTCCTGAGTTCTGAAAGTTTTTCCACCCGGACTCTGGTGTATTGGGTTTCAACACAAACACACAGACATATTTGAAATTGGTCACTTATACCTAGCATACTGACATATTTTCAATAAAAATCCACACTCCAAGAGATGACATATAAAAGCGAGAACAACCTCAACACATTGCTGGCTATCTATGGGAGCCGATGGATCATTTCATCGGAAAACTTAAGAGGCCCTTATGATTTATCGAAAATGACTTAGTGATTCTAGATATGAATCCTGTGTCTTCACCATCTGTCTGGTTGTTTGCAGGTGTAAAACATGTGGCGAGTACATCTACAAGGGGAAGAAGTTCAATGCACGCAAAGAGACGATTATCAATGAGCTGTACATGGGACTGCCCATCTTCCGTTTCTACATCAAATGCACTCGATGTCTTGCTGAGATTACGTTTAAGGTGAGAGTTTTTAATGTTCTAATTATAACAGGTACTTTACTGAAATCAGACCAAAGAACTACTTTGTGACATCTCCTGCATAACATAGTGTCTTATCTCCCGTAGACTGATCCAGTAAACACAGATTATGCAATGGAGCATGGTGCGACACGAAACTTCCAAGCAGAGAAACTAATTGAGGAGGAGGTGAAGAGAATCCAGGATGAGAGAGAAGAGGAGGAACTCAACAACCCCATGAAGGTCGGTGCATAAACAATCAGCATTTGTTGTGTTAGTGGGCAGCGTTCAGGCTTTTGCCCAGAGAAGCTAAATGGTTTCCATCTACGGCCAGGTGTTGGAGAACCGCACAAAGGATTCCAAGATGGAGATGGAGGTTATAGAGAATCTTCAGGAGCTTCAGGAGCTGAACCAGAGGCAGGCTCAGGTGGACTTCGAGGGAATGATCGGCCTGTACAGAGATATTGAAAAGAGGAAGGTCGAACAGGAGAAAGAAGAGGATGAGCTGGAAACCAGGTTAGTGAATAAGTTTGAAATATACAATGGGCAGTAAAAGATGTTTTAAACTTTTATATTTTAATTCTTTTCCATAATTGGATAAATATAAGTAGTTTGCCGGCCTTCCCTAAGACTACATGGCCACTGCATATCTCCCATAGACTGAGCAGGAATCATTTAAAAAAAACGAACAAAGACTGAATTTAGATATTTTTTCTCAGGGACATGTTGCAACGAGCCCTCATAAAAAGACTGAGGGATTCTGACTCTGACCCGGACTCGGAGAAAGAAGAAGCAGAGAGCAGCAGCTCCCAGTCAAACAAGTCAAGCGCGAACAAACCAACAGACATCCTCACGGCTAGCAAACCCACAGAGACACAGGTTCGTACGACCACTCGCATACAGACAGTATATGTGGTAGTAGTGTGGAATTGCCAGCTCTGTAGTATTATGTAGTATGTGTTATGAAGAGGCAGCTAATAAAAAAAGCTTGAAAAAGAGGCTGTGAGCTTTGAATATTCATCTCATGCTGTGTTTCTCCAGGGAGCCTCAGCCGGAGTAGTGAAGAAGGCCAAGATTGAGAGCTGGGAGCAGAGTGTGGGGACACTGGGTGGTGTAAAATCTCTGGGGTCCCTGGTGGTGCAAAGGAAACCAACCGCAGCTGTCAACAAACCAAGTACTGCTGCTTCATCTTTGAAAACAGGTAACACATCAGGTTCTCAGTTTATGACCTCATGAATACTAGTAATGATCAGTACACTACATTTACACGTGATTTTTGTATGTTTCAAATTTTCAGGACAAACATCCATCTTTAGCTTTTTTTATTTACATCTTTAGTTAAACATTTGTATATGATTCGAAAGTCAATGTAATCTTTTGTCTTGTTTTACAGATTCACTGGCATCAAAGACGGCCGAGTCCACAAATGCTTCAAAGCCCATGATCACTCAAAAGGTCTCCTCGTCTCTCAGCCTGCTGGGCGCGTATTCAGACAGTGACAGCAATGATAGCGACTGAGTGGAACTTGACTTGAGCTAGTGACAGACAATTGTGATGATATGGACTTCTTTGCTCTCCACAAAATAGTGTGTAAACCAGCTCATGTGTCTACCCCACGAAAACCCCTATGTGCGACTGTTATGAGCAGGAATTGTATTGTTTGTTATCCATATCCAGGGAAACCGAAAGAATCTTTCGTGGCACATCCCACTTGTTCATAGACCTGTTTTTGTTTAGAATTTTACCTATAACAAATGGCAATGTTTGAATTTTTAATGTTTATTAAAATCAGTTTAAATGTAACAGTTTTGTTTCATGTAATATGTTTTACATTTTGCAACACCTAAAAATTTGGACTTTCTTAATGTGAATTGGTAATTCTTTGTTCTTATGGTCATTCACTGTCAAACGTTTATGTAACTATACAAATTATCTAACTACAAACTTTTCTGGGAGCTGAAAAGTGTGAAATGAGCTCTGGCAGTGTTAGGTTTTATATAATTCTAGTCAATTTGTCTTTTAACATTTGCTTGGAAAAGTTATTAAGCTTGAAGACAATGATTTTCAGGTGAAATGTTTATTTTACAGCTACAGTATTTTTGTTATGTTAACTGCAGATCCAGCTAATTGTCCAGAAACCTTTTGTGTTTTGTCCAAATGTGGTGATAGGGTATCCGCAGGGCCCTGGCAATGTTGGCGCCCTAGGCGACATTTCAAATTGGTTCCCCCCAACATACACACGCAACCTGTCATGCATCCCCAAGAACTTTTGGACTGTAAACAGATGCACACACAGGCAAACAAATTTGTAAGCTATAAAAAACAGTAAAAATATAAAAAGATTCCTGTACTGATAGCATATCATGTCCACCACAAAAATAAACATTAATAATGTCCACAATCGGGGTGATTCTTACCTCTATATTGTTCTTTCTTCTCTACTTTGCTGTGCTTTCTGAATTGTGCACCTGATCATTTAATCTTTTTATGAATCATCTTTGACACTAACCGCAGTCTATCAGAAAGTGCGCAGTTCGGTTCTGTGCAGGATGTGCGCAGTTCGGTTCTGCGCAGGATGTGCGCAATGGATTTCTGCGCAGGATGTTCGCGCGCAGTTTTTTATAATTTTTTTTTAAATTTAATTTATAATTTTTACTTTTTAATTTTTAATTTTTTGATATTTACTTTTTATTTAGCAGCACCAATCGTCGTTTTCTTTCACTATCAGAAATAAGCTTGCAAAGCTTTGACTCCATTATCAACTGGAGAAATGAAATAAGTAAATTAATAATGATATCGTCCATGTGACTGAAACTACATGTTACAGAGGAAGGGTTTACACCATGTTTACATCAGGTTCACGTGTGGATCAGGCAGGAACTCGTGGCCCCATATTAGTGTCGACCCATCCGAGACCCCCTCCACTCCCCTTTAAGCCAGCCGGAGACTGTCGGGGACGGTGTGAGTCTGCCCCACGGTCCGCTTGCTCTGCTCCCGGTCCGGCTAACGTTAGCTGCCCCACCTGACCTACGGCGGCACCGATTTCACGGACCACCATGTTTCGTCTTCCCAGTGTGGTAAACACCGGAAGGTAGAAACCAGGAGAAAACACAACAACCGGACCCGGGAACCGTCAATGCAGAGAAAGAGGGTGAGCTCGGGACGCCTCGACGCTAGCTTCACTTAGCTCTGGCACACATTACACATTTGGCTAACATCGACTCTGCGGATTTAAACCATGTTTTATTTTTCACACTTGCAACGCCACTTGAGTTTAGACTGACATGTTCATTTTGTCATATATATCAATCAGAAGTTAACGCTTCAATCAACTGGTTTGATTAACGAACTAATTGATTGAATCCCCCGATTTACCCGACATGCTAACTAGCGGTTGTTACTGCTTGCTGTGATTTGCAGAATTGATCTAAAACCACACTGTCCGCTTTACCACAGGGTCAAAGCAGCAATCGTGTTAAATGTAGACGTCTTTTCTCTGAACCTGTTGATTAACTGTTAAGGTCGTCAATGTGTGTCACTGTCAACCATTGTGGGCTAACTGGGGCTAACACATGCAAACAAAAGCCCCAAACTGACTCCAACTCCCGGTCAATGTTGTGCCATCAGGCCACGTAACTAATCGGACACTTATAACTCGCATGTTAATTACTTTTAAACGACTGGCTTCATGTTGTTCTATCGCGACGACATGACTTATCTCATCAGTGTTATTTATGTGTATTAAATACCCATTTTTTTATATATATATAAATTAATATTCTGTCTGTGCAATACAAGGGTTCATGTGCAAACCATTCACTGCATAGTCTCACGCTGCACTTAATTTTCTTATTTTTACATGTCATATATTAGTTTCAAGCATTAACATCTTTAGTTCAAGAGAGCGGTGCTGCACTGTATATATTCTATATTGTATATTAAAAATAATTGGACAAATTGCACAACTTATCCCTATCTTCATACTACACATGTAGAAAAACATTTAATAGTATAAGTGCCAATATTTCTACTTCTGTTGTATTCCATTTTTATGCTTTCTACATTTGCCACTTCCTCGTGCTGCTGTTTTGATTGTTAATTTCCTCTACTGAGGATCAATAAAGGTTTATCCAATCTTCTTGAAATGTATGATCTGTATTTTAATGTTGCTCGCTGTACCGATGTGTTTACAGGCCATAAATAAATCGATCTGAATGTCATCCCCAGATCCATGGCAAAGTGGCTGAAGGACTACCTCAACTTCGGCAGCAGGCGTGACCCTCCACAGCCCCCGAGGCCAGATTACACAGAGAGTGAGATCTTGAGGGCTTACCGAGCTCAGAAGGAACTCGATTTCGAGGACCCATATCAGCACTCGGATAAGGAGCGGCAGAATGGCGGTTTCAGCTCCTGCAGTGCCACAATGAGCCTTCCCTCTTTCCCTGCGTTTGGTTCAGTGCTGCCGAATGGTGTGGAGGTATGGCCTGCCTCCACCGATGCACAGATGGATGAATTTACTTTTTGGATGATAAATACTTAGCTCATATTTATTACTACAACTGCTCATATTCCAGGTTTTATAGCATTTGTTTGGATTATTATTGAAAGTTTTGTTTCTATATGTTGCATTACAGGTGAAAGTGGTGTCTCCTAAACACAGACTCATTAAAGTGGACTCTCAGGAGTTTGGTCGCTGTAAAATCCCCTTGAGTCCTGTGTTGGCTCAAGAAGAACCAGTAAGTGTTCTCTGTCTTCTGATTCATTTTCCTTGCTTCTCACATTTCCAGATCTTCCTCCCCATTTTCTTGTTAAATCCTTATTGTTTCTCTCTCTCTCTCTCTCTCTCTCTCTCTCTCTCTCTCTCTCTCTCTCTCTCTGTGTCTCTCTGTGTCTCTCTCTCTCTCTCTTCTTAGGTGGTTCCCTCTGCCCCAGCAGCTTCGGACAGTGACACAGACTACTCTGACCCGTTTGATGCCCGTCCAGACCCAAGAGTGAGATCAACCTGGGAGCCCAAACCTGCACCGACAGACTGCTGCAGCTACATGGAGCCATTTGAGGCCCAGCGGATCATCTCAGGTTTATCACAAGCTCTTAATCAAACTTCTCCTTTAAAATGTGTCATTTATACAAAGGGACAGACAGTAGCATGTTGTTACCGTAAAATTCAACAGGAAGTAATTTGTTCTGTTTGTTTTCTTCTAAAAGAACTGCAGCACGGCGGAATGACTAACAGATCAGGAAGTGGAGATCCTGGTCAGCTGTATGATAACCCATACGAGGAGAGGACTCTTCACCACCACCGTGCCGCTCCACCAGCACAACAGCAAACTCTGAAGGTTGAGGGCGGACTGGGCCTGATAGACAGCAGGGAGAGCCGGCTCCCACAGGACGATGAGCGGCCAGCTGATGAATATGACCAGCCCTGGGAATGGAAGAAGGACAACATCTCCAAAGCTTTAGCGGGTACTTTTTCATCCTTGTTGTTTATTGTCCCGGTTCCTAATGTGTCTTAAACTAACCGGCTGCATCTTCTTTCTGGCCACAGTTCAGTTTGAAGGGGCAGAAAGGGAGCGGTCGCGAGCTCAGACAGAACAGACCAGGCTCACGAAGACGGGAACCACCTCTACCAGTGCCGAGGCCTCTACACTCCGTCTGGCTGGTGACACCCCTCCACTCCTGGGGGAGAGAGTGGATCCGTTTCTGCATCTGGAGAGACAAGTGTAAGTCGACATGTTCAACAACTCCATAGGGACGGATGGGAGTTTTTTTAACATCTGGAAGTGTAAGGTGCCACGAGAAATCGTTGGTATGACGTCAGTAGTTAAGTTTATCATTTCTCGAGTTGTATATTTATGTGTCTGGTGGCTCACATTTGTTTTATTACAATGACTCTTTGTGGTTTTGCATAAAAGGCCTCTGTCAAGCTATCACTCGTATGTTATTTACATACCTCTTTGGCTAAGGAGCATTTCAAGCATCATCTGCTCACAGTCTGTCATTTGTTTCTCTAATCGGGAAGAAACAAGTCTGATGTTGTGGCCTCAACGGCCACAACATCAGACTTGTTTGAAATGCTGAACAAACAAAAAATGTGAATGGTGATTCAGAGGTCTGGAACTAGGCTGTGTCTCACAAAGTTCAGCTGCCTCCGCTGGCTGTGCTGCAGGAAAAAACAATCGACAATGTAGGACTGTGACTAGGAATTCAATTTAATTGATGACTTTACAGATTATTCTGTTGATTAACCGTTTGGTCAATAAGTTTTAAAGATTGCATCACCTTTAAAGGTCTTCCGCGATTTTTTAAAAAAACTTTCCAACCATCCGTCAAAGCTGAATATTTTCAGTTTATTATTATTCGTCAGGAGGCTGGGAAAACCAGAAACACATTTCAGAAGCTGGTTATAATGTAATTTGGATTTAGAAAGATTTAGAAATGATCGATCAATTATCAATATTTTCTATGCATATTTATATGCCAAAACACACAGCCACTCTGCAAATGTCTCACTTGGAAAAATATCCATTGAACAGTCACAGAGTGTTTACAGGAAAACTTCACGGGGTAACTTTAGACTTAAGAGAAGAACTGACATCATAAAGAAGTGTGTTTCTTCCCGGTCACCTGCAGGTGGTACCATGGAGCCCTGAGCCGTTCGGAGGCAGAGACGCTGCTCACTCTGTGCAAAGAGAGCTCCTACCTGGTGAGGAACAGCCAGAGCTGCCGCAACGACTACTCGCTCTCACTCAGGTAGACGCTCCTATTGACTCCGTCGTTTACACTCGCTTTCAACACATTCACGTCTGGACTTGACTCATCTCCGTGGCAGTTGTATCTGTTGCTTTGTCTTTAATTTGATACTTGTGTTGTTACACTTGTCGAGCGCAGCTACCAGAGCAATGTGTGAATTTGTGTGACAGGGTGGTGTTTTTTTCTCAAATCATACGTTACCATTGTGCGCTCACTGGAAATGGTGATTGCAACATTTTAAAGGCTGTTTTCACCTGGTAAAATATATTTGCTGCTTTGCTTATTTGACTTTAAAACGTGTGTCCCCTCTTTCGTTTTACAAATTCAGACAAGTTGGTGTTCATGCTGAACGTTTTGACCATTTTGAATCCCAGTGCCCAGACGCTGTTAGTGTACTGCATAATGGTAAACTACTTGAGATGCAGCATTTCTTAAGCTGTGAGTTGCACTCGATCTAAAAATAGGTCTCCTCATACTGTGTTAATTTGGAGTATCACTGCAATCTCTTAAAGGGGATTTCTAATCTAGTTAACTGCACTGCGCTGTTTCCAAAATTATCTGATCCAGTTTTTTCCTCATTTGGAAATTGTTGTGAGAATATAATCATATTTCAATCTCGAGGCAGCTTTAAATTTATCAACTTTTTACCATCTACACACTTGATCTATGTACTGACCTCCCCCCCTCTCACTCATCACTCATCACTGGCAAGTGAAAAACTGGCTTCCTAGAAAAACACTAAAAAACCCTGAAGCCTGTTCACCTGTTAAAGGTTCAGTGTGTAGAATTTTGTGACATCTAGTGGTGAAGATGCATGTGTCCGCTGAGTACCCCTCACCTCACCCTTCCCTACCAAACATGAAAGAAAACCTGTGGTCGCCTACAGTTGTCATAAAAACTCAGAAGCTGTTTAGTTTGTCCAGTCTGGGCTTCTGTAGAAAAACATGGCGGCCACCGTAGAGAAATATGCATGAAAATGAGACAACAATTTGTACAATTCAAATGATTACACACTAGTGAAAACATCACTAGGATTATTTTATATTCATCCCTTTAACCTAAATCTCACACACTGAACCTTTTTTTTAAATTCAAAATCCAGTGAAGCTCGTCAACACAGACTCACCTCTCCTGTTCCTCTTTCCTTATTTCCCAGGAGCTGCAAAGGCTTCATGCACATGAAGTTCACTCAGTCTGGAGACGGGCGTTATGTGCTAGGGGAGAACAGCCCTCCCTTCTCCACCATCCCCGAGGTCATCCATCACTACACGACACACAAGCTGCCAATCCGAGGCGCAGAACACATGTCCCTACTGTATCCCGTCATCGTTCAAACCCTCTGACGCTGACCAACACAAACTCTTTCTGCCGGTGCTACTGAACACAACATATACTCAATATTTATCCATGTCTACCCTCTGCTCCCACATGCCTTTTGGTCTCAGCCACTCTACCAGTACGACCCACAAGAGATTGGACTGTTTGGTTCCATTGTTTCCTTTTGTTTTATTTTTATTCCCCACAATCCCAGTAACTACACTGGCACTGGCAATGACAGAGCTCAGTGCCTCATGAACCTTCGTCTGTGAACTGGTGTCATCACTGAAGTTCCTGCACCTCGATTGTGATCATCTATCGAGTTTGGTAGCTTCGAAGTTTTAGTTAAGAGGAGAAATACAAACTTCAGTCTTGATGTGTCTGAAGACGAAAGAGTTTTAAGGATATTGCACTGAGATTTTGTGGCTGCCGGATGCCTGACAGGGTAACAGTGGTGATTTCCTTTCGGTTTAAGCATGTGCTAGTAGTCCAAGTTGATTATTCATCCAATGCAGTTATTCACATGACAATATCTTGTTATAAAGTGACACACAAATCCAAAAGGTTCACCTAGTCAGTAGAAAATGCAGTAAAAATGTGCTGTAACTACAAGCAACACTGTTTTCATCCTTTAATGTCAGTTACAAACCAAACACGTCATATGTAACCCCGGCTGGGTGTGAGCTCCGGGTTTCACTGTGTTTCAGACACCTCAGATGGTTGATGATTGGAAGCTGCAGTTCATCAGGTTAATGAGGGTGAAACACAACGCGACACGACTAGTTAACTTCACACAGTAACAGACTCCTGCAATACTAGTTTAGAGGGTAATAACTACAGTATTATATTGAAAGCTTGTGGCTTTGTGATCATGATTATAAAAGACGCTTTGGTAGATTATTTACTGTGCTTTTATAAGATTTTATGTCCGTTGAAAATAAAAGTTGCCTGTTTTTAAATCACCTGTGCATTGTTTATTTTTGTACTCGCTTTTGTGACTTTTATATCTAAAGGTTTTAGTAATTACAAACTAATATTGTGGTAGGACTGCTGCAGATAATTTACCTTTCAGCCTTGAGTGAATGTATAAAGAGGCTGTTGAAGTGAAATCAAGAGATGGACAAGTGGAGTGTAAACTGAAGTGTGTGGCATCAAATGGCAATCAATAGTATTTTGTGTTTTTGAAAGGATTTGAAATAGGATTTGAAGTATCCTATCCATCTCTCCTGTTTCTATTGACATTTATAAATGTTTAAAAACAATAATAAAAAAAAAAAAAAAATCTAGTTTGTGAATGTAGTATCAGCTACAGAAATGTATTTGTAAAAAGTATGACTTAGTGATATCTAGTGGTGAATATATATATAGTGCAGTTTAAATTACTTATGCAAAAGTTTCTATTTGGGCACATACAACTTTTTCACTGTCAGGAGGCCTCTCAATCTCCAGTATGAACACAATCTTTAAAGATGGGTAGTGAACTTTTTATCACTCATCACACAGAAACTGCACTGAAGGAATATGTCATATTTGGATTATTTTATTTTTGGATGCTGTATATTTAATCATATAAAATCACAATAAAATTTGTAGGAAAATCGCAAAAATGAAGAATACATATCAGGGCAATGGCCTTTCAGTCTATATCACTGCATCTAAGTTTCCTGTTTCTGTGGAATCACATTAATGATAATCTTGCCCATGTTCTTATTGGCCTCCATGTGCCTGTGAGCCGCTGCGATGTCCTCCAGGTTGAACGTGCTGTCGATCACCGGCCTCAGGGAAGCAGCCTGGTCCGAGAAGTGCGGTACCACTCGAGTAGAAAAGGCTTTGACCAGGTCCGCTTTGTACTGGGGAGAGAATAAGTCCGTCTTAGTCACAGATGTGTGAATAAATACAAGAGATGTGTTAACAGCATAGAAATAGACATATAAAGATGGACAACATGATGGCTCCACAAAACTGATTGCCCCCTGGTGGCTGGCTGCTATATATGATATAAAAACCCACTTCCAACTAAAACGGCAAGGTACACGCTTTAACTTTTACCCAAAGATGGTGTCATTTTATGTAGTTCTTCTCAAACTGATAAATGTTCTAATGCTTATTTCGCCAGTAAGTTTGCTTTTTGTTAGCTGTTGAAATGGGATGAAATGTCGTGATTGACAGCTGAGACTGACTAACGATTGGTTGAGCCAGTATAAAGCCAGGAGCTTGATGCCGCAGCTTCATCCTCTAATCGCTTCTGCTCCAAATACTAAAGACAGCAGCGTTTGTGCTCGAGATATTTTGGCTTTATTTGAAGTGGAGACACATCCTCCATCTACATTTACTCTATTTAAATGGCCTCATTTGGCAAAACAAGACACGAGAGTGCACAAAAGTGAACAATTGAAACGTGTCCGATTTTCATTACATCTCTGTTGGCCTGTTGTCGCTTTGTTGGAACTCTCACCTGAAGGCTGCGGGAGCGGAGGAGGCTGCTGAGCAAGTGTCCTCGCTTGGCGAGCAGCTTGCCCAGGAAATCTCCCTCCACCGCTCGGCCGCCCATGGTGCCGTACAGCACCCAGCGTCCATCCGTGGCCAAGCAGCTCACGTTCTGCTCCCAGTTACATCCGCCCGGCTGCGGCTCCCAGCTTCTCGGCCATCTTCAGCTTCTCTGCGCTCCTGGCCGTGACGATGGGCACGGCGCCGAACAGACGGACCAGCTGAACGGCAGCCGTCCCCACGCCGCTGCCTCCAGCGTGAGCCAGTACCACCTCACCCTCCTTCACCTGAGCTGCAGCCGAGAAGACAGAGAGAGAATGGGCTGATGTTGGAACTCATTTAAAATAATTGTGTTCATGTGTCTTTCTTGAGGACACAGGGAGGTATAAACATCCAGTTGCAACTTAAATGATCAGTCATAAATACATATCCTATTGTTTATGTAGCGATTATCAAATCAAAATGGTTTATTTATTCTTCATTAAATATCTATTATTTGTTGTTTGGTTGTGTTTTTTGTTTGTAGTTGATGATATACCTACGAGAGCCAGCAGCTGGAAAGCGGTGAGCCAGGCCTCTGGGATGGCAGCAGCCTGAGACAGGGTGAGATTCGGGGGAACGGGCATGAGGAGCTCCTCAGGCACAGCAACATATTCTGCGTATCCTCCTCCACTGAGCAGGGCCATGACCCTGTCCTCTGGCCTCCAGCCGCGTTTCACCCCAGGGCCCAGCGTGTCCACGGTCCCAGCCACCTCCAGACCGATGATGTCGCTCTCACCTGGGGGAGGTGGGTACAGTCCTCGCCTCTGTGGAAAATCAAGAGCCCGGATGTTTTTCACTCTTTTATTTGGCTGCAATGCATCTGATTTCTGTCCACAGGTGATAACATAACAAGTGTACCTGCAGTAAATCTGCCCTGTTCAGAGCAGTAGCATGAACTTTAATCAGGACCTCTCCATCTTTGGGTTGAGGTCTGGGGACAGTCCGCAGCAGCAGATTCTCTGGTCCTCCGGGGACGTCAACACACACCGCCTGCATCATCTTGGCAAAACTCGTGCAACACTTTCTCCAGGACTAGTGAAGGAATTAAGTTGGGTTTAACAATTCAAATACCAGTGTTGCAACCCCTATAAATGCTGTGTCCAAGTTAACCTGAGGCAACTTCACGGAGGCTTTTAGTTTAGAATTCAAACACTCACTGTCTGGTAGACGGTTCCCCATAAAACTCTTCCAGGGTGCAGGATGTGATGCATCTGACAGGTCCAGCAGAGGCAGCTGTGAAAACAGAACAAAAGGGAAGTTAACCTCAGTGGCAATGACGACCATACCCGGGCAGACGGTTCTTACAGAAACTGCAAATGTGATCCTCCCAATAATTTATAGATAACATAACAGTATAATATCGAAATGCAAACATGCTTTAGTGCCTTCTTACATAAAACAAAAGCAATGTGCTTAGTGTTTCCATGATTCTCAGAATAAACAAATACATTTTCTATACTCCAGTCCATACTTGATGTGTGAATGTGCACTTTGAAGGTTTGAGATTTTTTTTGTATATATAGAATTGTCCAGCCCAGCACACCGTTGCCATGAATGAATAATTGCAGCAATAATTAAGTGTAAAGATATGAACCGTTTTACTTTACAGAAGAAACAATGTATCTAATAGTTTAATTCTTATTCATTATTTGTATTCATAGTCAAACGTTTTTGGTTAGGCTGTTAAATATCAAACCTTAATCACATGTGTTTGATAACAACATTTTAGGAATCATTAGATTTTTTAATTTTAAAAATATCAATTATCACTCAGACTCTGAAAGGAAAAATCTACATTTAATCAGAAAATCGATTTAATATGTGTCAACTTGAACAGATGATTTACGAACCGAGGACATGAAAAACAAAACTATTTAGCAGAAGAAGAAAGAAGAAGAGAAAGAACAGTTCAAAGTTTTTGAATTAGTTTTAAAAGTTATTTATTTGACTGAGGATCGGTTAGACAATCCCCAGTTACACAACGCGCATGCGCTGAAATGTGAACGGATCCGCTAGTTACGTCTGTTAAGGACTTTAAAGTGTTTAATCCTGCAACAGATGAATGAAGTTGTATTACAGTTGACACGAGACGCAGAGGATGCACCCGCGCACAGTTCACAGTGTTAAACAGCGTTTCTGTATCTGTACATTATGTTCAAGCAACGAGAAATGTACTCACCTGATAAAAGACGTTTAAAGCTTCATCAACTGGGAGAAGAGAAAGTGAGATTGTGGGAAGTTTTGTTTTGTTGCGGCATGATCGTCGTCCTCCTCCTCCTCCTCCTCCTACTTACCACCAAACTGTGAGGAGGAAGAGGAGGAGGCTCCAGGCTGCGTGACTGTGACGAGCCATGTTAAAGGAATATTACACAATAATCAATAATGATATCGATCTTCACCAACAGGATCAGTGAGGATGTATGTATGTTTATGACCAATTTGAATATTTACAGGCAAAACAAGCCAATGGAGAAATACAGTGATGTAAAGTTAGATGGAGAAGATAATAGAGCTGCAACTTCATTATTTTAAAATCATTGAATATAAGCTCTATTAATCAACTCATTTTTCGGTCTGAAAATAAGTTTTAGTAATATTTAGGTTTACTGTCAAACAAGATGAGGGAGAGACGGACCTAAAGTATAACTTGTGGATCTCAAACGTTGACCGATCATGTGACATCGGTATTTATTGGGGAGCGTGCAAGAAGCTCTGTGGCTGTGGAGGCCTCCTGAAATCCAACCTCACTGCAATTAACCAACAATCCCATTCACCTAATTTCAGATACAATGGGGCTATTATATTACACACGCTCACACAGCCATAGCAGCAGACTGTCTAGCAGCACTCTGGGAAATGATGCACGCACATCAGGTAACGACATTGGTTTTTATTATAAAGAGTAACATGACAAAGGAAATGGCGTAAAAACATGTATTTCTCCAACTAGGTGGATCCAGTCCACAGGCGAGCGGTTCTGCAGAGAGAGCTGAGAGTGTTGAACCAAAAGGCGCACAGGGATCTCCAGCAGAAACTGAGCACGCTGGACAAACAGTACCGCTACACCTGTAAAATGCTGCGGCAGAGACGGGACTCGCTGATAAAAGAGCAGAGACGAGTGGTGATGGTGAAAGTGTGCGAGCCCAAGGCCACAGGCAGCATCGCCATGAAGGACATCGGAGAGCACAGGGACACAGAGACACGCGTGAGAGGCGTTCACACGTCCGACGGCAGGAGACTGTGCTCCAGGAAATCCAAGCATCACCGTGATGCATCGGAGGAGGTGAAGCAGAGTCGGTCGATATCTGCGCCGCCGCCGTCGACCAAGCCCACGAGTCCAGTGAGACACAGAGGCTACGTCCAGAGCAACGTGTCGCTCATGCAGATGAAAAATATTGCAACCATCGACTCGATATCAGAAAAAGAACTGGCCAGGCAACAGCGGAAAGCCCGTGAGGAACTGGAGAGGGCGCGGCGGCTCCAGAGGGAAACGTTACACAAGAAGGTGGCGGCGTTTATAGAGAGTCTGAAAGACAGAAGCAGTGTAGACATACTGGAACCTCCATAGAGGAACCTGAAAGTCATCGTCACAAATGAATCATCTACTCTCTCTAGATATCTGTACTTCATAACTTGTGATTAATTGATATTCCCCATCTTCTTCATGGTCATCAAAGCTTTGTGCAGTGGAGTCTCCATGAGCAGGCTGCAGTTTTTCCTCCACTCTGTGGACTCAAGAATCTCCTTGACTGAAAAATAAATATACGTACATATTACAAATTCATGTGGGTTCACTTCTTTGTATTTACAAGTTTGCTGGGAAGGTATGTATTTGAATATTTTAGGTTTAATGCTTTCTATAATGACATGTATTAGTTTAACACCATAAACAAAGCTATTCCACAAGCCAATATGCTCTAATTTATTAATTTAATTCATCCTTTTACTGTCCTAAATGCGGATGTGTAACAGGGCTGTGATGAGAAAGAGGTTTTCCCCTCTGATACAGTAACTACTTGTTTAGTCTGTTGAAAGGCAGGTGGCTGGAAGTGAAACTTGACGGTGAAAAGTTTCAGTTTAATCCTCTGTTGAATTGAATACTCTTCAGCACAGATAAACCGTCATAACCAAATATAAAGACCTTTACAGGAGCTGTGAACTCATTACATAGAAGTTTTGTGCTGTTGGTGGAACAAGATAAGTTCATCAGATAGCTCACTGTGGGCTTATTTACAACTATTTGATATTTTAAAGAAAATAATCATCCCGTTAACGGTCAGAGGTGATTTCTTCAAGCTGGTCCCAAAGAGAATATCCATAAAAATATTTGTCATTTTTAGGACTTGATTAATTATGGAAATAGCTACTGATGAAGTGTCAAAGTGTATATTTGACTTATTTTTTTCAAATCTAATGTGCTATGATAAGAATAAGAGAGAATTAGTGCTTGGTGATAAATTACAGAAAGGGTGAATGTGAAACAGTGCTCAGCTGTGTGTGTAGGTTCAATCCTGGATCATATTGGGTGCAATCACATGATTTCAATAAAAAGTCTGAAAACTTACCGTCACATTCAAACTGGACTCTTGCGGGGAGACATGAGGTGTGTTCGCTGTAGTTCAGCGTGCAGAGGATGGCGGTTTTCGTCTTCGGCACAGTGAACATCAGCACCAGTATCGAACACAGGGCGTTGCTCTCCATCACTTCGATGGTCGTGTGCTGCTCCTGCAAGCGGACGGAGGACAGGGTCAGTCAGGGTCAAGTTGTAAAAAAAGCTGCTTTGAGTTATAGCTGCATAATTGTTCTGCTTTATGTTTTGGTTTAGATGCTAAAGCACAATTCAGCAGTTGTATATCAACCTTTAGCGTCTTTTTAAACTCTATAACTGTATAAAAAAAATATTTGTTACGGCATGTTTTAATAGGAGGCCTTTTTAAACCATATTAATGATGCAATTCCTTGTTATCACCACTAGAGGCCAGATTTGTGATATCAGTGAGCAGCTATAGAGGCAGGTGTCTCAGGCTTATCAGAACTCAACCTGGCACCTTGACAAGCTTCAGCTGCTGCTTGCGCCCAGCGAAGGCGTTCAGATGTTGGCTGAGTGTGTCCAGAAAAGCCCGAATGTCCGTCTGCATGTCGCCCTGCTCGGCGAGGCCGCTCAGGGGAACGAACGGGGGGACGTTGTGGCGACAGATCCTCAGCGTCGGCTTCAGGTCCATCTCCAGGTTGTAGGTCTCCAGGCAGACGCCCTCGTAGGCCGTCGCCACAGACACGCACACTCCCTTGCCGTGGCGCGTCTTGACGATGTCGTACCCGCCTGGTGACGTGAGCAAAAGGGTGAGGAGGATTGTAAAGACACACTGATGAGAATGTTCTATAGACAAGGACACAGGTGATGGTCGGTACCGATGAGGTGATGAGCGAGCAGAAGATCTTTCACTCGTGTGTGTCTGGCCATCAGCTTCAGTAGCTGTGAGTTTTCAGAGTCTTCATCCATTTCCTCCTCCTCCTCCTCCTCGTGATGTGTGCTCTGTTTGTCCAAAGACGTCCTCAGTCTCTGAAGACTCTGTCACAGGACAACGAGTCATCAGCATCAGTGCAGTATTCAGTGAAGTGCAGAGCTCTCACAAGGCCCAGCAGTCCCCTCAGCACACTTACATTGATAATTGGGATCTGCACCAGATTTTCCTCAATACATATCATGTGTCTGTACCTCTATGAATCCCCTGATGTGTCTGTATCTTCATCAATCACATGATATGTCTGTACCTCTATTAATCACCTGATGTGTCTGTATCTCTGTCTTCACCTAATGTGTCTGTAGCTCTATGAATCACCTGATGTGTCTGTAGCTCTATAATTCACCTGATGTATCTGTGTCTCTATGATTCACCTGAAGTGTCTGTACCTTTTTGAATTACCTGGTGTCTGTAGCTGTATGAATCCCCTTATGTGTCTGTCTCTCTGTCTTCAGCTGATGTGTCTGTAGCTTTGTGGATCACCTGATTTGTCTGTATCTCTGTCTTCAGCTGGTGTGTCTGTATCTCTGTCTTCACCTGTTGTGTCTGTAGCTGTGTGGATCACCTGATGTGTCTGTATCTCTGTCTTCAGCTGGTGTGTCTATATCTCTGTCTTCGCCTGTTGTGTCTGTAGCTGTGTGGATCACCTGATGTGTCTGTATCTCTGTCTTCAGCTGGTGTGTCTGTATCTCTGTCTTCAGCTGGTGTGTCTGTAGCTCTATGAACTACCTGTTGTGTCTGTAGCTTAGTGGATCACCTGATGTGTCTGTAGCTCTATGAACTACCTGTCGTGTCTGTAGCTGTGTGGATCACCTGATGTTTCTGTAGCTCTATAAACTACCTGTTGTGTTTGTAGCTGTGTGGATCACCTGATGTGTTTGGATCTCTGTCTTCAGCTAGTTTGTCTGTACCTCTATGAACCACCTGATGTGTCTGTAGCTCTATGAACTACCTGTTGTGTCTGTAGCTGTGTGGATCACCTGATGTGTCTGGATCTCTGTCTTCAGCTGCTCTCTCCGGACCCTCAGCGCCTCAGCCTCGGCCCTCAGCTCCTTCACGCGACTCCTCTGCGGGGGGACATGTCTGCGGCTCCTCGCCTGGACCTCCAGGACACTCAAGAGACTCAGGACTCCTCCTGCGGGTCACACACACAGTCTCAGTTGCTCCCATTCAAACACACGGCTGTTAGCATTAGCTGCTACAGTCACAACAAACTCCCTCCAAGTCTGTGTAGCTCTCCTCGGCGTCAGTTACCTTTGGTAGATGTTCCCTCCATGTTTGTTTAGTTGTCTCCGTTATGTTGTGTTTAACGATGTGTTTATTGATGTGATTAACTTTGTGTAAACACTCGCTACAATTTGTGTGTTTTTCTAGTTTGGCGGCTTCTGAAACGTCATTGATGTTGCGTTCACGTGTTGTCAAAGTAATTGGAAAAATCCAAAGACTAGTGTTGTTAGCTTCGTGAACTCAGGCAGTAAATGTTTGAAAGTTTGAGCCAAAAGGTGTGAGTCACTATTGTATAGAATTTAGCAAGAAGGCCAGGACATCATTGGCTGAAGTGGCTCACATCTGTTGCTTGATATGTTGGCTGCATACTGTTAATTTATATGTATTATTTACTTGTGAAGCGCTTTGTAACTTTATTCTTTCTTTCTTTTTATTTTTTTTTTATAAATAAAGAACAATATTTCCTTATATTGTTTCTAAATTATAACGTAAAAGCACATGAACACATTGGCTGTGTCCAAAATCGTTAACTTATATTTATAAATTCTTCTATATTGTGAGTTTTATAGCCATTAAATGAATTGGATGATTTGTCACCCAACCACTGAAAAGGAACAACTTTACTATAAAATGAACTGTCCGAGGAGCACTTGAACGCAGCACGGACTACCCGCCTACATGTTTAACCTCGTCCCGGAACTAGATTCACAACAGCCTGATCACGTGGAGTCGTGAGCTGCGATGAGGCGGTGGGCTTATTTCAGACTTCAAGAACACAATTTATGACCCAGAACACTTCAAGGCTCTCTAAGTATAAAGTTCAGCCAGTGCTTCATCTCCTGATCCCGTTTTTACTGTTGGAAATATTCAGTCGAGTAGTTGTGAAATAACGTTGCTTCTCTTGAACACACCCCAGTAAACAGCATGGCGCCCCAGTCTGGCCACAGCGGGGCTAACATGTAAAGGTGAGTCTTTCCTGTTTTAAATCTCACAAAACTCATTTAGCCAGCATGATGTGATGTTGATTCAGTTTTAATTTCTATTTGTTCTTCCTTTTGTTCAGTTGCAGTATTGCAGCAGTTACTATTCATGTGTTATTCATTACTATTACAGTTTATTGTGACCTTACTGTTATTAGTGGTTTGTTTATCTCTGTATCTGATCAGTGTATTGAAACATCAGTCAATCAGCAACTCATTTGATAAGTGATTTATTAATCAATCATTCCCTGACTTATCATATGTCAGTATTTACTCTGTTTCTCTCTTTTATATTGTGGTAAATTCAATTTCTCTGGGACTTAATTTTGTGACCAGACAAATGAAAACGTTGTGGCTGTCAGTCGCCAGATGTTTGATAACAATTAATTGAGAAACCTACAGATTTATTACGAAATAATCATTAGCTGTCGTTATGGGACATTCTCCTAATTATTTCCTTATTTCCTTGTTTTTTCGATGACATTGGAATTGTTGTGCAATCTTAGCAATCAACATTTGCCACAGACCGTGATCATCTCTTCCAATTTAATTTTTCTATAATACAAAAATCACATACATGTAAGAAGCTAGAAAAAGCTCATCTTTGACATAGTGGTTTGAAAAGTGTCTCAAAACAATTACCTGAGTAAAAGAGTTAATAATTGTGTACCACCCTCTTGTTTTATTTATCTGTATCAACACAAAATTATCATCCAACCAATCTACTACCACAGCCCCATAATACATAGTTTTTTCAGCCAGCTTATTATTTGCCTTATTTGGCCCATAATGTTTCATAAATGTGATTTTACAAATGCAAATTGCTAAATAATTATAACTACGTAACTGTGGGGAAACAACCATAAAAAACGTTTGTCCACAATGCTTGTTGTCCTGTAAAATCTACTGAGTTCCGTTTCTGCTGTTTGTCTTCTGGGCTGCGTACACACGACCACAGGGGGAGGAGGAGTAACTGGAGACTCGACCTTCAACCTTCCACATTTCCAAAGCAACGCTCAGTATTTTTGGATCAGGATAGTTGGGGGGGTGTTGACACAGGGTTGTCTGACCTTGATTTCTCCCATTTCACAGACAGAAGGTCGTCTCATGTAACAATTCACACAAACAGGTCAGTTTAGTTGACGGTGAAGTAATCTTCTGTCTCGGAATGAAAAAATGTGAAAAAACCAGCTCGGGGGAATCCAGCGTGTGAGGGCTTGATTCTTTAGCCAACTAAAGCAGCAGTGCTCAGTTGATTTAATCGAGAATCAACAAAAAATGAATCAGAAGTTATAATAATCAGTTTATTGTTTTGAGGAATCTTCCAATAAAGAGGATCAATTTCAAGAGTCCCAACTTCCGTTCAAATATTTATGTTGATTTGAAACCCTTCTTTGATTCGTAAAATAAATTTCCATTTGCTGCTTTTCTTTCTCAAAGGATTCGGGCTGCGAATAGCAATCATTTTCTATTGGTCAGATCAGGTTAATCAGCGTGGTGTCTCTCTCCAGGGCTGGACCCTCCTGATGGGTGTGGACGAAGACGCTTCTCATCCGTCTGACTCTGCGACTGTGGGAGGAAGACAGCTTCTCCAGCTGCAGCCGGGAGACGATCACAATGGACCTCTCCGACCACAAGCACTTCACAGTGGTAGACTATGTGGTATTTGCCGTCTTGCTCGCCGCCTCCATGGGCATCGGCCTGTACTACGCTCTGTCCGGCGGCCGTCAGCGCACCACACAGGAGTTCCTGATGGCAGACAGGAACATGCACTGTCTTCCTGTTTCCCTGTCCCTCATCGCCTCGTTCCAGTCCGCCGTGGCGATCATCGGCGTGCCGGCGGAGATCTACACCCACGGGACTCAGTACTGGTTCATCGGCTGTGCCTACTTTCTGGGTCTTCTCATTCCAGCCCAAGTTTACATTCCAGTGTTCTACAGACTTCGGCTCTTCAGCACTTACCAGGTTTAACCTTGAATTTTTTTTCAGTTGTATTGTTTTTTTCCAGATGTGTTTTTTTTTCTGAATGACTGACATTTTGTTTCCGCAGTATCTCGAAATGCGCTTCAGTAAAGCAGTGCGTATCTGTGGAACTTTGACCTTCATCTGTCAGATGGTGAGTTCAGTTCCTGTACCTCAGTTCAGTGTATGTGTTGGCAACACGCTTTTAATAAATATAGCAGATGGCAAAAACCCAGAATTATGACATTGATAAAGTAACTGATTCAGTCATGTTTGAGGTAAAATGAATAATTGGACATTTTTCCCCTAAAAAGAGAAGATTGTCATAACTCATGTTTCAGTGATTAACTTGTTGTTATAACTTGTTTGTTGCAGCTATAAAGAAACTATACACGTGTAAAAATGACATGGTTTAACTGTGTGGAGCAGGAGCAATTTCCTTAAGACATAGCAAAGCAAATAAGCATATTTCTTTTTAACATTTTGTTATCGCTCTGATATAATCAGGTGCATTGAGGCATCTTTTTATTGTTTTCAGAATCTTCATTATTATACCTTTTGTAAATTCGATGTATAATTTACATTTGATTTACTTTGCTGCAGGTTATCTATATGGGAGTCTGTGTTTACACTCCTGCCTTTGCACTAAATGCAGGTAAGAAAAATACATTTTCTCCGACTCATGAAATCTGAATGGAAGAGATTTCATGTGCGACTGTGTCTGTGTTTTCTCTCAGTTACTGGGTTTGAATTGTGGGGAACAGTGCTGGCCACTGGGCTCGTGTGCACGTTATACACAACCATGGTGAGTTATTATCACACAGACAGATGTTCTGACTTTTCAATGTTCTCGATTTATTATCTGTGATCATCATCAGTGCTTCATTCGATTCATTCACTCTTCTGTTGAACTTGTGTACAATGTTGTGTCTGTTTACAGCTCAGGACAGACTTTATCACACAAAAGAATAAATCACCATTCAAAATCAAATCAAATTCCATTTGATATTGTCCAAATACAATACATTTCATCCCAGAAAGGTGGTAACCCTCCAAAACTGGGTTTATGAATCATTTGTAGAGAAAAGTCTACAGTTACAAGATGTTATGTATTAATATAAAGTGTAAATATAGTATTTAGTGTTTTAATGTTAGCATGTATCGGGGTCATGTGTCCTCTGTTTTCCTGACAGGGTGGTTTGAAGGCTGTCATCTGGACAGACGTCTTTCAGACACTTGTGATGTTCGCTGGGCAGCTGGCTGTCATCGTGGTTGGGGTGCAGAAGACTGGAGGAGTGTCGGAAGTGTGGAGGAAAGTCTGGGAGGGAAACCGCATCTCTGGTCTCGAGTAAGTCATCGTCAATGCGGAGCTTCAAGGTTCATGGCTGTTTCGCCACTAAACCTTCACGCCTCAACTGAGTGGGGCAGCAAAAAGTATATTAGCCTTTGTTATGAAAGTTCTCTGGAAGCTGGTGAAAGGAGAACTCAGGCAGCAGCTGATGTAGACTTTAAACATTAAGGGGAACAGAAGATGGAACAATATACATATATACAGAGCAACATGATTAATTGTGATTAAAAGTCTGAAGATGTCTCCCACAGCATCCCTGTATATCTCCCTCTACTTGTGTCACCCATTCCAGGTGCGCATCCACGAATGGCTAGAATTGCAGAAACTCTCTGTGTTTGAATCCTATTGGATAGTTAAACCTAAAGTATGTATAACTAAACCACATTGTGTCCTTGCATCTTGCCACAGGTGAAATACACAAAAGAGTGGAAGTCCGTGAAAGTTGAAGTTGGTGCCTCTCTGTCTTGGGCATCTGAGTTCGATGTGAAAGTCCCTGAACGTAGACACTACTATGTTCTGTTGGTTGGTCCTTTATCTATTACCTGACCTTGGGTTCGGCTTTGAGAGAGAGCGGTGTATCTGTGGAATTAGACAGGCACTATTCTCCTGTACAAATTTAATATAATATATAATATACACTAATATGTGAGGATTGTGAACAGCCTTCACCTGCAGAAGAATTCCAGCTCCTGACTCTCCCATCTTGAGTTGGTCTCTGCTGCTGTAGCTACCTCCCAAACAACAGCTACACTATAACAACTAATTTCACTGATTTGCACATTTACCCAAGAGAAGAAAGGAATGAGTGAAGTCAGCGATAGATCTTTGCGGTTTAACTAAAATCCTGAATGTCCCCGAGGTCAGATTCATCATATTTACCTGTGCATGCACTTTCTATTATGACATCCTTAAACAACAGTGACTGTCATTCAGTTTGATTTAAGGCTACCTTCTGAATTGTTAAAGTTGTGTCTTTGTTTTGTGTTTTCCCTTTTGTTTTCAGCCTGAACCCAGATCCAACAGAGAGACACACATTCTGGACTCTGGGGGTGGGCGGGATCTTCCTCATGCTGTCCCTGTACGGAGTGAACCAGACTCAGGTGCAAAGATATCTCAGCTCGCGCACAGAGAAGGAGGCTGTCAGGTACACGGACTGTAGCCTTTTAGCATTTCTGTAGATTTAAACTACAGATTTTGATATTAAAGCAAATGGTACATGAAAACCAACACACTCAAAAGACAAAACCTCTGTTGGCTTTTGTTTGAACATTTACGAGTAGAACTGTAAATTATGTAAAGTTTCCAGCTATCTACATAACATTTATGGTTCATTTGCATTATGAATCACCTTTTCCTATATAGTTGCATTGTAAATATCCCCACTTGGCACTTTTACTGGTGTCTCATCGCACTGCTCACATTCAGCACGAGATGAGATTCACATGTGTGTCACCGTGCCCTTACACTGACCGTGGTGACCCCCTGACTTTTCCTACACAATAATATTTTTGGTTCACAGTTGAATATATCTGTGACTATTTGAGAAACTATAATGTAGTTGCATTATTCAATGTCCTAAGCAGCGACTTTAAATTCCAATAACTCAAATTATCACTCTTCAGTCATCATCTGGTCAAAATCTTTATTCACTAGTTTGATTCAGGAGTAAATACATTTAAATCCACTGTCCTCTGTGCAGGTCCTGCTACATGGTGTTTCCCTCCCTCCAGCTGGCTCTGGCTCTCAGCTGTGTGATGGGCCTGGTCATGTTTGCATGCTACTGTGGTGAAGATCACTCCGACAAACTGGGCTCCCACTCCACGGATGCAGTGAGTTTCAGTTCCCCCCCCCCGACTTATCGTTGTTTTCCATCTAGCTTTTTGCCCCATCCTCTGGGAAATGAGGAAATTTGATACAGTTTGTTTTCAAACAGTAGGCTTAACAGAAAATCCAAAGCTGTGAGACTATTTGCATTTTCTAGGGATTGTATTTTGTTTGTGGCTACTCACATCCATGCAAAACCAACTGAAGTTTCCTGCAAATTGTGAAATGGGGTATTTCCCACAGATGGTGTTATACTTTGTGATGGACATGCTCCAGGGTCTGCCTGGACTTCCCGGACTGTTTGTTGCTTGTCTATTCAGTGCAGCTCTCAGGTACGACGCTCAACACAGTTTTATTTTCAGTCTTTTTTACCTAGGTTCGTCTCAGACGCCCTGAACCTCCTGTTCAAAACGACATAAGACCATCAAAGTTTGGTCGTCTCCCTTTTACCAAAACCAGAAAAGATGCTGCAAAGAGCCCAGTTGCACAGGCAGCTATTAAATGGTAAAATTTAATATTTCACGATTCAGTTCACTCTTGATGGAGCTGTAGTAATCCCTGACGCGGTTTGACTTGAGTAAAACTCACCCTGAATAAACGTTGCACTTTATTCTGGGGACGTTTTGAGCTCATAGGTCCGCTCAGTTACATTAAAACCTCACCATTTACACTTTATTTTGTTAACCTTATTCAAGCATTTTAATATCTTTATTTGATACTTACTGAAAGTAATACAGAATATGTCCTGCACAATGATTTTGAACATTTTAAACATCATGAAGTGAGAATTTACTACAGGACCGATGTATTAGTCCTTTTGTTTTTCCCCTGCAGCACCATCTCCTCTGCCTTCAACTCTTTGGCCACTGTGACGATGGAAGACCTCATCAAACCACATTTTCCAGCCATGACGGAATCCAGAGCGATCCTGCTGTCCAAAGCCTTAGGTGAGCTCTCTGAGGATGGTAGCTAGTGGGCAGGGACGTCACATGTCTCTCAGGGAAGTAGCTGCTTTACGAAACAAAGGCCGGGAAAACCCCTTTTGCTTCAGACCAGTGTTAATTTTGGCAGCTATTTTTGATTTAGTCTTAGTCTTAGTCTTTTGACGAAAATGCATACTAGTTTTAGTCACCTTTTAGTCATTTTTATCCTTCTTAGTTTTAGTCTAGTTTTAGTCAACGAAAACAAATTCCATTTTAGTCTAGTTTTAGTCACATTTAATAGCCACATTAAACTCCTTTTCTATAAAAACATATAGCTGCAGCCTAATAGCTTAAAAATATATATTTAATTTTAAACGTGAAAACAAAAAGGGAGAGCAGGTCAGACTGGAGCCGGACACAGAAACTGAACATCGGTACAAACCAACTGCAGCTTCTGCTCTGATCAAGAAGCTGAGGGGCTGATCTCTGATCAGCTAAGACCAGAGAAACTCTGTGTTTTCACTGTTTTCATAGTTAAGAAGCAGTCAGTCACTGAGAGGCTGCTCATAGAGAACGAGCTCTGCTTTCACTGTGTCTCTCTGAGCGAGTGCGCGAGGCGGGGGGCGGAGCTACGGACCTGAGCGCTATCTGGGGGGCACACACACACATACACACACAGACACACTCACTCGCACACTCCTGATACTTCATGATGGCCTGATACGATGATGTTTAAAAAAATTATTGTGACTTTGTCAACCACCGACATTTTCGTCTCGTCTCGTCAACGAAAATTAAAATAGATTTCGTCATAGTTTTTATTTTCAAAGATTCGTTTACGTTACGTCTTTGTCTCGTCTTCGTCATGGAAAAAAGGTTGTTAACGAATATATTTCGTCATAGTCTTCGTCAACAAAATTAACAATGCTTCAGACTTTGGCCTTTTTTTTTTTATTAGCAGAGCTTTTACATGCACAGAAAAACAAGCCTGTAAACTGCATAATAAATGTAAGTTTAACTCTAATGTTTTTACTTGTCTCCTCAATAAGCTATGTCTTATGGGCTGCTGTGTCTGGCAATGGCCTATCTCACCCACCTGATGGGTGATTCAGTTCTACAGGTAAGCTCACAGGGTTGTATGAACAAATAATAACCAACTCTTCTCACTAAGTTTGCACTGAATATTCTAATAAGGGTTTTTATTGTTCTGACGTTTGAACTCCAGGTGGCTTTAAAAATCTTCGGGATGGTCGGGGGTCCTATTCTGGGTGTGTTCTCTCTCGGGATGTTTTTCCCCTGGGCCAACTCCACTGTAAGTCCCACATCCCAGTTAGATCCGGCATGAGGCAGTATACAGTGTAATCTTGTTTTGTTACTGTTCCGATTACTTTGGTCAAAAATAATCTTGACATAAATCATCACAGCTCAATAATCAGATCTTCTAATGACCACAATGCTCCAATAGTTGTTTTTTAAAACCTTATAATACAGCCGTGGCCCTTAACTTCACCGCTGTCCTTTATCTGCATTTGAGAGGGTGAGATAACCAGAGTTGAGATTATCTGGAGAGTCTCAGCAGCCTCCACAAACATCTGGAGTAAGGTTGAGCTCCCAAATGGGGTTTCCCTGCCTCTTGTTTGGATGGGATCGTACAGAAACCACTCTGATGTTGGAAGCCTCTGGCTAGACTGTTGAAATCATCATTGGTTTTTGCTGTTGTCTCCAGGGAGCGTTGGCCGGTCTGGGCGCCGGCCTCTCCGTGGCTTTGTGGGTCGGCATCGGGAGCATCTTCACTCGTAGCCCCGGCACGAGGCCGCCGCCGCCTAACTGCAGAGTTGACCTGCTGTCAGACAACCTGACTGCTGTCATTCAGACTGCAATCAGCAGCAATCTGAGGTATAGATTACACTGTGTGAGTGTGTGTTCAATGTGTTTATTGTGGTCATATCCCAACTTTGACATGTCTCTCTGCTCCTCAGCCGACCCACTGGATTGAAGAGGTTTTATTCACTGTCATACATGTGGTACAGTGCGTTTAACTGCTTCACAGTCATTGTGATAGGCCTGATCATCAGCTTTCTCACAGGTAGGCGAGTTTTTTATATTTACACCTGTGCTTCAGAGCCTTTCAGTCTGACTTTAAAATGTTTTCTCTTCAGGTCCTATGAAAGAGGAGGATGTGACACCAGGCACAGTCTTTCCCTTGATGGGGAAACTGCTGTGGTTTCTTCCTGAACACCTGAAAAAGAAGCTGTGCTGTGTGACTCCACTCGGACAGACGGTGAGATAAAGTGATAGAATGAGCTTCAATTCGCTCTGAAAAAAACACATCTATATCAGGTTGTGTCTGGACTTCTGTCGGCTACTGAATAATTTCCTGATCAATATAAGATTTTGATTGTTTCTTTATTGTTTATAGACATATATTTGAAAATTTCTTTTTTTGCACCATCATTTTATTGACTTTGCCCTTTTGACCTTTGTCAGACCAGCTCCACATACACACACACTTGCGCTGACTGTTTCTGGCTAAGATGACGTGAAGCGAAATCATTTGTCGTTGTAGAATTGTGGTATTTTACATTCTGGCTGTGAATAGTGTAAATCAATTCTCTAATGTGTCCCTAATTCTTGCAGCTCTCATCACAACAAACGCTGCCTCCGCAGTCCAAAGAAAATAACGGATCGGCCTCACGACAAGAGGACGGAGCATCTCAGGAAGAGATGGAGAGCTTTCTTCCGGATGCTCAGATGCCTTATGTGGAGCATGAAACAGCCGTGTGATGAAGTCTCTCGCGTGTCGGGTTGGAAAACCTCATCGGACAGAGCACTTTGCCAAACAACTACATCGTATACTGTTGCATTTGTGGTTAGAGATTGAGATTTGCACTGTAATGCTTTTGCACGCTGAAAGCTAAACAATGTTTAGTCAAAAGTTGTTTTTGAATAATCGACTGGCCTCTTCATGGGTTTCATAAAAGACGTACGATCGTGCAGCTGTGCCTCAGAGGTTGACTGATAATCACATGTTTGATTTTCATACCATATCTGTGGATCCTCAGGTGAGTGATCACTGTTTCACATGCAGTTGGGTCCAAACATGTGAAGATGCTGCTGTCTGAGAATCAACATCCAGTGATCAACAGAAATGTTTTATAACTGGATTTTCTACTGCACATACTTGACTGATGTTCAGCACTACTGCAGCTTCATGAATGTAAAAAAAAACAAAAAACGTTTCTGAGAAAGAATAAAGATTTTGTATTTAATATTTTCATAGTTTTTTGCTCTTTTTGTGATAAAAGCTTCTTTACCTTCAAGGCTCACTTGAATATGGAATGACGTGAGTCGAGTTACATGTTCCTAAATAAGTCATAAGGAACTCTTCAACAAGCGCACAAACATAACATTTATTATATGAAATAAATACATACTTCAGGAGTTTGTGTTTATTCCATGTGATCTTTCCATGATTTAAATATTATTCAAATATTTTGTAATGAGGTTTGTGTTCTGACGACTACCAGCAGTAAATTTGCATCAGCGCTGAGGCAGGTACAGTGCAAGTACTCACCCTCTTTGACCTCTTCCCATTATGTACTGTTACAAACTGGATTTCAAATAGACTTACACAAACTCTTTCCCATTTGATCAACACAACAGGCATAGTACTTTGAAGGTGCAAAATACCTTTTTTTGTGACCCAAACAATAATGAGAACAAAAAAGTTGACATCTGTTGGGTGCTTAAGTGTTCACCCCTCTGAGTCAATACTTGGTAGAACCCCCTTTCGCTGCAATTACAGCATCAAGTCTTTTGGAGTATGTCTCTACCAGCTTTGCATCCTAGAGATGAAAATGTTTGTCCACTCTTCTTGGCAAAAAACCTGAAGCTCAGTCAGATTGCAAGGAGACTGTCTGTGAACAGCAATTTTCAAGACTTGCCATAGATTCTCAATTGGATTCAGGTCTTGGCTTTGACCGGGCCATTTTAAGACGTGAAAATGCTTTGATCTAAACCATTCCATTGTATCTCTGGCTGTATGTTTATGTTCATTGTCCTGCTGGAAGATGAACCTCCGCCCCAGTCTCAAGTCTTCTGCAGACTGCATCAGATTTTCTTCAAGGATTGCCCTGTATTTAGCTCTATCCATCTTTCCCTCTATTCTTACCAGTTTCCCTGTACCTGCTGAAGAGAAGCATCCCCACAGCATGATGCTACCACCACCATGTTTCACTGTTGGGATGGTTTTCTCAGGGTGACGGGCAGTGTTGGGTTTCCGCCACACATAGCGTTTTGCATTGAGGCCCAAAAGTTCAATTTTGGTCTCATCCGACCAGAGCACCTTCTTCCACATGTTTGCCGTGTCTCCCACATGGCTTGTGGAAAACTCCAAATGGGATTTCTTATGGTTCACTTTCAACAACGGCTTTCTTCTTGCCACTCTTCCATAACGGCCAGATTTGTGGAGTACATGACTAATGGTAGATTCTCCCACCTCAGCTGTGGATCTTTGCAGCTCCTCCAGAGTTACCATGGGCCTCTTGGGTGCTCCTCTGATTAATTTTCTCCTTGACCGGCTTTTCAATTTGGGTGGACGGCCTTGTCTTGGTGGGTTTGCGGTTGTGCCATATTCTTTCCATTTTCTGATAATGGAATTTTTGGTGCCCCTTGAGATGTTCAAAGCTTACATTTACAAATACATTTTAAATCTGTCGTTTTACCATGACAAACTGTAGAGAAGTCCAAGTGAGGTGAAAACTTATGCAAGGCACTGTAGATGTGATGAGTTGCTTTTCACAAGGGTTAAAGACCCTGCTGGATTTTCTCATGCACCTGAAGGTCAATAAACTACATTTACAACGTAGAGAAAAAAAAACCTTCAACTTGATTTCTGCAGCCTTTAAGTTTCATGAGTTTACGGAAATAAACATTGGCTAATATTTATATTTACAATACCAATCAACCAAAATACAGTAACGATATTTATTTATACATTGTTTCATATGAGTATTTCAAAACGATGCAGCATTAAAAACTTTGTTAATATAGCTGATAAGCCATCTTCACTTCGCAAACACAATGTGTCTGTCTCATTTTTTGAAAGTCAAATGAGTCCTGAATTACATCCTGTTTAATTTTGCATGACCAGAGGCAGTAACAGTTAAGAGTTTCAGTTTTTAACTGTGCTCATGGAAAGTGACGGTGATCTTGTATTCTGTACTTCCCTGAGAGCAGCTGTGGCAGCATAAGCTCAGATTCTTCATCCTGAGAGGCTGCCGTGATGGTTCAGTAATACAACCCAAGGAAAACCGGCAAGTAATCAATGTTGTCTTGTTATTTTGCTACCTTATAAACCTCCACTACTGTGTTATACATGTTTTGTATACTGCCTTTAAAGGCTAAATAGGGAGACTAATTAAAAAAGGACTCTTTCCTGTGCCTGATATATTTTTTTGTGCTTAGATTGTGTTTTAAATGTTCTTCATCATTCATGTAGGTAAATGGTGAGGACAAAAGGTTTGAGACTATTAACTACCAAACTGAACATTATCAACTTCATCAAAGTTAAATAAATGGCAGCAGTTTGGATGGATATACGTAGTAAAGTGGTCATGGAGTGTCTATCATCAGTCATCTTGTTCACCAGAGTCCATTTCAAATATTTGGTTATTTATTATTTGCAGGAACATGAACAAGATGTGGGGATTTATATTTCTCTATATCCTGGGGCTAAACATTTCTCAGGTTGGTCAGCAACACAGGATTTTACCTAAT
Source organism: Platichthys flesus (assembly GCF_949316205.1). NCBI lineage: Eukaryota > Metazoa > Chordata > Actinopteri > Pleuronectiformes > Pleuronectidae > Platichthys > Platichthys flesus. Next base: position 8,713,876 of record NC_084954.1, on the reverse strand, counting down.
TTTCAACTGCAACATAAAATGACATTCAGATTAATGTTCTTATTTCACCTTCACAGGCAACTGGAGAAGGTAAAATCATTTATATGAGTTTCACAATCAGCAAATCGTTTTTTTTAAGCCTAAATTTGTTGAAACGTCTTTTTCTTGATTTTTGTGTGTTCTGCATGTTTCAGACCCCTCAACACAAATGCATTATGTCAAACTGAGAATCGATAAAAATAACATCGGACGCCTAAACAGTTGGCTGCCATCTAACCTGAGTAATTCCACCTGGAAAGTGGACGAGTTTCAACCCACAACAAGTAAACCATTTTCTGATATTCAAATACTGCATATTTCCATTGATTTAATGAAAGAAAAAGATCCCATAGTGAAAATGTCGTGCTTTTTTTCTCTAATAAGCCTGCAAGGACATGGCGGGTAAAAGAGAGTGTCACTGCGAGGTGGACCACAGATGGACGGATAAAGTGCGTCAGTCTAATTCCAAGGGTTGTGCCGGCAACACATGCACTTTCCCTGAAAAGTCTCACACGTGTGTTTCAAACAGCACAGGTATTTAGCCTTTTTTTAACCTGTGAGTGTGTCTTTGTGTATCTGTGTGTTTATTTACTGTATCAAGTATTCCAAAGTTTGATATCTTCTGTCCTTCACAGTGACACTCAGAGGATCCATTCGAATACAGGGATCAGGGTTTCATGATTGTCTGAGAGACGAAAACTCACAGGAATATCAAAGTTGTAATACCAAATTGTTAAACAAGGTAAATAATAGTATTTAAGTATCAATTCCATATAACGATGAGGAGTAATGTCTTAATTTAGACAATTTTCTTTTTTCCAATACTATACTGATAAGTGAAAAGTTACTATGCAAAATAATTGTTTTTTTATACAGATGAAAGAAGTCTACAGCACTTTGAAGGGATTTGACTTTTTAAATATTACCAAATACAGGTATTTCTTTTTGATTATTAATAAAATAGCTATTGTTTAATAGGATCTGTTTCTATATGTGTCTGAAATAATGCCTTTTTGTTTTTCTTCACTGAAGTTTTGGAAGCATTGTCGCAGATTTTGGAATTACAATCAGTAAAAGCATGAGTCCAGACGACCTGATCCAGAAATCAGAAAACCTAATCACAGCTCTGAACGCCACACTCAATCTGGAAACTAAAGGTAATTCAACCTCATGGGCTTATCGCATAGCACTCATTTAAAATCCTATTTAAAACCTTTAAATAGAGTCTTAAATCTAAATGTAGACTCTTTTCCAAACTCATTATAATCTAACTAAGAACAAAAAATTTAACAATGACATAAATGTACATATACATGGTTAAAAATATGATACAAACTTAAAAGTTTAAAAGAATAACTTTATTGATTCCTTGATTATTTGTTAAGTGCCATCATCATACATTTTTTATATATTATATACATATGACACACAATAATATATTGCCGATAGTATATATATATTTATATACATAGCGGTTCAATAGACAAATACAAAAAAAATACATATTTTTTCTGAGTTAGGCTTTACATTGTTGAGTCAATTAGGAAGAAAAGTCTTTAAAGGTCCAGTTTAAGATTTAGGTGAAAATAATCTATTGGCAGAAATTGTATATAAAATATTCCTAGTTTTCAGTAGTGTGTTTCAACTAAATTGTATAAATTTTTTCTGTATGCTGGAATGGACCCTTAATATTTAAACACTTTATATTTACATCTGGAGCAGGTCCTCTCTACAGAGGGTGCTATTATTTTTAGAAGGTATATTTCATTTACAGAAAGTGACTCAAAACTATCTAGAGGACATTATGTCATGTTTCTTCCCAGGCACGTGCACAGATAGACCCCTACTGGCCCTTTTGCCCTGGATGAGAAAAGTGCCCCTTCTACTGGAGCTCAATTTTTGCTTCATTCATCAATATTTAAGAATAAAAATTACTCTCTCTGTCATCAATTCCTCCCAAATGTGTTTTGGGGCATTTATTTGAGTTCTTGTGAGAATTATGCCCCGACATGCTCCGCGGCACTCACAATCCAAGAAAAGAGAGACTCCAAAAGCAGAAGGACAGGGAACTGCAGCAAGCAGCTCAGGGTAGCAGCTCTCTTTTATCTTGGATCAGGCCATCAACTTGTAAAACAGATGAGGGAGAATTAGTAACCCTATCTGGTCCAGAGAAGTCCATCACATCACTAACCCTAACCCTAAACCTAGCCTATTATTTGGTTATTCAATATGGCCTTGTTTTGTCTGTTTTGGTCTGTTATTCATTTACTTATTCAAATTTAAATTTGAGTTAGTTTGTTAACAAAAATAAATATATAAGTTGAAAATATCCTACTGTGTTCTTTGTTAATTTATTATTATTATTTTAATTCATAAATAATTTTGGCGATGGCTGCCCTTTTTTGGGGTTTGAGCACCTGCCCCCCATGATGTCTGTGCACGGGCCTGTTTCTACTCTTAGAGGAGCGCTACCATTATTCCAGTAAAGTCTCGCCTCAGGTTTGTTAGCGATTCTTATTTCTCACAGGTGTTGTGAGTTTAACGATGCCAGACAACCCTGTGAAGTACAACTCCCAGCAACAGCTCTTATGCACATCGAAGGAGGATCTGGGCACCACGGCAGTGTGGCGGCAGAAGAAAGATGATGAAAAAGAATATCCGATAACTAACGGCACAGAGGCAGACATTACGTTCTCAACACGCTTGTCCACACTCACTCTCAAAAAGATATCAGCCTCCTGGGAAGGTATGTTTGTTTCAGTCTCAGTATTCAACATATTTATTTAAATTAAATGAATAGTCATCGGTGGTGGAGGGTAACAAAATACATCTAGTACTGTACTTGGGCCCAATTTTGAGAACTTGTACTTTAATGATACATTTCTTCACTGAGTTTTTGGGGGTTCATTAAATCTCTCTGACAGCTTTATGGCTTTGCAGGTTAAATCAGTCTGTTTCAAGTTTTTGTGTTAGTGTTAGTGTTGCTATTGTCCTCAAGTGATGGCTGGATGAGTCTGAAGACTAACTGTTGGGGAAAAAAGCTAGTTTCCTCATCGTTCTTGAAACTGTTGGTTTTCTTTACAATATTGTACGACCTTGGGATAAAAGTTTGATTTATAGAAATCAAATTGAAGAATGAGTTTTTTTCTGGCTAAATTACCAATATCATGTAGAATAGGGACTCACTTTGTCTATTTTTGTCACAATCTATATTAGAATGGTCACAACATTTTAACTGTCATCCCTGTCTGTTTTTTTGTTTTGTTTTTCTCAGGAGAGTACATATGTGTATTCCGTCAAAAGAACACATCATTAGACATAACTCACAGTGCCAGAGCCGTAATGGACGTAGCTCTCCTGCCAAACATTTTCATCACCGCAGTCCCAGAATTTCCAAACTGTCTCAAGATAGGTGATGTACTGAGAGTAAGAAGCAAATGTTTGATTAGGGAGGACAATGAAAACTACACCGTGACATGGACAGGTCCAACCATGGAGGGGAAAATTAATCCATTAAAAGCCGATTGTAAGTACAATTTCTTGTGCTCATTTTCCTTGTCCATTGATTCTTATGCAAGCTTATGATGAGATGATGAGCGATAACTATGTGATCCCTGCAGACTCCTCTGAAGAAGTTGTTCATCAAGCTGAGGCAGCGGTCACCTGCAACCCAAGTGTACCGAACCTGAAACCGGAAATAACGTGCACATTTGAGAACAGACTCAAACAGTCGAGAAACGCGTCATTTGTTTTCAATATCATATACGGTAATGAGGTTTCTCTGACATCACAGTCTAACATAGGAATGTATCTCTTTTTGCCATATCATGTCTCTGTGTGTATTTCCTATAGTGCCGCAATGAAGTTCAAGATACAGCATGTTCAGCGAACCTAGCGAACATCTTAATTTACTGCCCCCCTCTAGCATAAAGTATTTTATCATGTTATTAATTCAGTTATCGTATGTAATGAATGATAAAACAAACCAGAGCTTTTTTTTTCTTTTTTCCAACAGCTGGAGACGGGTTCTGTGCAGCAGACGGTGACTGGGGAGAAACCAAAGCCAACTTCACTTCAGTGCTACAGTGCAAGAACGCAGACGGACTAAGACAAAGGAAATGCAGCATTGAGTAGGCCTGCAACTAATCATTAATCCTTTTTTTTTTTTAAATCAATAAATGATGTTCCATTTGTTTTTCAGATGTTTTTTATACAAAAATAAGTGAAAATCCCCAACATAACTGCTTCTTTGTCCACAGCTCAAGCTGGGCAATTAAAAATGAATAACTTGAATGATTAATCAATAATCATATTTGCTGATGGAATATTTTCTTTTGATTGACTAATCAGCTAATGAACTAATCATTCCAGGTGTACATGGGAACCGGAGGAAGACAATTGTGTTAACAATGATGTGTCAAGTTTACTGCACTCTGCGCATGTAAGCCACATTTTTTTAATTTCAAAAATGTATATTCTGGTTTTCAAAAGCGATCAGATACTATCGGCATTAAACACACATCAAGTAATTCTATTTTTACAGAAGGGATTGTTACGTTTTTATTTAACTCCTTTGTGGCTTTTGTCGATTTCCTTCTTGGCATGAATTAATTCTCACAGATAAAAAACATCATTGTTGTTACAGGATGTTGACATCGGACTTGGCTCATTGAATAAAAATGTTGCAGACGTATTTGACCTCCTGAGTAATGTCACTAATAACACAATGGCTATCAACACCGTGTCCAACGTGAAGGCAACGGTGGAAGTACTCCATGTCTTGAGTGACAAGCAAGGGCTCAGGCTGAATGGATCAGGAGTGTACGTAAGTATCTTGGGCAAATCTCTAGTAACCTATTTATTAAACCTTGTCAATTGGTTGGAACTGGTATGGGTAGGAAAGTGAATTACCAGTACTTTTTTATGTAAAGAACTGAACTTCAACATGAATTTCATGAAACTTAAACACATTTTGATATCATTTATGGTGGAGATATTTGTGCTTCAACACATTGATATTTAATAGAGTCATCTGTGTGTATGTTGTTTTTTATGGTGGAGTCAGTCTTTCCTGTACTGGGTTCAAATTGCCATTACAATCCACAAACTATTCACAGGAAACTAGACATGTTCTGTATGTCAGTGTTAAATGATCTCACTAACAGCTTTATGATTTACAGTTGTCAAGCTGTCTGCATGAAGTCATTGTTATTGCAAATTAAATGTTTAATGTAAAATGATGGGGGAAAGCGGCGTATTTAGTTATTTTTCAAGTTTTTGTTACTGTGGCCCAGTTGAAAATGATGATAATATAATGACCAGCTGAAACGACCTGTTATATAACAGACCATCATAGAAAGCTCACCAGCCTCAGTTATGTTTATGCCCAAAGCACAGCTATTAAACTAATGTTTCAATGAAACACTGGTATCATCTCATTAACCAGGATTGACATCTTAAGGAAAGCTTCTAATATTATTATTATAGTACAAATATCTAAACCTTTGTCTACTTATTCTTGTTCCCAATTAATAGGCGACAGGCATTTTCTAACTTTATACAGACTAGTACTGACAATCTTCTCTCTTTTCAGGGCTTTCTGGAAACATCCAGCAACTTGATGGAGAAGTCTCTTGAGAATACATGGATTGAAAAAAAAGATGATGCAAATTTGTCAATAGCTGAGACATATATACATTCTGTTGAGAAATTAATGAAGGTGTCAAACATTACAGCTAACAACATTCAAAAAAATATAGAGCTGGCCACGTGTGATAAAAAGCAGGGGTCTGGATGTACCAACACCGCCTTCGGTGTCACTGTCGATTTTGACAGTTCAGACAATGACAGCGTGGCAACAGCTGGATTTAAAGAACTGCAGAATTATTTGCCCCAGAGTGATGAGGAGTACGAAGTCAACAGCATTGTTGTGATGACAACCACTCAAAAGAATCACTCGGGTTCAGTCGTGGTTAAAATGAATTTCCCGTTGATCCGTCCGAGGCCTCGCAACGTAAAGATAAAGTGTGTCTCATGGGACTACGAGAAACATCAATGGTCATCGCGTGGATGTGAATGGATGGGTCCTGATGATGATGGACACTGTGTTTGCAGCCATTTGTCCTCATTCGCCATTTTAATGGCTAGGTATCCAATAGTTCTCCCAGGGATGAGTGAGTTAACCATCTTTGGACTGTCTATATCAGTCATATCCTTAGTTGTTACTCTTGTAATAGAAGTGATCGTCTGGAGGGCTGTAGTTAAAACCAGTACTCGATATCTACGGCACGTGGCCCAGGTAAACATTTCTCTATGTTTGCTAGTCGCAGATTGCTGCTTTTTAGCATCTTTCAAGCCAGAAAATATTTCCGAAATCTGGTGTAAGGCCTTGGTGATGTTGAAGCATTTCTGTTACTTGTCCATGTTCTTTTGGATGTTTTGTCTGAGCAGCACGCTTCTTCATCAAGCAGTTTTCCTGTTCCACAAGATGAGCAAGAAGGTTTACCTGAGGTTCTACATAATCCTGGGCTACGCATGTCCGCTGCTTATCGTTTTGATCACATTCATTGCTAGCAGCGGTGGTGCTGAGGGCGTGTACTTCACCAAAGAATCCTGTTGGCTGGTTTATAGTGGATTTTTTAGTGGGTCCATCCACACATTTATCATACCAGTCGGTACAATTGTTCTCATCAACGTGATCTCCATGGGGGTGGTAATCATGAAGCTTTTGGATCACCCTACAAATGCAGGAAACCCTGATGACAGATCTGCCACCAAATCGGTCATGAGGACCGTTATTCTTCTGACTCCGATCTTCGGTGTCACTTGGATCTTTGGGTTTGGTGTAACTATTCTCGACCTCTCATCTGGAATCGCAGCCCCTGTGGTCAACTATGTCTTTATCCTGCTGAACTCATTTCAGGTATACTTCATTTAATCCTTAACTGGACATCCTAACAAGTACCAGTCAGTATTTCTTGTTCAGTAACCTATGTCATTTAATTTACAGGGTTTGTTTATTTTGTTAACCACATACCTGGGGGACAATCTGGTAAGACAGTTTTAAAATGCTTTCATATGCAATTTGAGATTAGAGAGCATATATTCAATTGTTTCCCTGTCTGTGCTTAAAATGGTCATTATCGGAAACTTTTCCCGAATACTTGGGGAGAAATATAAAAAAATTGCTGCCACTTTAAATAACGGACTTTTATCCACAAGTACACCCCATTGTCATAAGTTAGACCTTTTGTAAAAATATCAAATTTGTAAAAATAAACGTCATCTACAACAAACAGGTCTTGTCAATAATTATGTTTTAATCCCATTTTAACAGTCCCGTCAAGCACTACTAAACCATCTGAGAAAAAGGGTAAGCGTACAACAACTGGATTTACTAAATATGTAAAACACAATAACGACTGTTAATTATTTGTACACATCCTTCTCTTCTGCTCTCCAGGCATCCGTCAGTGACAGCTCCACCACGTTGGACTCAAAATTGAGCAAGTAAAAATCTTCGGGAGTACGTTTCCTCTCAAATCACCACAAACTACACAATCGCGCGTAGTAAGCTACATTTATCTTGATGCACTTGTTCAGATATTTCATTTGCTTTTATTGCCTGCGATACAATTTTAAAGGATATTTCAATATTAGTAGATACGTTTTTGACAGGAAAAGTTCCAAAGCTGTTTCATATGATAATACTGTTTGTTATATATTTCTCACTGCACTGGGAAGTCACAGCAACACACTCAACTGAAAGACTATAAGGATGTGACTAATGTCTGAATGTTGGTGTGTGACGTTGAGCTTGGCCATCATCTGAACGTTGCTGTTTCAGATCCTCTCGCTTCATTTTCTTTGCCGTGATCTGCCCACTCCTCATCTGTGTCGTCCAGTGAAATCCCTTTCTCGGCCGCCATCTTGCGGTAGGCCTGGCACTCGATCTCGGCCCTGCAACACACACAAAAAGGTCAACATGTAAAAAGTCCAATCATAAAGTTATTGGCCTGTGTGTGTGTTTAAAAGAAAGCTTACTTAAGGAATGAAAGGTGGGAAACTCATGTAAACATGGTTCAAAGGCTGAAATACAAAACAAAAGAAGAGGAAATGTTTTGATACTTTTTAAGGAATCGAACGCAGTCCTGGTGTCCATATATTTGGGCCATCCGCACTGGTTTGTCTCCACAGCAGTCCTCCTTGTCTATAGGAGCGTGGTAGTAGTGCAGCAGCCGCAGTGCAGCCAGTCGGCCGGACTCTGCAGCAAAGTGAGCAGGAGTCCATCCATGCTCCGTCCTCAGACTGGGCCTCGCTCCGTGCTCAATGAGGATCCTGACGGTTTCTGTGTCTCCTGTGGAAAAGCCAGCGAGGTGTGATCTGATGCACGTGTTTAGGAATCTGTTGCTTTATAATCCAGCCTGAAAAAAAACAATTCTCACTACTGCAAAACGAGACTACGCATAACAAACAATGAAAATATTCCTGATGATCGGGTTCAACATTTGGTTTTACTTTAAACTGAGATACTTCTTTTGATGAATTGAATATGCTTTAAAGGTATAACAAATTCTTTAAATTAAGACAAATGGAAATAAACACAAAATAAGATATATTATAGGTTCTTTTTTTACTTTAATTTAAATGTTATTGAATTTGTGTTTTCTTGTTTTGTGTTAGCATCAAAAACCTTTGGGATTTTACATTTCTTTACGGTTTACATTTACCACAATATCTGGATTTCTGAAAATGGGAACTAATGTGCAGTGATGTATTTCGTGTGATGTTGTCGGTGGTAGCTTGTATGTGAATATTTTTGAATGTTATTATTTTAACAGTTGTAGAGCTTTGTATTTGTTATTGTTGAGCTCAAGAAATATAATACTTTTTAAAGAGTTTATATAATTTTAAAGGAATATAACTGTTGAAAATTCGATTTCGCGTTTTCTTTATTTTATAAATAATGTATTGTATTTTTAAGTGTTGTGGTCACAACTGAATGATTAAATATAATTCCTTTGTTGTTTTTGATGTTGTTGAAAATGATAAAAACCCAGTGATTCACTATAAATAATAAAACTGACAATTTGTGACAAAGAAGATAGATTTTTATTGTTGATTTTCGGGTTTCAAAACATAACTTCAACAACATACTACACTGAATGAGAGAGAATACCCACAGAGGTCTTTTTGGACATGTACACACACACGGCAACCACGCTGTTTGAATGACGACACTTGACACAGGTGTTAGCGGGTGAAAGGGGAAACGGATCCACCAGCATCTACCTTTGGCTGCTGCCCAGTGCAGAGGGGTCTTGTGGCTCCAGTCGATGTCCCTCTGGTTGGGGTTGCACTTCTTCTGCCTCAGAATATCCTGGACTCCCTGTAAGTCTCCGGCTGCGGCAGCCTGGTGCAACTCGGTCATTTTGTTACTGAGGTCACCCGGCAACAGCCGAGCAACACAACATGAAGTCCAGCTCCTGTGACCTGAGCCTGTGAACAGTGATGCTGCCTCCTGGAGGCTGCAGACAAAATCACTCTGTAGGAAGTACGTGAAATGTTGAAATTCCGCTTAGTGAGCAAATAAACTAAGGAAGCATTAGCTTTTAATAACTTCTCAAATAGGAAATTTTAGCTTAGTGACTGTGAAGCTAATATACCTCAAATTTTGATCAAGTGAAATAGTTTAAATTACTTGAAACATACAAAGGCTAGAAATAACTTAAGCTTGTTAAAGAGCTGCAAGCATCAGAACTGTAAACAGTTCAGCTAAATAGTCTGTATGTATCTGTGCTTTTTCTAATCTTGATGGGCTTTACAGTGCAGTTTTGCCAATCATCCATTCATAAAAGCTTTTTGCAGGACTTTCACTATCACACATTATTCATACACTGTCAGCTTGGCCATCAGGGGCCGTTTGGGGTACAGTATCTAGACCATTGACACTTTGGGGGAGATGTGGATAGAGCTGCCGACCTTCTGGTAAGTTGACAAATGGCTCCATCTGCCTCCTTTTATTCCAACAACAGATCCATTATATGTGGGAAAAAAACAAAACAGACCCAGGACCTGGGAAATATGTTGCTGTCTGCTTGAAAAATGTCCATAGCTTAAAAAGCCGGCAAAGAGCTTATTTAAATGTGTAGAATACATTAAAAACAATTAGGTCCAAAATTGCTCATTCAGGTGTGTTTATTGAACTACATGACAACCCTAATTTAATTTTGTTCGTGCCATAAGAGAACATTTTGAAATACAGCAAACATGTTCCCATGAGTCGAGAACTCTCCGTTAAGAGTAGGGTCCTCCACCAGCAGCCCCGAGCTGAAAGAAACAAGCACATGTTCAAAGCAGAAACATTTCAAAGAGCTTTCATTCATATCCAATATCCAGAAAATGACTTTGCAAATATATGTGATTACATGCCCTTCATGAGTAATTCAACACCAACATCTGCAGAAATGAATTTAAACCTATTACTGCAGTAGTTTTGTAAAATCAAAGGATGATCTTCATGATATGTACAAGGTTAGTCCTACCATTCATTTTCTGGCTTATTCATTGTCTTAAACTCCCAACAAACTCATTCGTGGGCTTGGTTTCATCCTGAGGCACTAAAGATTAAACAGAAATTGTCATCAATTAAAATCTGTAAATATGAAAGTTAAAAAGCTCATTAAATGTATATTTTATAAGTATAGTCTCTGACCTGATTCAAAACCTTCTGCCAAGGCAGGATCTGGGTGCAATCCCTTCCAGTACTTCTCCATCACCTCATTAACAACCACCCCCTCACACTCAAGCTCCACCGCATACTGAGGAAAATCCATCTCTGAATGATCCTCCATGTTCAAAACTGTCACTCTGAGTGGTTTATCCACTAGGAGATTGTAGAAGTCATCATATACTTGGTCGTCCCAGCTGCCCTTTGACTCATCAAATCCATTCAAAGAGCACAGAAAGGCCTGAGGAGCCACATCCAGCAGAATCTGAGGCAGTGGTCTCACGTTCTTGACGTCAATGTCAGACTCATTTCCATAGTCTATAAAGACAACATGAAGATTGCTGTCAGTTCTGTGAATTACTTGAGCTCGATACCAACGATTGTCACTGGAAAAAAAAGCAAGGCATGGACTGCCAGGACCAAGAGTCTCTGGGGAAACCGTGTCCTGCTGGGGTTGTCCCGCTTCCTGAGCAAGAATTGACAATTTGTTGAGATCCTCAGTGTTGGTGTATTGACACCAGAAGAAACAGGGGTCCACCACACAAGAGGCAAAAACATTCTCTGCCTGGTTTTTGCATATTTCCGGTTTCTTGTACATGCAAGTAGTTGTTTTTTCTTCAGAATCATGAAGTTCTGTATGGTCGGACTTAGTTTCACAAACCTGGAGAGAGTTTTTTGTTGGAGGGCTCTCAGTTATAACTTGTTCCATGGCAACAGGCTTCCAATATTTCTGCATTGTATCATTTACAACCAACCCCTCACACTCAAGCTCCACTGCATACTGAGGAAAATCCATCTCGGAATGATCCTCCATGTTCAAAACTGTCACTCTGAGTGGTTTATCCACTAGGAGATTGTAAAAGTCATCATATACTTGGTCGTCCCAGCTGCCCTTTGACTCATCAAATCCATTCAAACAGCACAGAAAGGCCTGAGGAGCCACATCCAGCAGAATCTGAGGCAGTGGTCTCACATTCTTGATGTCAATGTCAGACTCATTTCCATAGTCTATAAAGACAACATGAAGACTATTGTCAGTTCTGTGAATTACTTGAGCTCGATACCAACGATTGTCACTGGGAAAAAAAGCAAGGCATGGACTGCCAGGACCAAGAGTCTCTGGGGAAACCATGTCCTGCTGGGGTTGTCCCGCTTCCTGAGCAAGAATTGACAATTTGTTGAGATCCTCAGTGTTGGTGTATTGACACCAGAAGAAACAGGGGTCCACCATACAAGAGGCAAAAACATTCTCTGCCTGGTTTTTGCATATTTCCAGTTTCTTGTACATGCAAGTATCTAGCTTTACTTCGGGATCATGAAGTTGTATCAGGTTGGACTCTGTTTCACGAACCTCGAGAGAGTCTTCTGTTGGAGGGCTCTCAGTCATAATTTGTTCCTCTGCAACAGGTTTCCAATATTTCTGCATTGTATCATTTACAACCAGCTTTTCACACTGTATTTCGACTGAATATTTAGGAAAATCCATCTCCGAATGATCCTCCATTTTCAAAACTGTCACTCTGAGTGGTTTATCCACCAGGAGATTGTAGAAGTCATCGTATACTTGGTCGTCCCAGCTGCCCTTTGACTCATCAAATCCATTCAAAGAGCACAGAAAGGCCTGAGGAGCCACATCCAGCAGAATCTGAGGCAGTGGTCTTACGTTCTTGATGTCAATGTCAGACTCATTTCCAAAGTCTATAAAGACAACATGAAGACTACTGTCAGTGCTTTGAATTACCCGGGCTCGATACCACTGATTGTCACTGGGAAAAAAAGCAAGGCATGGACTGCCAGGACCAAGAGTCTCTGGGGAACCCGTGACCTGCTGGGCTTGTCCCGCTTCTTGAGCAAGAATTGACAATTTGTTGAGATCCTCAGTGTTGGCATACTGGCACCAAAAGAAATGTGGTCCTACAACGCAGGAGGCAAACACTTCCTCTGTCTGCTCATGACAAATCTTTGGCTCCTTGTACGTGCAGATATTCACGCTTCCCTCAAGGCAAGGTGACAGGGAAAGTTGTGCTATTTCTGAGTTACTGTGATTTCCTTCTATCAAAGTCTCCGCCATCAAAAGTTCCTTTTCCACGACAATAACTTCCAAAGTCTTTCCAAATTCAGTTTCTGTTGCAGAGACATTGGATAAAGATTCTGAAATCATCTTTACCTCATCTCTAGGGCACATTTCACTGTCGCTATGGTTGCTGTTTTGCTCTGTTGTCTTTGTTAATACTGACCCATTCATGGGGGCTGGCTTTGAGCAATATTCACTTGGCACACAGGACTGTTCTGAGCTTTTAGAAGACAGCTGGTCAGTCTGCTGGTTGAAACCAGTCATATTTTGTTGTGCCATCTTTGATATCTTCTCTCTGACTAGCACATTTACATTTTGGGCTCCATCAAACAGTTCAACAAGTAGCTTCCCTTTATCCCCCTTTGATACGACTAAAATGGCCAAACTTTGGTCAGTGAAAGCATTTGCAAACCACTGGTTAACTTCCTGTGGAACTTCTGCTGGCACATCAAACAGTCCCAGTGGAACAGCCAGCACAGGGACAGACCTGGCAAGACCTCCCTCGGAGGGAAAAGGGCATATATCAGATTTATCAACTGCAACTGTATCACCATAATCCACAAAGTGCACTTTAAGTTTTGGGGACATTTCTACTATTTTACCTCTGTGCCACTGCTCATCATGGTGCCTAGCAAAGCAAATGCTACTAAGACCAAGAGGGTGATCAATGCACTGCGGCTGGAAAGTCAGTTGTTTGATACCTTCCATCACTTTGTCTAACAAATGAGAATTCCTGACTAGTTGGCAGTAGAAGTGACCAACACTCTCTGAACTGGTAACACACACATTCTCTTTCCCACCCACCTCAAAAGTATGTGTGGAGTAATTGAATGCGTCTAATGGGACCTGTGGAGGAGTTTGAATGTGAGCTTCCGTCTGTGCAAATTTCTGGGCCAAACGCTGACATACACTGTGAGCTGGTGTTTCTATATCTACCATGTTTAGCCGCAGACCTTCTTCATCAGACGTCACTCCTCCACAGGTCCCATTTACGTTACTTTTACCTCCCACTGTAAAGACATTATCATCACAATCATGCTCACTGTTGTCTGAAAGTTCTAAGCACACAGGATCATCAGTGCTAGACGTAAACATATCAGCCAAACTGCTATCGCTGTTTAGGTTTTGTTCGAACGGCAAAGTTTGATCTTGTAAATCTTCAACATTTACAGTGACTGTGTTTTGTAAATCTTGTTCATCTCCAGGGGGACTGAGGGAAAGGGAAACGGATTCATATTCTTCCTTTGAGGCTGGAAGTAGTCTCACCTTCTCTAAAAAACTACTGTTTATGCATTCGGCATCAGCTGTGTAGAGCGTGACACGATAGACATCTTGAGATATATCGTGGTGGTTAAACTTGGCCATTAATGTCTGGTGGAGGATCCAGGATTTCAGGTATTCGATCTGGTCTTGAGTCCATTCAGTGTCGTTACCATTTAGTCCGTTAAGAGAACAAACGTATGTGACAATTGGCATTCTCAGAAATTTTCCATGCAGTGGTCTGGTGTTTCTGATTGCGACCATTTCAGTTTTCCCTTCATCCACGTGCAAGACCTCTACAGCAACATCGCCAGGCATGATGGTGTTCTTCAACAACGAGCGATGCCATCTGCCGCTCACATCTCGAGCAGCGCATGGATCCCCGCAGGTCTGTGGTCGCACCTCTCCAAACTCTGAACTCTCTCGATAGTGCTGCTGGATCTGGTCTGATAATATTTTTAATGCCTTGGAGAAAATTAGGAGTCGGCAAAAAATGCTCTGTGGATCAGTTACCTCTGTCACAGTTACAGTTTCAAATGTGTCAATTAACAGTTCTGGGTATAAGTATTGGTCATGTCTCTCGAGTTGACAGCGAACCTTCAAATTCTGTTCCATCGATGTGCGGTAGGCCTCAGACGCCTCTCCTTTGAGTAAATGTATAGATTTCAGTACAAGGCTTTTAAAGTCCTCCTCTGGGATGGTCTCCGGAACTCCCACGTCACAGATGTACTCAGAAATGTTTGGAATGTCAAGGATAATTTTCCTGGCATCCTCTGGCATCAGCACATGTTGAACCATTCCCTTAAATGTATTGCCGGGAAGAGTCTTCAAAAACTTTGTGGCTCTTTCTTGCAAATTGTTCTCAGGGAAGATGACGTTTGCGAGTATACAGGACTCGATCTCAGGAGGAAGGAGAGAGCTGTCACTGTGGGCCCACGCTAAATCTTCACTTGAAGCGATGTGGGGCTCTCCGTGATCGATTAGAAAAACATTATACTCGTCACTCTGAATGGATACAATCCGAGCTCTGTGCCACGTGTCACTGATGCAGGCCAAACAAAGGTCCCCTGGTTTTCCTTCTGATCCAAAAAACTTCCTTTTAGGTTTCTGAATTTCCTGTTTCATCTGCTCATAAATATGCTTTCTTTCATCGTCCATGTTAACCCACAATTCCACAAGACCACAGCTGGGGTTTAGGTTTACCCTCGTGATGAGAAGACGTACTTCTAATCCTGGTGCTGGAAGCCCGGGAATCGAACACATTGTGGAGGCCAGAGCAAATACACCTTCAAAATAAAACAAAAAAAATGTTATTCATTTTTAAGAAACACATTTCAGTTGCTAGTCATCATATCAATCAATCTAGAGTGCTGATTTTTAATCATTTTATAATATTTTTCACTATTTCCTCATCTGTAAAAAAATAATTCTGTATCTGTGCTATATTGCTGTTTTTACCAATCAATTTTATTCATAAAATGTTTAATTTAATTCACAATTTAAAAGATACAAATTAATGTGAAACAAAGAACTTCAAAAGCACATCCTCATGTTCACCATTTGCATAATCTACACAACTATAAAACTACAGAAACACCCCTCAGTCAAAGTTACATTTTTCTATGAGTTGTTCTTTTTACCCTAAAAAATACAAAGCTAATAACCAAATAAATAAATAATAACATAACACATATATATAAAAATAATATATGCCCATAACATAATCATGATCCTACGGTTCTACACAGCTTTGTTTGGGGTGAAATGCACTTCGATGCTTTTATATAATTATATTATTTATACGAGATGTTCAGCTGGACAACCGCTTTTCGTTGCTTCTCACCTAGGTTTGCAGGACCACACATTTACCGCAAAGCTACTTGGAACAAGAAGCGAACACGTGGCGCTCAGGAACAATTCACATTCCTCGTGTTTTCTCACCGTGTTGGTTTCAGAAGTCGTTGATTTTAGAAGCGGTTGAATGGCAGGAGGAGGGGGCGGGACCTTACCTGGGTTTATAAAGGCTGTGATGACACAGCGCCTTCCTCTGTAGGAAATGTCCCTTCCTCGACTCAGCAGGAAGTAGGGGGTCTATCCACTCGTCCTGACGATATTTTGTATTTGCAGGCTGCGCGCACAGGCTGTCGCACGTCGGTGGGTAAAGTTTACAACGGAAGAGACGCTCAAGTTTGTCGAGTTGGGTAGTTGTGTAGTTGTAGTATTGAGAACAGTGGTCACTTCTCCCAGGTGTTCCTGAATGCAGCAGACAGAGGTGGAAGAAGCAGCTTTTCCATTTGACATTAAAAATAACTACAACCTGTAGTACGACGCATCATATCTTGAACAAATATATAAATTATAGTATAAATAAGGTGTAAAACAAATTGAAACGTAAAACCTAAATTAAATGTTACTAGAATAATAAAATAATTTGTTTATGTTGCTGCTTGTTAAGTCCACCAAGAATGTTATGTTTATGTACCAGTTTGTTTGAATCATTTATTAGAAGGATTCAGCTAAATTGGCTAAATGTTTTGCACTTTCTTTAAATTCAATATAGGACGTCTTTCAACATTTTTGTTAAAAGCTTAGGGAATATTGCACAGATTTTAATTTCCCACTGTTTAAGATAATGCATATATATACTCTTAATCTGTTCATTGTGTATTTATTTGCATTCATTTATTTATTCTAACTGTGAATCAATGTCTGTCAAATGCTTTTTCTTGCAGATATTAAATCCCTCGTCTTTGTTGTCTCACATTTAATCCTCAAGGGGGGTTTTATTCTGTTCCCTAGAATGGTAGATGTAACAATGAAACTGAGAAACAGGAGCAGATCCTTATCAAAGGGATTTCTGAGGCGACTGGATCTCCATCGCGCCTCCGATTTCAAGTGATGGAACCAATCCGGTGACTTTCCTGACTTGCAGATTCTCTTCATGCCAGGTCGCGTATGTGTCACAGTCGTAGTAAATGTCAGATACTTCAAACAATCTGGTCTGTGAAGACGTCTCCCAGCGCTGTATACATTCTTTACTCCTGACCAGGAATCCCCCCCCTATAAACTTAAACGCATGCATTTTATACTTGTAAGCACAGTTTCACCATCCGTGTCTTGTATTTACATTCACATTTACATGTGGGCTGTAAATGTCACAGAGTTGTTTTATAAATAGCAGGACCTGGAACTGGGCTCACCATTATACAAGTTACTGATGGAATTCATGAGCAGCAGGAAAGGTTTTCAGCCCAAGAGTATTAACTGGATTTAACCTTGAAATTGTAAGGATTTTTATTATTATAATTATTATTGTCAATATGTCATAGTTTCCTGCTGCTCAAGGTGATCTGCTCAAAGCTTGTTTTATGTGACTATCAGTCTCAAAGTAAGTCAGTTGACTGTCATAAATGTCTCAGAAATGCAGCAGATCCTCATGTTCTAGAAGCTGGAATCATTTGGCTCCTTTAGTTGAAGCAAATCTAAATTATACATTTGTATCTTGTTATTTTTGCTGCTCTACTTGTGGTAAACTAAAGGGTGTCATGCAGCTTGGACTCATGCTGCTGCTCGTTATCATGTATTTAGGACACCTTGTTCCAAACAAGAAGGAGGAACTGACCGACATTTGATACACAGATAAGATTAATATAATCTTATGATATAAAAGCTTTGATCATTCACTGCAGACATGTTTAGACTTTAATTAATTCTGCTGCTGACAGCTCTTCATACTGAATACCTCAATCTGATCTGCTCATTGGCCACAATACTAAATAATCCTCTGGCCTAATTTGCATGTGCATATTGAAGGACGAAGTCAGAAAAATTTAGGCTGTGACGATTTCTCCCCTTTGCCCTCATTAGGGAAAACGCTTTCACCGCTCACTCTCTACAAAGAGAAAACAAACCTGCGGAGGTTCCTCCATCGACTTGATAACACCAAGGCAGAACAGACACAGAATGATGCATGATTGTAGTTCCTGTCTGTCTGATTCCTTCTTCTTCTTCCTCCCAAAGGTCTCTCTCTGTCAGATGCAAGTTATTCTTCAACAAGTCCCTGATAAAGATGATCTGTGGATGATCTCAGGGATTTTGGATTACAGTAACGAGGCCTGCTCCATCTTGGTACGTCTTCTGGTGTAGCATGTAGTTAAGGAGAGGCGGTGGTCTAGTGACAGAAACTTGGACTATGGGCAGAGAAGGTCTCTGGTTCGACTCCACGGAGAGACAACAAAAGACGAACCTGGATTGATCTGTCCAAAAATCCAAGAGTCTCCCTACCCTGTCTAGTGCCCCTGAGCAAGGCACCTTACTCCCCCAACATCTGCTCCCCGAGCGCCGTACATGGTCGCTCACTGCTCTGTGTGTCCTGCACCAGATGGGTCAAAAGCAGAGATTAAATTTACCTACCTGCATGAGTGTGCCTTTGCATGTCTGTGCATGTGTTTGGGACTAATAAATGCATCTTAATCTTAATCTTAATGGAAATAGATTTACTAGGATATTTTCATTACCCCGCTGACCAGCAGGTGGCACTCTACCTAATGCTCATCTCTGTTTAAAAGCTTTTCTTTTTGAAAACTTCGACATTAGAAGGATGTCTCTGATATTGGGGAGAGTTTCTTAGTGCAGACTTTTGATTTCAGTTTAAGGCTTAATTAACAAAAAGATTTTTGTTCCTCGTCCAATATACTAGATTAACAAATGTGGTGCAGAATCTTTAAACCTGCCTTTTCATTTTTTAGTAAAGACCAGAGAGGCTCTTGTATCCAGCAGGTCAATGTATAAATTAAAAAAATATACATTATTATTTATATTATTAAGAATATTTATAACAATGTGGTTCTATAACTGGAATTGTCACAGTAACACCTCAAATCATGTGATGAAGATTTCCATTGTTTCTAATGTGAACAACTTTAACCAATGTTACAATAAATCTAAAGCAGGATACTTAGAACTATTTTGTGCATCATAAGCATCATTCAATCATTCATTCATTCATTCATTCATTCATTCATTCATTCATTCATCCATCAACACAGTGTCAAAGTCAAACGTCTGGTCTTCAGTAACTGCACCTGTCAGACTGGGTCCTTTGAAAAAGCCTGTTGATGGTTTATTTATTTTAATCACTACAGAATTGGGTTTGGGTGCAACACATGCCACATGTAAAAAAGAATACAGTCACTTGTATGATGATTTTTTATATTTGATATAAATATTTACTCAAACAAAGAATCTGCGGTGGTGACTGGGCTTAAATGTGTAAATCAAATAGACATCAACAATGTGATGGTCGGTTTCTCTTATGTTACAGACAAAATGGTGAAAAGCTTCTTCAGCCTCCAGTGCAGCACAACTCCTGAAAGAGAATCTCGTCAATAACTTTCGCGTACGTCTCCAACCAGTTGCTGTCACTCTCTGAAAAGGCTTTATGAATCACCTCCCTTTGAGGGTCTCGCATCTTGAATGATTGCTGCGAATGGAATTAATTCGAAGATGAGACTTTTCAATAAAAAGTTTCTCCTTACAAAAAGGTTTTAGGAATGCAGTATGTTCAGTAAACATATACGAGGCTTTTTTTGTCCTCCCCTTTTGCTGCTTGGGAAGTGGAGCCCCTCTCGCAAGGCCCCCGGCCCAGAGAGTGAGCTCCCAGCATCAGGGTCAAAAGCCGAGGCTGTTCTCATTTTGCAGTGCTCATCATTTCTGTAAACATATTGATATGTACTGAGTTAATTTCATTTAAGCCTAAATTCCAATAAGCAGCCTGAAAAAGAAGCCAATTTGAGATCATTATGAATAATGCACGAGTACTGTGCCCAATGACAGCAATCATTTTGGCCCCTACTCCAGATTAAGTGGCAGCAGTACAATAAAATCAAAAGGGAGTGATGCTCCATGAATATATTTCTGCTCATCCCACAAATTCCTGAAGCAAAACATATAATAGAATGGTGATGTGAATGCTCTTCCTCTTCAAAATTTGCCGACAACTGCAACCGAAATATCGTGTCACACATTCACGTGTTTTAAAAGGGAAGCATGCTTCCACACAGCTGGAGGTGAACTAATGGTCTGGTGAGTCACATACTGTACATCCCATGCAACAATACTAAATGAATTTCGGAGGGTTTCTCTTTTATAGCCACCTAAAGATGCAAAAGGTAAGAGATTATATTTTTTTTACACATATTATAGGCATGCAAAGAACCTATTCTTCTCGGTTCCGTCGCGTGAAAACATCTGGAACAGACGGGAGCCTTTTCTATTCTCCACGAGCTCAACAAGTCTGGATAGCAGAGACAGTTACAATTATCATAGGAATTATTGTTTTGATACTATTATGTAGAGCGTACAGTAGTCGCAGCAGTGAACACTGGGGATCCTAAATACTGTAGGAACATAATTGAATGCAGTGCTCCGCTGATATACAAGCTAGGGATGGATGAGGATGTGTGGGGTTACTGTGCACAAATCACATTGGCATGTTTTGAAATAGAAATGTATGATATCTTATAGCTATATTCAAAATTATTCAGCATTTAACATTCTCATGCATACAACCACAAGAAGCGAAGTCCATTGAAAAATAGTCCAAGCATTGTTTTGTTTTTTTTTCCTGTGGAAATGGCAGAGAACCTAATGAGACATTAAAACATGTGCTGCTGTCCAGAGTGTGTGGATTACAGACAGGGAGAGGAGCGAGCAGGGGGTGGGGTGGGGGGTAGGGGTGGTGTGGGGGGGCTCACTTCTGCATGTCACACTGCAACAGGAGCACAATGGACGGGTCGCTCTTCGCCGCCTCCTTGAACTCATCCAACGAGATCTGGTCGTCGTTGTTCTTATCCATTTTGCTGAAGATCTTGTCCACCCTCTGCTGTGGTGTCAAACCGTCCTCGTTCATCTTCATCATGATCACAGTGCCCACCATTTTGTAGATGGCCTGTGGGTGAGATGCAGTGAGAAATTAGCTAATGGTTTATTGCATAATCCAGTGAGGCCTACATGCAGTCATTTGTTCATGAGGACATGGATCAGTGATTCAAGACCAGGGGTGTTCGTACTCCAGGGGACCAGCATGCCGAGTTGCTGAGGGTTGTGTGGAAGAGGAAACTGATCAGTTCAACATGACTAAATAAGTGAAACTGAAAAATAGAACTCCGTAATAAAGAGACAAATTTAGCTTCCTGGTTACGTGTGCTGCCACATTGGACTATTACGTCCTCTGAAGCCAGAGTCTGTGCAGCAGTGATAAGGAGCCGTTATATCGAGTTCTTTTGATCCATGCGTCAATCTGTCAATCAAGACCTATCACCTCATTTTCAGAGCATCAAATAACTAATTAAAACCAAACTTATCAGAAACATGAACAAACATCTCTGTGATGAGAACTGGCCTACCTAAAATAACAGAAATCCTCCTTTAGAACAATGTATTTAACAGGTAATTTGACTCTTAATTATGTCCAAGCCACTAACATGGAGGATGCATGGTATGAGATATATACTGCAGCCAGCAACAAGGGGTGAAGACGATTTGGCTTCACAAAATTTGCTAAAACTAAAACTGTTCAAACTGCAGGTTTCAACAACAGATACATTGTTTTAACTGTTTGCTATAAGGAAAATTTACAGAAGCAAGAATGCTTCAACTTTCCAGCTTTTGCCAAAGTAGTAGTAACGTGGATGTAAACGTGACCAAAGCAAACTCAACACTAAATTGTATGATCACCACCTTCATATCAACGTGTTCAGTAGCATCCACTTTATAGTCCATTCATCAGAGCAGTCTGCAATATGATAGATTGTGTAATTGAGTTGAAAAAACAGATTGTCATTGATATAGATGCTGGAGAACAAAGCACGTACCATCTTTATCGCAACAGGAACTGTCAATATTCCCGACTATCGCTGATACAGATCAGATTTACTATACTGGTGTATTTCCAGAAATGGATGTAATTCAATACATCTGCAGTTCTGTCGTTATGAAACAGCGGCTGAGCTCAAGGCATGACAGGTGTGCTGAAAAAAAAGAGCCAGAGCCAGAGCCAGAGCCAGTCCCCTAATGAACGAGGGCTTAATGACTTCATAATCCCTTACCTCGATTATCTCCAGCATCTCCACTCTGGTGATTTTTCCGTCGCCGTCCAGGTCGTACATGTTGAAGGCCCAGTTGAGTTTCTGCTCAAAGCTGCCACGGGATGTGATGGACAGGGCGCAGATGAACTCTCGGAAATCAATGGTCCCGTCTCCGTTTTTGTCAAAGGTTCTGAAGGCGTGTTCTGCAAATTTGGATGCGTCGCCATAAGGGAAGAACTGCAAGTGTGGGAGAGAAGCGTTCAATTATTCACTCAGGGTTTTAAAAAGGCTGCAGTCGCAGCGGTTATAGCCTCGGTTATATATTGGAACGAGGCCTAGGCAAGAATAAATGTTCTAAAATATAACTCTGACATTATATAAAAGAAGCAGATCATTAAATAAAGAAAGGAGGTGGTTCGTGCAGACCTTGACATAAAGCTGCTGGAACTCCTCCAGATTCAGCCTGCCAGTGGGGCAGTCTTTCAGGAACCCTTTGTACCACTGCTTCAGCTCATGTTCATTAAACTCTGTGTTCTTCACCAGATCCTCCATCACCTCTGGAGTCAGCTTGCTGTTCTGCTTTCCCATGGTTCCTGTGGTGCAAGAACACGTGAATAATGCATTTATCTCTGCTCGAGCGATGAAAGTATGAAAATCTCTTTCACTGCACAGACAAAAAACTCCCTCTTTGGACATCCACATGAGTTAGTGGGGAGTGAGCAAATGTGTTTAGTTCTTTCAGTAGTTGTTGAGGGCGGGGGGGTTCTCTCCCTGGTGCTCCTGTTCTATTTCTGTCCCCTCAGCCTGTTTGTGCCAGTCTGTGGCTCGCGTAGCACTGACCTGGATCACCACTGTCAGAGCAGAACAAGTTCATCAAATGTTCGATCGCCGCTATCAAGTTTCCATTGAAAACACTGTCCTACAACCTGACAGCGACAACAAAGCCTCTGCCTGGTTGTGTCGGCGGCAGCGCTGCAGTAAATCCACAGACCTCAGCATATGGGCATCATGCAGGAGAATACAGAGGCCCTTCCATAATCTGGATCAAAGGGGAATACAGCTTATAAATGAGTATGTAATATAGTGTTTAAGCCAGGTGTAGGGAATCCGCAGAACAATCTGTCTGGATTAGTTTCTTATAACGAAGGCCCTCAGTAGCCATCATGACAACTTGGAACAACCACACCAGAGCAGCCCGTCAGGAGCCACAGAGTCATGAATTATTGACTAGTGATGTGGCAAAAATGACATAAAATAGCCAAGTATGCCTCAATGCTCATGCATATTTTACCAAATGAGGCAGCAGCATATTATTTGCATATTCGAACACAGTGTGAAAATGTTCCGGAGACCAGCATATGGTCCAGATCTCTGCAGCAGCAGCAGCAGCAGACTGCATTGGCTCCGGCCTTCCACAACAAACAGCAGAAACGAGCTGCAGCCACAATCACTGCAGCCTGTCACACACACACACATACACACACACACACAACCCTGCCGTGCGCTGTGTGGTGAATACAGCCACAGATCGTGGGGGGTTGATCAATGACACAAAGGCTCCGGTGAATGACCTTGAGGACGAGCATTATTTTGCAGGGAAAAAAGGGGGGGGGGGGGGGGTAGCGCTTCAGAAAACGACTCGAGTGCGGTGGGGGGGACATTCGCCACATCTCGCACAGGCCACGGGCACGGAGGACTCGTCGTGCCCGAGTCCTCCGGTTCGGCAGATGCTGTTTTTATTCCTACACTGTGGGCAATGACATCAGAGTTAATGCTACTGAAGCTAAATGTGAGAGAGAGAGAGAGCGAGGGGGAGAGAGAGACGCTGCTGCTGCTGCATTCCGATGGAAACGACGCAGTGAGAGTGTTTTCACATGACATCCCTCCATCCTGCTCCTAATGGCACCTCTCCGTGCGCAGAGAGAAACCTGCCCAAGTCTCATCCACCGCACAAAGACTGAATAATACCTAAAGAGAAAATGCGCAAAGCAGCTCCGTCTGCAGACACACTACGTCTCCATAAAAAGCCAATTATTACGCAAACCCCTCACGACATTTTGTTCATCCGTCAAATCATCCACCGCCGTTTTTCAGGCTGTTTCCAGGCAGAGGCTTTATTTTAAGGGATGCGCAGGTGCCAGTGTGCCAGCCCTTCGTCTGCTCCATCGCATTCATCCAAAACGCAAAGGAAAACATGACAAATAACCAATGATCAATATTAATCAAAACAATCCACCGACGATCTGTAATCTGAAGATCCAACACATCTGCACGCACAGTCACTTCTTACCTGTGTTTTTTTTTTCCACAGCCTATATCTGGTGCTTCTCTATCGGGATAAATCTGCTCTGGCTTCTGCAAAGTAGAGAAAACCCCCCCTTCCGATGGAGACGTTCGCCCAAACGGGGGATTATTCTCAACACTGCTCGCCTCCTTTAAAAAAAAAAAACACACGCGCACACCCGCTATTCAGTTTTTTTTTTCTGGATTTTCCCGACGTTATTCCAGATGAGGCGCAGCAGGGACCGATCCCACGCCAGTCTTTTGGTTACGCGACTGCAGGAGCGCGTCGTCACCCGTGCGCATCACAGCCTGATCAGAAGTTCACTGATGCTCTGCTGCTCCGCTCGGGCGCGATGGAGCTGGATCCTGTCACGTTATGACCGGATCCTTCATGGAGATGAGGACGGGCAGCCCCCACATTTCATCATCGGGAGATAAATCTGTTTTTTTCTTGGAGGGGTTGGGGTGGGGGGCTGGGGGGGATTGTTGTGGATTTTTTCGGGGGGAACCAAACAATGCGCAAGATGGAGCGATGCGTTCCCTTTTAACATTCATGACACTGAAGAATCAGGAATGTATAATCCATGCACTTGAGGGTTGGATTATTGCATTCCCATTAAACATGGCTTTAAGAAGCGTAATGGGATTTTCAGGGGGTGGAAAACCAATCAGGGCCCCTGAAAGCCTTGCAGGAGCCAGGAGCCATGAAGCCAAAACACCCTGGCCACACCCACTTATACCATATATTTCCTTTCATCCAGTTTAATGTCAAAATATATGTTGGTTTTATTCCCCCAGCTAGAAAATCTAAAGGGATAGTTAACCAGAATTTTTTAATTCACTCATTATCTACTCACCACTATGCCAATGGAGGGTTGGGGGAATTGTTTGAGTCCACAAAGCCCTTTTCGAGTTTAAGGGGTGCTGCAGCCAAATCCAATGCAATTGAAGTAAATGGTGACCGATTCTTTAAACATAAATAAAACAACCGGGAAAAAACATAACAAGCCTACATGCTGCTTTTGTAGTGTCACCCAAACCCACCCCTCAAGTGCAATTGAAGTAAAGGGTGACGTAAATAAAAAAACATAAATAAAACATAACAAGCCTCTCTGCTGCTCTTCCCAAGGTCATGAATTACTTTCATGCTCCTTTAGTGAAGTGTCAAAACCCTGTCCACACCACCAGGGAATGGGAAAGGTCAGGTGTTGATGCTGTGATGCTGAATAGTTTATTTGTTTGTTGACTTTTGGCCTACGATGTCAGATACTGTGTAGATACTGTGTCTAAGCAATAGTGGAATCAGGCCATAAATATACACCGTGTGCATGGATAATAGGACAACAGGGTTTTATAACATAAATTTATGATATAATATAATGGGTTTTTTTCTAGTTTGTTTAGGAAACCTAATGGGTTCAATGCTAGTCTTGTGCTTTATATTGTCCTCACATGATGCATTAATAAATCTGTTGTATTTCATCAATTGACCATAATCTCACTGATGTAAAGAAAACCTCAATCCCAGTATTCCAGCACAGGGGCACTTGATCTGTGTTTAAGATGTGATGACCATTCTGTCTTGAGTAACCCCGGTTCGTTGTTCTCCCTGCACAACAAGGGCCACGATATAAAATGTCTCTGTAATCTGCCGATGCTAAGTGTGACTTTCAGTCTTCAACGTTAACTACAGCCTGGATTGTGTGGCAAATAGTGTGAAGGGACTAAAAACATATAAAGACATAAATGTGTAAATATGCACTTCTGACGCACAAAACTGAACAGACATGATCATGTCCTTAACATTGGTTCAATGATCATGCAAAACCCTAAACAAATTTAGTTTTAAAAGGATGTTGTGTCATTTTTGGGAACATCCATGTTTTTTGTCTTGTTGAGTTAGATCGATAGAGATTTAAATGTTTGTAAATATAATATATCTTATATGTAAGATATATTGAGTCAAATATATTCAGTCTCTGCATTTCACTGCCAGTGACTGCTTAATGTTATTGTTGTGCATTTGACAATAATAAAAAAAAAAAAACTTTAGAGGTCAGGTAAATAGATTGTGTTACCCTTCACGGAGCCAGACTGGCTGTTTCTAGTCTGCCTGCAGTTTCCTATTTAGGACCCCTGGACGTCCCTCGACACATTCTAGGGAGCAACAGATATAGGTCACCTTTGCTAAATCACACTTTGAAGCACAGTAAAGGATCCCAGACAAAGTAATTCTCAGTTTTGACAACCCAAACTCAAATCTGGATCAATTCAGGCTTAGTTTTGAAAGCCAGATCCACAGAAATAACAAGCCTGACTCACTCATAATCTCTGATTACTTGATTTCTTAATTTAATACTCACATACAGTAACAGTGTACACATAGGATATCATTTACATCTCACAGACACAAAAGCAAACACTTTAATACGTAGATAACTTTTAGCACCGGCGTAGAGTTCTGATCCACTCAGCATTCTTTAAAACTCTGACTCGTAGTGATTTTCAAAATAAAACACCTCAGCATGTTCTCACTAGGCATGGCTTACATGTAATTTCTTTACAGCAGCATTCACTTACAAAGGTTATGTGATTAAAAAGGATGCATACTGTACACCAAAAGTGGTATACAAAAGCAATACTATATTATATACCCATTTACATCGCCATTTAGGTTTTCTTAGTGTCACATTTACGTGTTTTGACGACCTCGGTATCAACACTGATGCTTGATAAAAACTTATAAACATATGAAATTAAAAAAAATGTCCTAATGAGTATACATGAGGAGAGATAATTGGCATGTAACAATCTTGCATATTGAAACATAAATATATCACGTTCACATGCTCTCGTTTTACTTTGTGTATACGAACAAGAGAGCTACTGTCTTTCTATATTTTGCTTAGGTTATACAGTCTTTCACATCTTGAAATCATAATTAGAAGAAGGATCCATCCACAGGGAAAGTATTTTTGTTTTTGACACAGAAATGTGAAAAAATAGTATCAAAATGATTTTCTAAATCTCTCAATTAAAAAGCAACATAGTATGTTAATGCACCATTTTCAGTATAGTCATAGATATGTTTTCATCTTGATAAACACAAGTAAACAAGATCCTGTGGTGAGATCTGTCAATGGAAAGTCGTCTTAAGGTAAAAAATGTTTTCTCTTATACATTTCTAGTCAGATAAGGAATATACATAACATGTTTATGGTGGCTGTTTTCCATAATCTGAAGGTTTTAATTCAAAATCAGGGACAAGGGTAGTGTGAGTAATTTTAAATGGGAATCTTAAAAACAAAACCTGTACTAAATGGGTCTTACTGCAGCCCTAAGCTCAGAGTAGGGTCCCCACTTCCTTTAGGGTCCCTAGAACTAAAGGACGTCACTTTCACCTTTTCATTTCGCTTTATTTAACCAGATTTTTAAACATTCAACGAGTTTGCTCAACATTCTTAAATGGTTTAGATAGATCATGTAAAAATGTGACAGCACGATGCTTAACTTGAGGAAAAAAGAACATACATTCGTCAGGTGATCAGAAGCACCAAATGAGACGAATACTGTAATTCCATAACTGCCGTTAACTGTTTGATAACAAGTCCTCCCTGTTACCACTGCCCTCAAGTGGCCAAAAAATCTGTAATTGCAGCTTTAAGTAGTGTTAAAGTTAAAGTGCGTAAAGTGTGTTAGCTGTGAAAAACGTGAATATTAAAAAATACAGCATTGTTGTCATCGCATAAACTGCAGGTGATGTTGGAGAAGATTTACATCAGCCCTATAATATCACCATTTATATCAGCATTAAGTTGGAGCCTATATTTTCCTTTGGACGTCTAATTCTTTGAGTGGCTTTCTTCACTATCACACTATCAATTAAACTATGAAAGTACTGTTTCTTCCTTACGAAAAAGGAGATCAATAAAAAGTAGAAGCCAATTTACTCTTCTTATGTTTTTGGTAGAAAAGGAAGTGACACCTACTTCTGGGGACCCGGAAGAAAGTGACGTACCTTTACGTCTGGGGACATGAGACCCCAGACGTGACCCTATTCTCAAACTCAAACAACTTGGATTCAAGAGGGGAGGAGATATATTGTCGAAGGATTTCAGAACTTCGTCTGCTTTAGTTTGTCGATGTGGTAGCAAAGCTTCAAGGCCGGCCCAAGCTTCAGTCCGAGGTACTTCATGATCATGTCACTCTTCAGGAGTAGCAAAGCGTTTCCATCAATCTCCTGAGAGAAAAAGAAGTTGATGTCAAATAAGTGAGAAACTGTTGATCAGCCAGGGGGATTTCTGTTGGATGTCAGCTTGTCGAGAACACGGTGGACTTACATGTTTTCTAAAGACGTCCGAGTGAGGCCCAAGAGCCTGTGGGTCTGCGTCCCTGATGAACCAGACGACATCTTCCACAGACCAGGTGGTTGGGTCCTTATTGTGCGGAGCTTTGGACTCCTGGGACTCTGGAGATGCACTATATCCTCCTGGAAGACCAAAGCAGAGAATGCAGCTTTAACTTTCATTCGTCTGTGAAATAATTTGGACACAATCTTGGTTTGTTTCCCCCCTACGACTCCTCACCTGTCCTGTTGCTCTCTGGGAATGTGCTCGGGCTGGTTGACGACTGCCTGCACATGCTCATGGAGGCTGAGCCGTTGGAGAACTGCTGTGATGAACGGAACCCGTAGGAGGACTTTGGTGAGTAGGACGAGCTTATGGAGCTGAAAGCAGAATCCCCAGGGTCCATGGAGTAGCGCTTGCCGTCTGACTGGTCTAAGTGGTAGTCGTCGGCCATGGATGTCTCAGCTAAAGAGAAGGTCAGAGTAGAAATTAGCTGAAAGCATATGTTTATATTGGCACAGTTGCTTCTCCTGAGTTCAACATGTACAAGTACCATCTGACTGGTAGGAGCGGCCACTGTGCTGGGTGATGGGCTGATCACTGAAGAGGTTCTCACAGTGCAAGCTGCGACAGAGTTTCTTCAGAAAGCGAAGCACATAGTCAATACTGTTCACCACGGGGAGGCTCAGGAGGTGCTGCTTCCCGTCAAACGTGGCTGCAAGAGCAAAACAGGGGGAGCACTTGAAACAACAGCACAGTCCGGACACAAGTTCCCACAAATCAGGTCAATATGGTCTAAAGATAGTTATTTCTCACTTCCACCTCAGGTAAAATGGTAAGAAATGTATTGAAGGGTATTGAACAAACAGAAAACAACACCTGAGGGGGGTCTTTGTACAACACCTGATATTTTTTCTCCCCCGTAGCCTTGTGTGAGGAGCGTGAACACTGTTTTCTGCTGGAAGGCGCTGTCGATGCAGCCCTGGACGGCCTGCTGCAGCACCACCGAGGGCCGGTCGGGTCCAAAGTGATCGGGGAGCTGCTGGATCTTCTTCCTGTCCAGGTTGGGGCCTGTGTTGGCCTGCTTGTTGATGTAGATACACACTAGTACGGGAAAAACACAGGTGGAGATAAGGAAAAAAGGAGAAACTATCCATCTCTTCATCAGAGTTTGTCCTTAAACAACCCCAGACTGGATAATAAAAGGCCATGAGTGTTTGGTGTCCTACCTGTGAGCACCTGGGGCGTGGCAGAGTGAGGGATGGTGGCGGCATCCTGAGGGATGGAGCTCATATCTGGCTCTGGGGTGCTGCTGGGTGGAGAAATAGCCAATGGCGTCATCACCATCCTGGGTTTGAGCTGCAGAAGAGTACAGGTTTTTGGATTCCTATGTTTATTTCGGGCATATCATTTATTTACACACACTAAATGATGTAAGGAGGGGGAGGATGGTTAAATAATTTGGATACGAAATCTGTGTGAGAATGTAGTTTATACTCTGCAGACAATGAATTTCTATTGTATTAATGACTGGCTCCTTTTAGACCCAAAATGTAAAATATTTAACAGGAGCAGAACAAAGCCTCATAGATGTTTTAATGTCTTTCTGTTACACTGGGGTCCCATAAAACCTGAAGGGCATGGAGCCTGTGTGTCTGCGTACACATGCATTTTTTAACACGCTGCATCCACAACATCATATCTCACCCCCCTGTTTCCCCCTAATCTGGCTGACCTTGAAGCCCGGCTTTCTCCCCCTCTTCTTTGGCACTTTGAGCGGAGGCAGCGATTCTGGGTAGCAGTTGGGAAAATCCATCTTAGCGACATTGCGGAGTGGGGGTCTCCCTCTCTTCCTGCCCGGTATCTTCCCCGACTGGCTGGGGAGGAAGGAGGGAGCCACTGCAGCTGATTGCATTTCACTGTTGTTGCCGTCTGATTTCTGTGCCGTTGCTGTAGGTACACTCATTTGGAGCTGGAGACAAAGGAGACAACCGATGAGCTCAGGCAATAGAAAACACACAGAAACGTGCACTTTACTTAAACATCAATACTCCTCCTCGGGGGCTGCAGATCAGAGAGCAGCATCAATTCAGAGCGGACACAGAGGAAGTAGCAGTGGTGTAACGGTGCACAACAGCAACACTGAGAGACTGCAGAGGACTGATGCAGTGAGGAGAGCAGAATTTAGCAGAGCACAGTGGTAATAATCCAACGACACAAAAGGCAGCCATGCAAGAGCTGTGGAGGAAACAGCACCTCCATCATGAACTGATAACACACCAATAACCCAGAGAGAGAGAGAGAGGGAGCGAGAGGAAGAGAGAGAGAGAGGGAGAGAGCAAGGGAG
Organism: Platichthys flesus; assembly: GCF_949316205.1. Lineage (NCBI taxonomy): Eukaryota > Metazoa > Chordata > Actinopteri > Pleuronectiformes > Pleuronectidae > Platichthys > Platichthys flesus. Next base: position 8,682,732 of record NC_084954.1, on the reverse strand, counting down.
GGGGTGTCTATTACCTGCTATCTTCTATTGTGAAAGTCCAAGAGCCAAGCCCTTTAGTCTTAAATCCTAGGAGTCCAGCAGGTGACTATAAACCTCAAACCCTCACAATGCAGTGAAAGCCATCTTTGTCTCCCTGGATGTGGTTTTTTCCTCGTCCCCTCTTGGTTAACACACGGCTGCTGCCTCCTCTGCCTCTGCTGCTGCTGCTGCTCGGCACACAGGCTGCAGACATCTCATTAGACTAATGCATTCAGCAGTGGCAGAGGGAGGGGGAAATTGACTTCACCATGGCTACCCAGCTATGAATTACCATTACGATGACAGCTTCCACCCTAATCTTTAAAAAATAAGAAGGAGCAGCTCCGAGAAGAGAAACATGTGGCACATCGTACATGCAGTAGCAGCAGCAGCATCAGCAGCAGCAGTATAAGCAGCAGAGCTAACCGAACGGAAGGAGCTGCAATTTATTTATATGCCACTTAAAAGGGATCCTGTTTAAAGCAGATTTGGCCAAGGATCCAGTGTGTAAACAAACAATAACCAGTCACTAGGCACTCACCATCCAAAACAGATGTGGAGATGTGGAGGATCCCTCTGCTCCGTGCTGGATTTCCTATATTTTTCCTGCTCCCAATAGCAGAGCTTGGATCTCACAGCAAGGCGGATTCCACTGTTATACAGTGTATATGTGTGTGTGTGAGTGTGTGTGTGTGTGTGTGTGTGTACAGCAGAGACAGACAGAGAGCGAGTGACAGTGTGTGTGTCTGTGTGCATTAGGGAGAGGGGTGGGGGAGAGAAGGGCTCCTCTGTTGTCATGGCAACAAGCCTGTAAGCCCTGGAACACCCTGACTGTTGTCTGCAGCTCCGGCTCCGGCTCAGTGCTGTGGAGATATAATTAGAACGAGGACAGAGTCATAATGAGAGAATTCATAGGAAATTCTGAAAATTCAATTGTTCTGTTGTGGGTTTCCAATGTTGTGCTTAACCGTTACATTAAACATTCATACTCACATTTTTTGTGTCTTTGTATATTATAATGGTAATCTATTGGTTTGATAATCAAAAGATTGTTTTTATTCATTTCCTGGGTCAAAATGCCAAATATTTACTGGTTCCAGCTTCTCAAATGTAAAAGGGTACTGTTTTCTTTGTCATGCATGATGTTAAACTGAATATATTTAAGGTTTTGGTTATAGGTAAAAAAAAACAAGACTTTCAAATCTTGATCTGTGGTGAATTATAACCGGCATTAACTAGATTTATCGGTTAATTAAAACAATGTACATATAAATTATAATTTGTAGTAAACATTAATCAGTATTCCCAGTTAATCTTAGTTTATTTTAATTACTAAACTTACTTTGTAGTTTATGGACTAAAATAATTAATTTGACAGCCAATGTTAATACTTGAGCTGAAAAAAAAAAACTTTAATGATATTGTAAAATTGATGTGTACATCAATATACAGAATAAGATAAAATAAGCTAAACTATGCTATGCTATGCTATGCTATGCTATGCTATGCTATGCTATGCTAAGCTAAGCTAAACTAAGCTAAGCTTAGCTATTAGTCCCACAGGGGGGAGATTTGCAGCATTGCAGCAGCAAGAGGGCAGTCAGGGATAACCACCAGTAAAGTAATAAGTACCATGCAATACTTAATAATATAAGAAAAGTCTTAAAAAATATGAATGAGGTTAAAACTAATATATACATTGTAAATGAATATGTACAGTGTGCACATATGTACGGTGAAAGGGATCACACATTAGCCCCGGCATTTCACAGATAGAAATGTATATGAATAATATACATTTATATACATATAAATGTATGTATATAATAAATGTTTAATAGACATCAGATTGTTCGATTAACAAAAAAAAAAAACATCCCTTTTTCCAATATTATAAAAGTAGAGAAAAGCAGCATTTTATCATGTTGTGTTTTTTTAATTACATTTTTTAGTAACTTCCCCCACAAAACTGAAATAACCCTTTTCTGCAATAGATTGACACGTGGTACAAAATATTATTATTATTATTATTATTATTAACACAGAATTGAGAGATGTGTCGCCCCCTGCCGGCAGACGATTGTATTGTCTGTGTGTGTACTGTCCTTGTTAATAAAGTTTCGTTGACGTCATTTGAAACAAGATGGCAGTCCTCGCACCGCTGTGTGTGGGGATGTCACCCTCAGCCGTCCTGGGCTTCGGGCGTCTGTTTACGGAGCGCTATTGTTCCGGGAACCCGCTGAGGTGTTTAACGCAGATCTGCAAACGAGGTGAGGTGACTTTTAGTGGAGTCCCTGGGACGGTGGAGGTTAAAATGTGTCCCAAGCGGTGAAAAAGTCCACCCAGCTAACCGGTTGACATTCTCCCACAGCGAACCTGGTGTTGTTATGGTTGTTTGACGAGTTTTATAAACTTAACTTCTTTTCTTTTGGGTTTATTCTGTCGCTGGTAGCTGTCACCCTTCACTGTAACGAACCTCCTCTGTGAGCCTCTTTTCCCTGCTGTAAACACACGAGCTGAACTTCCACTAGTATCCGTGTTCTGTTCATTTCTAAGGTTACTCCGTCAAAGCCCGGCAGGAGGTGGAGGAGGAGGTGGGTTCTGGTGCGGTCGCCGCAGGGGGCTTCTCCGGGCCTATGGATCACTACAGCGGGCTGATCAGGGACGGGACGCTGCGGGAGGACGAGCACCAGAGAGCGGTGATGCGGAGACTGGACGAGCTGCACAAAACGCTGAGAGGATACAGCAACACTCCCACATCCATCTTCTCCAAGGTAGTGACAGGTTTCTACTGAGTATCTACTGCTGTCAGTCATAAACCTGCAAACAGTCAACGCAGGTTTACGTAGGTTGGAGAAATGATTGATCTGTTGAACACTAAACTTCAGGGGCAAATTATACCTGAATATTGTGCAGTAGTTTTGATCTTTTGATTCAAAAAGAAGTGAGTACAACCCCTGCAGTGAACAGACACTTTAAAAAACAATCTTCAAGTGTTTAACTTAAAATATTACAGCAAATTGCACTTACAAAAATCCAGATCCACTAACTCGTAACCTGACCCTTTCTGTCAGAGGTTACTGTTTGCAAACAGCAGCTTTTCTCTCTATTCCTCATTTATAAGTGTTCACCTGCTCTTCCTCTGGCTCGCGTCAAGTCTTCTTATATATTTTGAGAAATATATTGTCAATGCAAAGAGTGCAAGATTATTTACAGCAGTCCAAAAAGTGCATTCACAAAAAACAATGATTCACTGACAGGAGGAAGAAATTCTGTTTCAAAAAATTGAAATTCCTATAAGACAAAACCCGCTTGAACACATAATGTTTAAGATCAGACTTTCAGAAGCTTCGGTGTTTCTCGAAGTAGCTCATCGTGGATCCTGAGGTCTGCGGTGGATCTTCGTCCTGTTGTAGACGCCGCCCTCTTCTCAGTTTCATTGTCTGGATGGATTGAAGGACATCTGCTTTCACAATTTGCCGAAACCGTTCTTCCCTCTGCCTGTGCAATGTTTCCTGTTCCATTAGCCGCCACACAAACTCAAAGAACAGTAACACCTCCATACTTGACAGCTAGCAAAGCAAAGTTTTAACATAGAAGTGTCAGCTGAATCAAATACTCACAAATCCCAGTGTGACCTGAAGTCAAATCATGACACGTGGGAGGATAACAGTGCCTCTCTTTGTTGTTACAGTTGCAGCAGCAGAATACCAAGCATACTTGTTTTGGTACTGTTGTTCTTATTGTATTTGCATGAGGTTCTCAAAGGTTTCACATCCGTTCATCCACCACTGTGTGTGTATTATGTGTAAATAGCTTATCCTCTCTGTATATGGTTTCTGCAGCATGTGTTGTTTTTTGTTTATTTAAAGGCAGTTACTCACAGCCTTTGTGATTATATGTTTTGTTATAATAACTTATTTGTTATCATACTTTACTGCCTGTAAAGTTAGTTGAACTTGGGTAACCACTAGACTTGTGCTTTCTTATTTCCTTATCTTATCTAATTCCTTATTTCTCTCTCCCTTTATCGCCTCCAGTTTTTCCAAAAACCCAAACCTCCACAAGGCTTCTACATCTTTGGTGACGTCGGTAAGGAGTGTGAATAGAAATCTAATTTCTAATAACATAGTAATTTATGTCCTCAATTGTTACTGACAGGCATTGTCTTTCTTATTTCAGGCACAGGAAAAACAATGGTCATGGACATGTTTTATTCATATGTGGAGACAGAAAAGAAAAAGCGGGTTCATTTCCATGGCTTTATGTTGGATGTGCATAAAAGTGAGTACACTTCATACACTGCAGTGTTGGCAGTGATCTCACAGAATCAGAATCAGAATTATTTTTATTGCCATGTGTATTTGCACATACAGGAAATTGCCTTGGTGTGGTTGGTGCACTGTACAAACTTCAATATTAAAACAACAATAGAACAACAATATATACAGTAAGAGAGTTATGGGCACGTATGGTTCTAAGGTGCAGAGTCCACCTAACAGCCACTAGGGGGCAAATGAGCCAGCTTTCAATTATTGCATTGATGCCAGGTATAATTTGTGCTGCAAGCGTAAGGTATCAACGTTTCACCTTATATTTTCCATTAAAAAGAGAGAGAGAGACGTGAAGGATTTTAAATTATGCAAGATTAATGAAAACTTTAGGTTTATTATCCTGAGTTGAGGGAAATTCATTTTCCAGCTCTAAAATCTGAGAGCACTTGGATTTTGGGTCAGTTGCTGTTTGTAACTAAAACTCTGTTGATTCATCGGACTCATTGCCAGGTTTGTGTCCTTATAGTGCCTAAACAGACTTGAGATTGATATTATGAAATGTGGTTGTTTTAACAGCATTTCAGTGACTATTTTAATTTATATATGTTGATAACTAACGCAATATATGAAATACCCAGCCTTCACTATAATAATATACACTCTAGTCTTATAACAGACACTTTAATCTGCAATTGTTCAAAGTCAGTAGGTTTATAAATAAATGTATAGCCTATGTAAACAATACATCTAAAATAACATGAGGATTCAAGCTTCATCATTGATTAAATCAGTGACTCTTTCTCCAGCTCAGGCTCTTTCTCTGCCACTCTAGGTTCAAAGATAAATTTGTATTCTCATCCAGTAAACTTACAGCTCCACTGGATCAAAACTGAAACTTTACACTCTAATTACACATTCCATGGTAAATCATAGTATCGTAGAAGGGCTTTTTTTTTGTTTTACCACACTCACTTAACTCAGGGTGACCTGTGATCCGCTGCATTGAAACTGAAAACACATCTCAGAATTACACAGCTCAGAGTTCAGGGTTAAGTTCAGTGGTCATTAAATCTGCTCTCTGGATTTAACCCACTTGTAGTTACCATCTACAAGGTCAGTTAACCAGATTTGTATCCATTTTCATTTTGGTGAACCAAAGTCTTCTAGTGGTTGTTTAGGCCTGAAAAGTATATTTATTCTTGTCACCATTTACTGTACGTGACCTTACATTTAGTAGCAAATTATCACAGCTTCTCTTTTCAAACAACTTAAAATGGGCAACTCAAAGTGTTTGTCTTTGAGGCAGATTTGCTGCCACCAGACGGCGACACTATCTCTGGTACCACTTGTAGTCCTTCGTCCATCATTAAATCAACGCATTAAATCATGTCAGTTGTTAAAGACAACTCACCCAATCAACCATAAGATGTAAGATTTTACTGAAATTTATCCGCAGCTGTTGGAGTTGTTTCAAGTGGACCCAGGATTTTTTTTTTACATTCTTATGGGGAGTTTTTTTGGGTAGTTATAGGAATTTTTATGAAATACTTCACAGGTTTTTTAGAAAAAATTGGGTATATGTGGAGAATTTTAATTAATTTGTCATGTTGTACTTGATAACTCTAACTAAACTGTATATTTACACCCATAACGGCCTACATGTTTTTAGGGAACATGTATTTGTGTGAATTAATAAGTTCTCACTTGTTTTCTTTCTAGGGATCCATCGATTAAAGCAGAGTATGCCAAAGAGGAAAGCAGGTAAAATGGCCAAATCCTATGACCCAATTGCTCCAGTTGCTGAGGAGATCAGTGAGGAGGCTTGTGTTTTGTGCTTTGATGAGTTTCAGGTAATGATCTTTCAATGTCTCAACACATCACAGTGAGTCTTGCAGCCTCTGCAACCTCAGCAGTGCTGCCACTAAAAGTTAATTTCCATCTTTTATGTGTTTCAGGTCACTGATATCGCCGATGCCATGATTCTCAAGCAGCTTTTTGAGAATCTATTTCTGAATGGAGTTGTTGTTGTGGCAACTTCTAATCGACCTCCTGAAGGTTAGAAACAAGTTCTACATTACCTGTATATCTAGATAAAATGACACATTTAAAACTTGCATGTGTAAAACGAAAATTTAGTTTTTTAACTCTGTATTCAAAAGGGTTTCAAGTTGCATCAATATTCCTTATTTTGTTCTTGAAAGGACAAAACAGTAGGATCCAATAAACGTAAGATCCAATAAAAGTTGATTATAAGGATTTAAAATTAATCACATTCACAACATGATTCTGCAGACATTGCAAATCAAGAGAAGAAACCCTGAAATATCTGCAATTTTTGATTTTTCATCAAATTAAATGTGTTCAGCGATTTAGAAATCCACATTAAGGAAATGTTAATAATACAATTAATTATATCTGTCATCTGGCCTCAGATTTGTATAAAAACGGTCTGCAGAGAGTCAACTTTGTGCCTTTTATTGCCGTGTTGCAGGTAAGAATGTTGAATACAATGTTTTCCACTCACAAACATATTGCAATCTCTTTTTCCCTTAAATATTTTAAACGCTCCAATTGTTAATTATTTGTCTCTCACTTTCAGAAATATTGCGAAACTCTTCGGCTGGATTCTGGGATCGATTACCGCAGAAGAAACAGACCCTCCGCTGGAAAACTCTACTTCCTGTAAGAAAGTCTTCTGGTAAATCAATCACCAAAAGTTAGAGGTAGATTAATGAACGTTTCTCTCTCACATTTATCGCAGCTCAAGTGAACCTGACGTAGAAGCGACTCTAGACAAGATGTTTGATGAGCTGGCCTTCAAGCAGAATGACAGTAAGTGGACTTGAATATGATATGTGACATAATCCTCCTCCTATACTTCCTCAAAATGCCCGGCCCCAACCCATTGCTGCCTATAGCAGCTATAATATGTTGTGACATTTCCCCACAGTTACAAGACCGAGAGTGATGAACATCCTCAACAGAAATGTGCGTCTGAACAAAGCTTGTGGGACCATTGCCGACTGTACGTTTGAGGAGCTCTGTGATAGGGTGAGTCCGTCTGAACTTTTTCACTCCTGATTGTGTGATGCATATTATGACACAACTGTTGTAAAACTTTGTATCACTATTGACTTCTAATTCTGAATCGTGGGTCTTTTTTCTTGTGTGTTGCTTTTTACACTATTTCGCTTGCTTCATTAAAGCCACAATACGATAATAATGCACACAATATTGTTTCACCATCACATCGATGTAGATTTATTTTGTATCATTTCATTCTATTGTCGCCGAAGTTCAGCCTCAGACTATCTGGTTGTTTTCTACTACAAAGAGAACTCGACCAGATTTACATTACATCATTTTAAAACATTTTGATTGTTACGTGATAAAGTGAAATAACCCATTAATGGCTCTGTATGAGTTAATGTTATCCAAAGAAATCAGATAAGTCGTAAAAGGATGAGTTTTCTAGTGAACAGTCATTTTGAAAAAGCTGATTGATTCAAAGAAAAGTGCACAGCAGCTTCCAGTGGTTTCAGATCAGGAGCCCTGCTTTTTGGCTTCAGTGTCTGAATGTAAATGTTTCAGCCTTTAGGGGCCAGTGACTACCTCGAGATATCCAGGCTGTTCGACACCCTCTTTATCCGTCACGTTCCTCTGCTCACGCTGAACAAAAAAACTCAAGCCAGGCGCCTCATTACGCTCGTGGACGCTCTTTACGACCACAAGGTACGGTGCACAAATTCACCCGCACGTTTACAAACCAAAACTTTTTTATTACAGTGAGTCATCTCTGTTTTCAGGTGCGGGTGGTGATTCTCGCCGACCACCCTCTGGAGGACCTTTTTGTGCTTGACGGGGATCGCGGTCATGATGAGAGCCACATTCTCATGGACGATCTGGGGCTGAAAAGGGTAAGAGCTCTGCAACTCTCCCTTTTCTCTAATCCAGCTGAACCAGTTTTTCGTGTTAGGGGTGTAAATTCAGGCTCAGTATAAAAGGCTATAAAACAGTCAAAGTGCAAACTGCTGCCAGGAATGTTCACAATATCTGCAACAATCAACAGAAACACGAGTAAGGCCATTAGTCCTTTTGCAAACAGAAATAAAAATGCATGAGGTGCTGTTTTCTTAATACAGATTTGACTCAGAATAACGCTGCTTTATTTTTAAACACAAGTTATGTATCTATGGAAACTGAAGTGTTAAATCATTTCACTCCAGTGGCAGATTAATTTCCTGTTTTCGATAGAGATGGAAATAACCGATTGGTAGAATCTCCCCTAACTCATTTGAAACGTTGACATAAGTTTGTTTATTTGTCATTAATTTATTAAAAAAATACAGTTCTTATTAAATGTCGAGGGATTGATTGATTGATTTACTGTTTAATTGTCTTTTTTTAACTAATGTAAAACCACTTGCATTTTATTTGAAGCACTACACATTACATACAAATGGAAGGTGTGATTGTGTTTCCCTGGGTTCGACAGGACGAGGCCAGCAGTCTGTCCATATTCAGTGGAGACGAGGAAAGGTTTGCCTTCCAGAGGACGGTGTCTCGGCTCACAGAGATGCAGACAGAAGAATATTGGCTTGAAGGCGACAGAAGCACAAAGTCGCAGGTTTAACATTTGAGGAAAGTCGACCACGTTACACAAAGTCCAGCCTTCACACGCTGTTCTCCTCCGAACACTACTCCTTCTCTTCCAGCCCAAACCCAGTAGGACTGCTGAACAGTGTGCGTGCAAATGTTGTACAGAAGATATTTATTGATATTTTAAGGTCTTTTATCACTTGAATGCGACATTGCACTTACAGACAGTGTTCTAGATGAGCCTCTGGGTGTCATATTGCTTTTAACTCCGTGTAAAACAGTGGTCCAACTGTATTTATTTTTATAAATATTAGCGAAGAGGCCGGATGACTTTTGGAAATGGATTTCCAATTGACTTTTATGTTAATTTAAGTTTTAAGGGACATTAATGAATCTCCATCGTGGGTTGTGTATGAGTCTCACACGAATCTAAATACAGTGGCAGCAAATTGGTCTTAAAGTATTTTAGTGTTTTTTATTTCTGATGATTTATGTGGATGGTGCTTGTGAAATGTCACACGTGTACTGAACAAAGACATGAAAGAAACAAAATGTACACAGGAAGTGTTTGAATTTTCATATGATGCATATTATTTATGCAAATGTTTTCATAAATGAAACTAATAAGGGTTAAGGTGTGGGTGTGTTGCCGATTTACATGAATCTTTTATGTGCTTTACAAACACGAAGACGTGTGGGATGTGAAAGTGAGGAAAAAAAACTTCAAAGTTTATCTCGCTACAGACAAACAGTTAGTGGTATTTAAATGTCTTTTATCTACTGGAACCTGATGTTATTTTAGCAAAAAAACAATCTTATTTGAATCATACAATTCTGGGATGTTTAACCTTGAATCTTCTGCAGTCCCCTTTTACACAAACTTGTTTCAAGCACACTCGCACAAATTGTTTCATTCTGAGTTTCTTTCAAATGTGGATTTTCATTCATTCAAATCTTTTGTTGAAAAGTAACTTTGTGTTGTTGCAACATCCAGTTTGTCATAAAAAAGCGAACCAGTCATGCTGGCATGACGACGACAGCAGGAACAACAAACAACACCCAGCAGCACTGTAAACAATATCTGAAGAGTGAAATCAAGTCAAATTCTTTTGGTTCATTTAATTAAGTGACTCATATTCATCTCTACGCTGTCAAAATAGTGAGTAATACCAAACACAACAATCATCTTTTTATTTAACTTAATAGTTAATTAAAAAAGTTTCAAAGTTAAAAGCTTTATATATCTTTTTTGCTTTTGCTTTAATTCCAGCCTAAGTTACCTGCTACCGTATATACTTCACTATATATAACTGAGGTCTTATCCTCAATTCCAGACTCTGTGTCATTTTCACTCTACAACCTTTGGGACAACTAATGAATAATTACGCAGAGGATTTATTTTTGGTCGTCTCATCAAACATTTAACACGCTCAGTATTTTTAAATCTCTGGTTTTGGTTCCATCCAGACTATAGAGTAATGTGTTGAGTGTTGCACCAGGTGAGACCTGCTGATGCTACTTCTGCTTTATCCAGCTCATATTTATTCTCAGTCAAATTTGTTTTAATTTGTCGATAAACGTCTGTTTTGAATGTGGATTTCATTCATTCAAATCATTTGTTGAAGTGGATGTTAATGTTGTTGACAGATTTAGTTAATCATAGAATAACAGGCAACTGTGTCGGTGAGGTTAACAATTATTCTTGATCAGATGCTGACACTAAGTACAACATCTGGCTGCATCGATCCCGATCAGATCATTAGTGAAATCAAGTAGATCTTTGTTTTTGGCTTTATAGAAATGGGTTTTTTATTTAACTTAATGTGGTATGAAACTTAGATGTCAATGTTTATTCTATTTGTTTTTTTCTCAGCCAACCATATTATTTGCGATGATATCAAATTGTTTCTGTGGTGAAATCCTTTTTTTTTTAAAGGAAATTTTAAAGTTCTTTCAAACTCTGACTTTTTCACATTCCACAAGTTTTGGGACAACTAATGAATAATTACACAGAGGATTTATTTCTGCTCCTCATCAAAAACTGAATGGACTCAGTATTTTGATGATAAGCCCGTGGTTGTGCTTCCATCCGGACCTCAGAGTAACGATGCTCAGAAATCTCCAGGTGAGTCCTGCTGCTGCTACTTTATTCACACCATGTTTTATTCGTGCAGAGGCTTCAGTGTGTGTCCTGGTGAAGGAGTGAGGAGGGTGATGTCACTGCCGAGCAGGACGTGTCCACACTGTCTCTTTAATTTCAGCTCAGTCCAGGGGGCAGGATCCTGCTTCTTTTTTTTCTTCTCCTGGAGTCGAATCGTTTGCGCCACCGCAGCAGCAGCAGCAGCAGCAGATTGAATGAAGCGTCCCTGAAAGGCTGCGGTCCGCCCGGAGGACACCGAGCTCAGCTCTCCAAGATGCCACAATGCATCGGTGCGTCTTCAGGTCCTGAGCGATGCGGATAGCCGCCTCCCCGCGCGTCCCGGTCTGGATGTGGGTCTTCTCCTCTCTGCAAAGAAAGCTGCAGGGCCTTGAGAACGCGATCTCCGCCTCGATCGGATCTGGACAGCGGGCGCCTGGCAGCCCTCCGCACGGATGATAAAAGAACTTGGGAAAGGAACTAGTCAAGATGGCAGCTGCTGTGCACGGACTGATAACGCCGCTGTGGAGGCATTAGATGAAGTCATTTTCGTCCGCTTGCAGTGCGCACGTCGCAGGATCGCGAGTCTGCAGGACGCGGGGCGAACGTTCGTCTTGACTCTCCGCTGACTTCCTATCGCTCCTCTCCACATTTTGGCGAACTGCAGCGCGTGTTGCTGAGGGTGTGGGCTGCGGGGGGACACACTGTGTTTTAGTTGCTGCTCCGTGCTGCAGATTGACGCCTTGCAGGAGGACGGACACACGGACACGTGCTGGGCTGCAGCCCGGACATTTGCATCGTAAATGAATCCGCCGCTGAATCCCCGCACGCAACATTGATGGAATGCGACCCGAGTGATTTTATTCCCCTTTGTGCGAGAGACGAGCATTCGCGATCGACATGGCTGAGGAGCCGCGCATCGGCAACGAGCCCCCGCTGAACGTGGAGATAGACCCGGATTTCGAGCCCCAGAAACGGCCCCGGTCCTGCACCTGGCCCCTGCCCCGTCCGGAGTCCGGTGCGGGCAAACCCGATACCCATGACACTGACGTAATCCCCGAGGAGGAGGACGATGACGAGGGCGCCGCAGAGACCGCCAGCGGTGGCGATGTGAAACCCCGGGAGGCGAGCGGCAGCGGGGGCCCCGTCTCGCAGCCCGTGGAGGTCCAGCGCGGCCCCCGCACGGAGGAGGCGGCGGACGGCTCGCCTTCCTCCGCGCTGACCCCCTCCGCGGCGGCGGGCGGCTCTGCCTCCCAGCAGCTGAGGAAGTCCTCCGCCCGCAGGAACGCCTGGGGCAACTACTCCTATGCAGACCTCATTACCCAAGCCATCGAGAGCTCCCCGGAGAACCGGCTGACCTTGTCCCAAATCTACGACTGGATGGTGAGGTCTGTGCCGTATTTCAAGGACAAAGGCGACAGCAACAGCTCTGCGGGCTGGAAGGTGAGCGCAGACATGCTGCTGCTGTCATCATGACAAAGAGCATGTTGTGATGGTGCAGACACACACAATGCACACACGGCTGGGGGGTTCATGTAGAGACGGAGGAGGCGGGCACAGACACCGTTATTTGCAGACAGCACCACATTTTTACATTATCAGCCATATTTGCTTTGTCAACAGCAGAGGATTGTGGAGTGTGGCTGCAACTTGCTCACAGGGTTAAACGAGTTGTGGTCCAGGCTGCTGTCACAATATCTGGCTGTATTGGTATGTGCATCAAATTACACACTTGCACACAAACGAATCAGGGCTGCACACTAATCCAGTACAAACAAGGTAGTGGGTATGAAACTCTAGACTCCAAACAGCCAATGCAAAGTCAATTTCACTTTCAAACTGGTCACACTGCAGCACTGGGCACTTCTCCCAAGCCTCCACTGGGCCCTGCTGCCTGCTTCTGTTTGATTTGAAGGATTAGTACAGGCCTGGAAAACCAATTCATCTGTCATGGAATCAAGTCTGATGAAAGCTCTGAGCTTTGCGGGATTTAGATTGGAGGGGAGGGGGTGGGTTAGAAAAACTCTGGAAATAGGTCCGTAATCCTGCACAACTGCATAACTGTGCATGTGGGATGCAGGCCAATTCCGGGGAGTTTCTTCAGGAGGGATTTACAGTACGGTCAAGATTTGCCTTTTGGAAAACCTCATCAAATTGCTGTGACATGATGGGAATTGGAATATGAAAAACCCCCAGATGTAATCCGTATGGGAGACAAATTGATGCTAATAACCGATTAATCTGCACAGAATCAGCTGGATAGTTGTTGCTCTAGATTAGTGGCAGGCAGTTTTTCATTCATGCACACGCCTCCATGTGGCTGCAGACAGACAGACAGACAGACAGACAGTTGGCAGAGGAAAGGGTTAATGTTGAGGGCTACAGGAGAGCTGACATCAGCGTTTCCCCAGGAGATGCTCCTACACTGTTTGAGACTCAGGCATCGGTGAGAGGTTGCTCATCTGCACCAGGGGGGAAAATGTCCTCGGATAGCAACTCCAGAGCTGTCACACGTCCGATTCCCATAACAAGACAAGAACAAGACCTCAATACATTCAGTGCCCAGCCTCATCTATGTGCCCCCCCCCCCCCTCTCATTTTTGTGAATCCAATCCCAATCTGCAGCTTCCCATATGGATGGGCAGCGAGCAGCAGCTCAGGCCTGCTGTGCGAGTGCCCCACTGTCTTTTTCATGTGGCCCGGGCACGAGGATCAATCAGCTGACTATAAATTATGTAGGTCAATGTGTAGCAGTGTGAGAGAAGCTCAGTGTTTCTCTTTGGATCGGGCTCTGGCTAAACTGGCATTGCTCCAGTCCCCGCTTGGAATGAGGCATTGCTCAAAGGGTGCTGCAGCACGGCTGTGACTGCGTGGGGGAGGGGACGGCAGGAGTTCTGCTCTTTGTGATTTATCTTCTTTCTTTCTTTTTTTTTTAACGCCGTGTGGCTCGTACTGTATGTACCTGAGAGAAGCATTCTGGGAGATTGTCTTGTTTTCCTCCAGCTTAATAGATGCAGTTATGTCCACTGGCTTTTTCTTTCAAGGAGGACCTTCTCCATGGTGCACAGTCGTTCGCCAAAAACAAACAAACAGAAAATAACATTAATGTTGTGGGTTACACACGTAATGTATTTTACTTACAATTAAAAGCATCAATTTTGCAGTATAGTGTCATTAATTCTGAATTCAGCAGCATTTGTGAGCCTGAACCAATACATTTCTGTTGCATAAATGAGAACTACATTAAATACCTCTTTCATTTGAGGTTCTACATTGTGACGTTGCATGTTGTTATAGGTGTAACGACTGTTTCATCCCTCTGCTGGAATACAGTACAATCCAATACGGCCACACCACAAATTCATGGCCCCATAAATAACGTCAGAGTTCAATCACAACCTCTCCGGCAGCCTCGGCCAAAACCGAAGTGTCAACACGGGTTTATTTATTTATTGCAGGGCAGTTGTGTTGGATTGCATGAGACTGAGCCAGACAGGTGTTGCCGTTATTGTGTTCACTCCCTGTAGGTCACGGGGTTGATTATCATGTTGCAGTTATTTGACTTGGTTTGCATGTGTCTTTTTAGCCTTTATACACTACAGCTGTTCAGGCCAGTTGACGTTCGTGATATCGGATGTCTTGCTTGTTTAGGGGTTTGAGACGGTTCTTGGGAAATACATCTGTAATTGTGTTTTTTTTTTTTTTTTTTTTTTCTACCCTGGGCGCCAGCATAGCAACGCGGTATTGTTTCCGTGTGTGTACAGGGAATAAGTCAAAACTGCATCGGTGGGTTTTCACCTAATTTGGGTGAGCTTGTAACTTTGGAGGCTTTCTCCCGATGCTTGACTTTTTGGAGCTGATCAGCTTAAGGTCAAGCTCAAGGTTAATGGAAATATGGTCAGAAAAAACTATTTTTATAGATATATCAAAAAAGTAGAGCTAGAGAGACAAGCTTATATTGTTCAGTAAACTATTCCCCGTAACATATCGTATGATAAAGGACTATCATAAAGAAGTTAGATAATGGCAATCCATTTGCAACCAGTAAAATTGGTAATACAAGCTACAGGTTATTTAGATTAAACAATTATTTGTCATCGTATGGTATAAATTACGTCTTTATCTCAATTATTACAATGAGTTCCATTTAATGAGATTTCTGTAAGAGAGCAAATTAAGTCAATATATTAAGAAACCCCATTTAAAAATAAAATGACTCTGGTGATGTGTTTCTTTGTACACAAACTTTGTTCAACCTCTCATACCGGATTTCAAATGCCAAATCTAAAACACAGGATAACATGGGGTTCAAAGCATATAGACTACATGTTCTGACTATTCTCAAATATATTCATAGTAGTGAAATCATGATATAAACATTGAAAATAGTCCAGGTGGCCTAGATGTTTGTTGCACGCAGCAAACAGCAGCCACAGCTTGGGTGCTCCATTTCAGATGGAAGGAATTAGTGCGAATTTTCAGCCAAATTCAGAAAGTGAAACATCCCAAGTTAGATTATTCCCCGAGACTCGTTTATCAACCCTTGGACAAAGTGAAAACACTAAAAACATTCACATCCTGTCTTGTTGCAGGTGTTGGCAAAAGAAATATGAAGGAAACCAAACCAGCAATGAGTTGCTTCTCTGTGTGTTTTTGTTGTTAACCCCTTCACTTCTCTCCTATTTATTCAAATGTGTTATATTTAGAATAAGCATATGCTTTAAAGTGTACATAGCATATTATAGAACACAGTTAACTATATAAGACTGATATAGCCCAGCAGCCTTTCCTACTAAATGGGTGAAACCCGGAAAGAAAAGGGCAACAAGGCACCTGAGATTTATTTTTGAGTCACATGTGTTTGGTTGTAAGCGATGAAAGTGATTGCTAGTTGACCTAATCCTTTAATTGGCTTTAAGCGAGGGCTTTGCTGTAAGTTAAATGTCAGCGGATCATTCCACTGACTCATTATATTCAGAGGAAAACTGTGGCCAATGCTCATTTGTGATCATTCGATCATCACAAAGCTGGAGAGCAGCTGCCTCCACCGCCACAGGTCCATATCATTAGGGCAGCCTTTAGTCACCGTAGTTTGTATGTGCTGAGCCTGGTTTGCATTTGATTAGTTTAATCCTCTGAGAGATGGATTTAAATAGGACCTCGGTTTACTCAAGTTAATTCAAGTTTAAGAGAATTATGCTGGATTCTCTCCCAGTGAAGTTGGCCTCTGGGCTGCAGAAACCACTGCAGAGTTTCTCCTTACTTACTGCTGTGGGTCTTAGTGCGGGTCAGCCGTGCAGACTCCAGCTGTTTTAATTGCGTAAATTGTGGGGGAAACATCTCCAGGGAAATTATGCAGACCTTTGTGAGCAGCCAGAAAACGGAAAGTATGTATCTGGGACAACGATGTAATGTTGTTCACACTGCTTGGTTTTTCATTGTTCGTTTAGTTAAAAAACAACAACTATGGAACCAACTGTGAAACCAAAAAAACGTTTGTAAAAATGACTTAAAAGGTGGGATTGAAAATTCATTAAATCACGAACTTCATGTGCTGAGGAAGATTGTGGGATATGATCGAAAGCTCCAGAACTGTGCTAAAAGGACCTTTGGTAGCAACTATGGTTTCCTATGCCAAGGCTTAGCTGGTCTCAATTTCCCCAATCTGTCAAACAACTCTGTTATAGTCCCTCTCAGTTTTACCTCCACATAAAGTTGTTGACATAATCTGACTAGACTGGCACACTGACAACCTGCCTGGTCGTGTTGTGTTTCTTCACCTGTCGGACTTCATTAAAGCAACATCATCATGCTCCCGGATCTCAGTAATTTCTTACCTGACTATGATGCTATCTAAACTGATGGTGGCCAAAACTTCGAAAATATGACCAAAGTTCTATCCTTTAACTGTAATTGAATAAAGTTCGGGGTTTAAACAGTTGAAATAGATACAGCAGACACCAAGGCATGATGACTTTTATTTTGTAGTATGGGTTCCAAAAGAGCTAGATCCTCTGATTCCTCTGTTGCAAACTTCCACATCTCTTCATTGGACTCTTACTGATTTTGGTCAAAAGTATGTTGCCTACAAGCCCAAGCCTGGATGATGTCATCGAGGTCTGGCTCCAAAACCACAAACACATTTATTTAAATGGTTGGACAGGATAAGCCGAGTTATTCTCCTCATTACCAATAAATTGACTGTGTCTGTAAAATTGTTGTAGTTTGTACCATATCTTCTAAGGTGCTTCACAAATTATGCTTTGACACATATTTCAATCATGCACTTAATCCTTTTCCTTCATTTTATTGCAGAATTCCATCCGACACAATCTGTCCCTCCACAGTCGTTTTGTCAAAGTCCAGAATGAAGGAACGGGGAAAAGTTCCTGGTGGATGGTCAACCCTGAAGGGGGGAAAGGAGGCAAAGCTCCTCGCCGACGGGCTGTGTCCATGGACAACAGTAAGTACATCAAAGGAGCTCGAGGACGTGCCACCAAGAAGAAAGCCTCACTGCAAGCCGCTCAGGAGGGCAGCTCTGAGAGCTCCTCGAGCCTCTCCAAGTGGACAGGAAGTCCAACTTCCCGCAGCAGCGATGAGCTCGACGCCTGGACAGACTTCCGCTCCCGGACAAATTCTAACGCCAGCACACTCAGCGGTCGTCTTTCCCCGATCCTGGCCAACCTGGAGCTGGACGAGGTGCCTGATGATGACTCCCCACTCTCCCCAATGCTGTACTCCAGTCCCAGCAGCATGTCCCCGTCCACGGGGCCCACAGGGCTCTCTGACCTGGCAGGTACCATGAACCTCAACGATGGGCTCTCTGACAACCTGATGGACGACCTTTTAGACAATATCAGCCTGACGGCATCCCAGCAGCCTCCTCCTGGAGAGGAGGACAACGGAGCAGACGATCAGGGGAGCTCACTGTTTACCTTCAGCTGCTCAGGTAGCAGTCTGGGTAGCCCCTCTGGCAGCTACGGCCCCAACCCTCTTTTCAGTCCGCCGTCCATCACAAGCCTGCGCCAGTCGCCCATGCAGACCATTCAGGAGAACAAGCAGACCACCTTCTCTTGCATCTCACACTTTAGCGACCATCAGACCCTGCAGGATCTGCTCAGTCTGGACTCCCACAGCCCCAGCAATGTCATGCTCACCCAGTCCGATCCACTGATGTCGCAGGCCAGCACCGCCATTGCTCTGCAAAACTCTCGTCGTAATGCCATGCTGCTGCGCAAAGACCACATGTTGGTGAACCCCAGCAGCGCAGGTCAGGGTCAAAGCTCATCAGTGCCTGGTTGGCAAGCTGGCTTGTCAACCTCTGACGGCGATGCCAGTCAACCTATTGCCAAGCAGCCACACCTGAAGTCACCCAGCAAGAACGCATCTATGCAGCTCGGCTCTGGTTTGTCCGGCCAGGACCGCTTTCCGGCCGATCTGGACCTGGACGTGTTCAACGGCAGCCTGGAGTGTGACATGGACTCCATCATCCGCAATGAGTTGATGGATGCAGATTGCCTGGACCTCAGCTTCGACTCTTGCCTCACTTCCGCCCAGAACGCCAACAGGAATTCAGGAAGCTTCTCAAGCTCGAAACAGACCTCCCCTCAAAGCTGGGTCCCAAGCTGAGAGGCTCTGTCGGAGCATGATTCAAGAACAGAAAATGAAAAGTTGGGGAAATGTAAATTGGGTTTCATTGTCCTGCATTGTTCAACTAGAGGGAATGAAGTGTGTAAAAGTGTATTCATGTAGTATTTTTTTTTCCATTGTTTTTAATGTGAGGCATTAAGTTCGATACTGTATTTTAAGTGTCTGAGACACATAATGGTGTCTACACAGCGGAGAAACAAGATCAATACCTGGGCAGTGTGAACAACAGCACTGGCTACTAGTACAGGACATTTTGTTAAAACTATATGAAAAGCATCAACTCATGTTAGTCTCAGGGAATCACGCATATCACAAAGTGATACATGATGAAGATGAATTCTGTTTCCACCCTGCTCTTCTCCCGTTTCACGCCCTTTCATACCTGAACCAACATTTTTGCCAAACCAGCCGTCAGCCGGTTGTTGGCTGACGGCCTGTTTACAGAATGAGAATGTTGCATTATTACGTTCCAGTGGATGATACTTGACAAGCTTTAGTTTTTATTTTAATGTTTCTTTGAGACGTAGCCTAAATGGACTAAAAGATTTTAAACAAATGTTAATGAAAAGCTTTTCTTCTTTTCCCATTGATGCACCGAGTCATGCACCGAATATCAGTCTGTAGAGGTTAATATGTTATCAAGATGTGAACTGATCTACATTGTGTGGTTACTGTTTGTAATGTTTTCCCTTCATTTAGCAGATTTGACCCCGTGAGTTTAGTGACATTACTGTGAATTCTGTTCCTTCTGGAGAGGCTCATTACTGACGTCTCGACGATATGGTGTTTTCTGCTGCAGATCCCCTTTTCACCATCTTCCCCACTCGTCCTCCTCTCCCTCCTCTTCCTCGTAATGCAATATCGGAGGTCCCGTCCAAGTTCAGGACGGAGTTAAGGACATGATTTAGCTCTAGGTGACACCATTTACATTAGCGGACGTTTAGGAATACCTGGATTCAAATAACCACACTCCACAGCACTCGACTACAATATTTTGGTGTTTGAATTTGAAGTTCTTGGTGCTATAAATAAATAGATAGCAGGGAGTGGCCACAGATGGAGTGTCAATAGTAGCCTCTCCTTTGTTATCAGCACTACAGCAGGTGCTGGGCGAAAAAAAGAGGCTGTGATCGAATCGTCTTGTTTTGAGGCTTCACAAGGTTCCTGGTGAAATGACCCAGAAGTATAGTATAAGTCGCAGGAAAGGTGCTTCGGTGCTTATTTTCTTATCTCCTTTAGCATAGGACACACTGGACCATCCTTTACAAGAGGAAAGGAGATAATTCAATTTCCTCGCAGCGGCAGCATTTATTGATCCACGTCAATAACATCTGCTGTCACATAATTACACCGCCTAGTGCAAGTGTGGTGAGATGACATCTTTCCTTGACCTCGTGACGTTTTCTTTATGCGGGTCAAGGAAAAGTGGTTCGGGCAAGGACGCGGGATGTGATGAGTTTTTTTTGACGATTGGACCACAGCAATTCAAACCCTGCGAGAGGACGTCGTGTTGTATCTTAGAGCCATTTTTGCCATTTTAGAAAGAAAGAACCACAGTATTTTAAATATTGCCAAAACATTTCTGCGTTTAAGTAAGTGGAAATTAGAGGATATACAGTGTATAAATATTAGGAAGCGGTGCTGCAGGTGCAAACAAAATTAGATAAAATCAGCAGTGGGAACAGCAGGATGAATTTTGTTTTTTTAAATGACCTGTGTCATTTTGTCTACTAGCTAAATTTAACTCGATCATTTTAAGAGACGCATATTTTTTTAATTTATAAAACTCTCTCTTAATGTGGTTCTGCATGTATGACCCCACGTGAAGTGGGTTAGAGCTGCAGCAAAGCACTTTTGTTTTAACGCTCTGTTCGATCTACCCACGTTTTGACCCCTCAGTCGGGTGATCATCAGGACAGACGACCAATCAATCAATTTAATTGATTAGCTATAGAAAAATCGAAATGTTGCAATTAATTGACGTTGATGTGACAGAAATATTCAACCCACTTTGGCTTATTTTTTGGATTTGAGAAAAAAAAAAAACACATTCTGCACATTAATGTTCCCAAATCGTTTCCGCGTCTTCACATGGATGATTTAATCTTCGAAATACAAATGACATAAAACTTTTTTTTTTTGATTCTATATGAATTCTGAGTAACACTCACTGCCAATATCCATTCTCTATTTCTTCCTCTTGCTCCTACAAAACAAGACATCAAGTTGAGATTGTCGGTTGTAATCCCAATTCTTATCTTGGCTGTAACAGAGATGGTGCATGTAAATAAAGCTTAAAGAACCACTGAATGTCTGCCTGTGGTTTTTTCCTCATGTACCTTTATTTAATTCCTGTCTCTGGAGGAACTGCAAAGCTGCAGACTTGACTCTGCAGGCGGCGAGGAGCTGATCTGCTATTGGACAATCTCATCACAGGCTGAGAACCAATCACACGCTGTATCCAAGAAGAGTGGACCCCCACTCAATTAAGTCAAGGTTTTGGAAAGCAGGAGCCCCGGCAGCTGAGGAGGGAGCTGCCCAACAACCGCTGCTCTGTGCATCATTCCTCATTCATTTACATTTTATTACATATTATTGTAATGTGGGCTGTGTCTGAAAAGCACAGCAGCGGCGACGTCATGGCTTTCTGACAAATGTGATGTGAGAGCCCTCTACTGATCAGACGCAGCTACTGTGTGAGTTCAGGCCAAAGGGAGGAAACCACTCCTGTCTCCATGGACACGACACAACAAGTCAGCATGGAGGCACAGATTTGTTCGGGACGTGTTTGAAATATTTGTACCTCAAGTTTCGTTCCAGTTTCTCCAAGTGTTGAACCCTGAACTAGAAGCAGCACCATGTGTGACGTGTACAGACTTTCCTCCTCCGTCCGAGTGGGGCAGATGGAGGCCGAGCTCTCACATCAGCTCTCAGCACTGCAGGGACACATTGAGGAGAGTGGATTTACTTCATGCAGGTGAGGAGGCTTGGGGAATTTTATACACACACTTTAGTTCAGCTGCAAACTGTGCTTGGTGTTTGTTGTGGCAGGAAC
This sequence comes from Platichthys flesus, assembly GCF_949316205.1. Classification (NCBI taxonomy): domain Eukaryota; kingdom Metazoa; phylum Chordata; class Actinopteri; order Pleuronectiformes; family Pleuronectidae; genus Platichthys; species Platichthys flesus. The sequence goes on along the minus strand of NC_084954.1, from coordinate 8,660,999 downwards.
TTGGAACTCAACTCTGCCTCCAATAAAAAAAATTGCCTTGCTCTGTTGCTTGTTGTTGCTTCTGGTGGATGTTGGAGCTTTTTACACTTTTTAATATTTATGCTTGCACAAATACATCACAGCATATCCCTTGTATGTGTAAACCTGCTTGGCAAGAAAAAACTGATTCTGATCTGATGTGTTAACCTTAAATCTGAGTTTAACACGTGTACATTTTTTAAAAATCACAACTAGTTGGAAGAAAATCCATATCCAAAATAAAAACACTTAGTTTCAAAATGTCCCAAACTGAGAGTAAAAAATAAATATAGAGACGTCATATCCAGCAGTTAATCTATAAAAACATATTTGTTTTCTATTTGTCCATGACTGAGAAATAATATTAGTAATTTATGAGGTAATTAAACGTTTCAGTATATATAAGCAGATTGTTTTTATAATACATTTCCATAATCAGTTTATGAATAAAACAAATACAGATTTTTATATATGATCAATATTTTACAGTCTAGTTCTATAATTGATTAATTCTTTAATTCTCATCCATGAGTTAGACAGAGTATTTGTAATTTTAAAGTATTTTAATGTCTTGAACATGTCTGAATGGAATCTATTGGAACAGAAGCTTTTCAATAATCTCAATACATTTCTGTTTCAGTTCTGTCCTGCCACCGAAAGAAGTCTCCTTCTTCCGTGCGGAGAGGGAACATGCGCTGAGGAGGGGGCTTCAGGTGAGACAGAAAAAAATCCATCTTCATTTCTGTCAAGTCCAGGGAAAGTTCATTTATTGATTTCCTGGTAATTTAAAAATCAATCTGGACTTGTTTCTTTTTTCTTGAATCAAAGTGAATGTGACTCCTCTTTGGTTGCAGGTGGCCGAAGCGTCTCCTGTTCAGTCTCAGGCTGATGTGATGCAGAGGGAGCTGGACAGTTGTCTGAGTCTGGAACACACAGCTGACAGTCTGCCTGCCCTCCTGCACCAGGTGAGGCCTGAACACACCACACTCCATTTTAAAACACTTCACACGCCATCGAACACAACGGCAGCAAGAGATAAAACGAGAAATGTAATGGACACTAACTTCCTTTCTTGTGTTTCCTCTCACAGTTTTACGCTGACAGATCATATCACTTGGCTCAGATCAAATATCTGCTCATGCTGAGATGGAGGAGATTTTGCCGCCACGCCAGCGTCATTGAGAAGCTTTATCCTCATTACAAGGTGACAACAGGAAAAAACACATTTTACACAAGTAACACATCAACACTCGGTATGACAGGAGGTTTTCTTCCTCTTTATATGTGAACCTGTTTGTGTCTCGCCTCCTTTCCTGCTGTTGTATGCACATTCACATATTCAATTTGGAGGGTAAAGTGAGAAAATATTAAATTATTGATCGTTAATGAAATAAATAATCAGTATTGATTGGTAGAGTCACGAGTTATACGATAATTTAATTTGAAATAAAACAGTAAGGTTGAATTAAAAGCTCTCATATCTACAGTGGAAGTGAATGTTAGTAAACCCCATCTGGAATAAGAGAAATCACTAATAAGTATATCCAGATATATCCAAACATGTGAATACAGCTTGTAAATGTTTAAATTTACCAAACCACATGAAGAAATAAGTATATTTTTAATAAAACTCAAACACAGTAAATTCAAGGTATTCTAATGGAAAAGGTTAAATACCTTTATTGACAATACACAACTTCACACGTTCATCAGACTTGTTGTCTCTCAGGATCAGATGAGACTTTTAACCAGCGAGTACGAGGACGCTGTTCAGAGAGCTCGCCGGCTGTCGGTGAGCAGGGAGACAATTCTGATTGGACGAGGAAACCCTGCTCAGCTGCTCTCTCAGGACGACCTGCTTATCTACCTCCGCTGGCTCGTCTGCCACCTGCGATCTGTTCAAAGCATCCACAGCTTCCTCAGGGTGAACACACACACAGACTGTCTTAAAGCCATACACTGTGTTCGTCTTTTCATTTATTGTAACTGCATGTGTTTGTGTTTTCAGGTGCTGCACTATGTACCAGCCTGTGAAAGGAAAGATGAAGAATTTCAGACAATCGTCACAAAGGAGGAGGAAACTTTACATCAGGCTCAAGATGCTGAGGGTGAGAGTCGGACCAGCAGTAACCTAGAAATCTACTGGTCAGTTTAATGAAAAGAAAGAATCCCCCGAAAGGAGAGAGAGACCTGCAGCTTTACTTAAAATTGTAAACAGTGAAAATTGTCGATTTTACTTTGAAAAATCTCCAAATATATTCAGTATAAATCAATGACATTCAGTATGTGGGTATTCAGGGAGGTCCTGAACACAGGCATATCAGTCTCTCTCTGAACTTATTGAGAAAAGTGTTTTTACCGTACTTTGAAGTATCTTGAAATGATCTATTCCATAGTGAAAATGTTCATGAGCAACTGAAAAACTGATAATGAGATAAGAAAAGATGAGGAAAAGTCGACAATCTAAGGCTTTTCATCTGGGGACAGTGAATTTTCCACTACATTCAAAAGTAATTTGTCAATTAGATTTAGTTTTTTCTTGAATATAGGATTATTTTCAGTAGAAGACCAAAAAATACTGATTTACTGGTAAAATAATAATAAGCACAAGAATCATTTTTTGACTATATCGACAATTCTTGTCAATTTGAAGCCAGTAATTGGACCTTAACGTGAGCTCATGTGATTGGCTGCTCTTGTAAAAGTATTCTTGCATAAATCATCATTTAAGGATCATGATCGTGACTTAAATTTAAGGCGATATTTGTTTTATCAAAGTATTAGTTTGTGACCTTAAAAATACATGTAACTGTAATAAAAGGTCAATGCATCTAGACAGATATATTTGGTAAAATGGAAAACCTATTCAGACAGAAGTAATAGGTGAGGAGTTTGAGTGGAGATGCTCATTCTATAGCTTTGTTCAAAATCAGGCATTTCAGGGCAAACAGGAAACTTCCTCCCGGGCTCTGTTCACCTGGACGACTTTCTACCTGAGCTTCAGTCTTTAATCGACTACTTCCACCTGTCGTGTGACGCTGGACATCTCAGGACGGCTGCAGACGAGATGGAGTTGCTCAGCACGGTAACGTTGCCTAACGCACGACACAGCATCACATGCAAAAAGAACATAAGCCAGGTCTTTGTCCCTGTGTCACCACCATGTGTTTAAATGTGTGTCAAGGTGTGGAGAGAGTTCAGGAGGATCTTCAGTCGACAGGAGCAGATGAAAACGTTTCCTCAGTACGACGGCTCAGAGGTGAAAGGGAGCCAGTGGGGGAGGAAGAGTGCGAGCGCGGCTCTGAGGAAGGAGGCCAACTGGATTCCTTTCATTCAGGTCCGAGATCATTTATACATCCAGGTCAAGAGGGCACACCACAAATTGATTTCCCTCATCCCATAAAGTTGTTGGTTCATCCCAAACGTTTGAGCTCTCGAACCTTCGTCACAGGTTGTGTATTTGTATTAATATTTATGATGTTATATGATGTGCTTCGACAGCTCCCCTTTTTTTGATCGCAGCCTGTTTTATATTTGTGTACATTGATGGATTTTCCTCTGTAGGACAGGTGGTGTTAACAGTTTGGGTTTTGCTCTTCAGGTGAAACCCCGTCGGGATCCTTGGCGGCAGAAACTCGTCACAAAGCTGCAGGAGAAGAAAAGTGTGGACAAGCTGCTGAGGATGCACTGCAGCTTTCTGCAGGTGAACAGAGACTCAGCTCAGATTCTCTAACAGGATCTGAAGAGTGGACATAAAATGATCATTCTCATAACAGTTTAATCCAACAATAATCTGTAGTATCAGAGAAAGGGTTCATGGATAAATATGATTTAAAAGTCATTTTTAAAGTAATCTTATAACACTTCCAACCTTGTTTTTAATTATCAATCTTAAGGTGTCTGGTTGAGTTATTTCATTCCTCTGTATCTCATCAGGTCCCAGATCTGCTCCAAGTGTCATCAGCTCTAAAAGACCACGCCGCTCACGTCTGTGACTCACAACTCACATCGAGCTCTTCTGTCTCTCACAGCAGCAAAACCAAACGACAGAACGTCTCAGAGACGTGGACGAGTGTTTACAAAGCTGCAGGTTTAACTCAGGCATGTATCATCCGGTTTTCTGCTCAGAGAAACGACGTCTGCATTGTCCTCAGCGCTGCTGACTGAAGTAAAAGTGACGTTTGTCTTGTCAGGAAACAAAGAGTCACTCGTGCACATCCCGAGGCAGAGGAGGCAGCGAGCAGACGAGTTTAAAGGGTCAAAGGTCAACAAACGAAAGGTGTGTTTTATTTATGCACAAAGTATTTTAAAGTTTTTCTTTGATGAACCGTTTTTTATCTTTTCATCTCAAAAGTGTCAAAAATAAGGTTGAATTCTCATTATTATGTCCTCAAGACCAAGGAGACAGCTTCAGATCATCTACTTTGTTGGAAAAATTCCAAAAAGGCAAAATATACAGAAGCAGAAAGCGTTGAAACATCAAATTGTTTGTTTTTTCTTTGATTTTGATTTTGACTGAAAATTGAATAACTTTAAATGATAAATTATGCTCGACATTATTTGGGTCCTTATAGGTTCTTATACATTTGACCTTTTTTGGACTTGATGATTTGAAGATGGTAACTTGGTCTTGTGGGAATTGGCATAAGAGTTCAAACTCATTCACTTCATCAAAAATATGAAAGTAAAACTTTGCACAGATAAACGTTGCTTTCTTATTGGCTCTAGATCTCCTGAATAAGTGATGCAAAAGTTTAGAAACATAAAATCCATTAGCATTTTGTAAAACTCTCTCCTGATGACAGTCTGCAGCTGCTGAGTGTGGATGACCGTTTGGATGAAGGAGCTTCAGACCCTCTCGTTACCGGAGGAGCTTACCTGTCCCTGGTTTACCTGCGTCATCTCAAACTCAGAGAGCTCCAGGTGAGGTCCCCAGTCTGTGTTTGATAGATGACGTTTGCTATAAGCGACGATCAGATGTTCTGACACCTTCGGCTTCCCTTGTCCGCAGCGCGTCTCTCTCGGGATGCTGAACTACCTGCGCTCCGTGGAGAGGACTCTGACCTTTGACCTGGCAGGTCTGCAGCTGGAGGAGGGGGAGCTGTGCAGCACAGCGGAGGAAACAGGCTGGATGAACGCAGCCCGGGGAGGAGGAGGGGAGGCGGGAGGTCTCGGCTCGCTCCAGTTCAACCACAACACTCCTGTCGACTACAAGGTACGAGGGACTTTGACATAAACTCACTCAAAATCAAGTTTAATAACATATTTGGGGAACTGCAGCTGGTATTTGTTATCTGATATGAATTAATGGGATGAAATAAGAACATTTAAAGTACTTTGTTTGGTCATTGGCTTTCTGGCTGCAACCTCATCCTCTGCCTTCATTCTCTTTCAGATGATTTCATCCACGTAGTTGCATATGTAACAGCTTATTAGACCACAGGGGTAGAAGCAAGTGATTTCCTATAAATTAATTTCTGAACATTTATTTAAACTTTTCATATTTTTATGAAATTATCTGAATTATATAGTATTATTCTATCTATCTATCTATCTATCTATCTATCTATCTATCTATCTATCTATCTATCTATCTATCTATCTATCTATCTATCTATCTATCTATCTATCTAGCTAGCTAGCTATCTATCTATCTATCTATCTATCTATCTATGTATCTATCTATCTATCTATCTATCTATCTATCTATCCATCCATCTATCTATCTATCTACAAATAAATAAAAGGATTGAAAGTATTCCTCACTGTACGACTTCTTCTTATTCCAGGTTAGTTGCTCGGAGTTCATGGATTTTGCTGAGGTGGAGAATCTCCATGATTTCTACAGCTGTGAGGAGCGTGTGGTCCACACTCAGGACCAGAGAGGGTTCTACATCGTGTACGACGTCGCCCTGAAGGACCTGGACGAGCTGGAGAAGGAGCTTCTTCTCGTCGGCTCTCACTTTATCCAGAGATTCAGGACGGAGAAAATGGCAGAGGAAGCCTCAACCTCCAACCAGACGGCTGACGTCCACTCCTGTTCTGGGACAGATGTGGACGGAGTCGCAGTGCTGCTCGACTTGTGGACGTGTGAGACGGAGTTTTTAGAGAGCAAAGTGCAGGTGGAGAGAAAATACAGCTGATTTTATTCTCATATCTCTTCATTGTCCGTCCTCTCATTTAGTAACTCTTTAGTTACTGTTTCCTCTTCTTATCTCCAGCTCCTAAACTGTTACTGCGAGGCCTACCAGCACACAGCGGGGGCCGAGGAGAGGTTTGCTCTGGCCCGAGTCGTCACCGACATCATGCACAGTCGACCACAGCTGGACCTGACCCAGGATCACTTTGCTCAGGTCTACAGGGCTGAGACAGACTGTCTGAGGAGTCACCAGCAGCTCATCAAAAATGTCCTGGATAATCAGGTGAAAATAGAAAGTCCACAGATCGAGCTATGTTCACGTGCAGTTGTGTTGCAGTTTGATTGAGTTGAATCTTTGTGACAGATTGTGTTGTTCACCTCATCAGATTGAAAACCAGAGGCAGTACCTCCAACGCATCTGGAGAGAAGATCGTAAAGGCTCCACTCAGGACTTCGGTCTTCCACTGAACTACGTTCCCAAACACATGGTCTCCGTCGGGGGCAGCAGGTAAGTGATCAGAAAAGTCAGTTGAACGTCCCTCTAGATCTAGAAGTTCATGACTCTGCTTTTACCTTCTTGTGTTCGCAGCCCTGCACTAATGAACGTGTGCCTCCTGGAGGTTCACCCGTCCCTCTGCCTGGCCTCCGCGGTCTATCAGGGTTTAGTCCAGGCTCACACGGAGCTCTGTCAGCTGCACCGAGCCACCAGCGTCTCCCACAAACTCCTCCTGCAGCAGAAGCTCCTGCATCAGGCCCTGCAGAGCTGGAACAGCCTGGTTTCACCTGGAGCCTCGTACAGTTCTCAGATACAGAAGGATGTAGGTCTTTTTAATTTCTCTGGAGTCTTTGCAAAGCAAGTCACATAAAGAAAGGGAACAGATTTACTCCATTCTGCTGTCCTGTCCTCAGTTGTTCTCAGGTGTGTTCTTCGAGGACCCAGGTTTGGTGCAGAACGTGGGGCTGTCATTGGTGGAGTCTGCAGAGGAGAAGGACGGGATGCAGGGAGAGAGAGAGAAGCATTCGTACGCAGTGGAAACTTTCTCCAAGCTGCTGGAGCTCGTCACCGTCCGACATCGGCTGCTGGAGTCGGCCTCAGAGACGGCACATCTGGCACAGTAAAGATCTCAGTCCCATCAGGGTGGAGCCCTGATATGACAATGAAAAGTTGACATTGAAGATGTTTAGATTGTATGCGTTTACTTATGATATTCATCTAAACTTCAATATCCTTGTTTTTATTTTTCCGTCTTTATTTTTGTTCTGATTATCCAGAAAACCATTTTTCTTTTTAAGTTTTCCCTTTTCCCTAATTCTATATAAATGATCTTCTACTTAAATGATGGACGGACCTTTTTTTTTTAATGAAAAATGTCTATTTTTAAAATCTTATTTTTGTTCTTTCACATTTCGACTGAGGTCCAAGATTTAAGCAGACTCTTCTCAATGTCTGTCTCAACACCTTTTCTCAGTTAAAAAGAAAGGTCACCATGGTGTAAAGTCCTAAAAGTGATCAGAAAAATTCTCCCCTTGTTTATTTGGCCTGGTGACACTGCTAATAAGTGGTTAATGAAGGTCAGTATCATGTCACGTTGTAACGTTCCAGTGTTTTCGTCCAGGTTGTACAGAAACGTGGCCTCAGATCTCGGCTTCAGTGAGTTCCACCTGCATCTGAGGCCGCTGCCGTTTGATGTCGCTGAACAAAAAGACCAAACAGAGCAGAGGCCTATTTTTATCACGGCGGCGCTGGAGGATGACTCGTCTGTGGACAGGTAAATAAAACACCCACACGCCTTATAGCCACTAGTAAATCTAAGACAGCACATTACAGACACGTCCAGGTGAGAGTTTCATTCATATTCTGTGTTAAAGAGTTCATTAAGAAACTGTACTCTTCAACTTGTTCCTCTGACGGACAACAGGAAACGATGTTTTCGTGTTTTTACCTCTCGGCTCCTGCTCGTGCGCTCTTGTATTTCTGCCTTTCCACATTCCGCACTGAAGTATGTTTTTAAAAGTGGATCACCATCTGCTGCAGGTTCAGCCCCTCCCACCTGCCTCTGAGCATCCAGGAGCTGGACGAGGAACAGGTCGGGAGGTTCAGCTTCAGCTCGGAGGAGGCGGTCAGTCGTGTACGTTCAAATGAGGCGTTGGATCTTCAACATAAATGTAGAAAATAAACCAATAAAACTGGGCTTTTTTAAACCCATTTTCTTATGTTTTCACAGCTCATGAACACTCAGAGCATTGAGAACCTCCAGGTGACCTTGGCCTGTCAGGTGACCCAGAAGAACGCCCTGATAAGCGCTGTGAAAGTGGCGTGTCTCTGCCATTGGGCAGAAAGTGTGACCTCATCAGCGGAGGTGTGTATTTAATAGTGGTGCTACATTTACTCAAGCACAGTACATACATATGACAGAGAAGTATTTCCTGTTGTTGCTGCTGTATATTTATACTCATTTGTTAATTTAAACAAAGGTTGACAAAGAGCGTTACCTGAGTTAGTTTGAGGTTCTCTTTGGATCAGGATATATGTTAAGCAAAATGAAATTGATTTAAAAGATTAGAGTAAACACTTCCAACCCTCAACTTGATTTTAAAAACAAGTTGATGGAGAAAATAGTAAAAACAAAGTAGCTAGAAATTGGTCAAATATATTAGAATGGAACAAAGTAGAATGATGGCATGACCATGTGAAATAGTTAAGTTAAAGACACTTTCAATCTGATTGTTTTTTCATTTTGAGTTTCATTTCTCATTTGTTTTTAGAGTGACAGAGTCCTTCATTCAGATAAAGATGTAAAATCTACAACAGGAATTGACTCCAAGCTCAAAAGCAGCTCTGGCAAACTGCAGGAGAAGTCAGACATGAAAACTCCCAGCACCACCACCAGGGAGAGGTAACTTTACAAAACAGATTAAACTGGTTTGATCAACCTAGCTTTAGTTCTGCCTCTTTCATAAACCCGGTCTTGTTGTTCCTGCAGGCTGATGGAGGCCTTCGTGTCCATACAGCTGGAAAAAGTGGGTCTGCGTGACGAGATGCTGAACTCGTATCTGCAGAAGAAACAAGCCGAGGGGGGTCTCACACAAACCCTGGTGAGTTGCACACAGCGGTGGGTAGATTTCCAGGGAGCTGAGCAGGATGATGAGTGGGATCGTTTGTCCGTGAAGTCAAATGAGTTTCTCTCACTCTGCAGGAGGAAGCAGCAAAGATCAAAAGGAGCCTCATAATCGAATTTCTCAAGAGGCAAGTCTGTGAAAAACAACTTAATTCACTCTGTTACAAAACAAGATGATGGCTAACAGCACATCTCGTAGCCTGATCTGTGTGTCTGTCATTATTCCCACAGGTTCAGCACACGGATATCTCAGTACTGTGTCAGAGCGCAGATCGTTGAATACTACTACAGTTTAACTTCTCTATTGGACGACGTCCCCTCCGTCCGTCGGTCTCACTTCACAATGGAACAAACCAGGGCACACAAAGTTACAGTGGATTCAGGGGTTGAACTTCCTCCTGACCCCAGGTACAACCCGCTTCAATTCGATTATATCGGTTATTCATCTGAAAAATATGAAAATAATCATATTAAAACCAGTTAAAAGTCAGACATTTAAAGGGTTCCCTATATAATCAGTTTAAAGCAATGATTTAAAAACAGGTTAAGAGCCGGCATGTCAATAAAGAATAAAGATAAAACCCAAAACAGCAGAATATCTCCTCACATGTGAAAAATATTCATCTGGAGACCAACACTTAACAACTCTATATTATATTCAAGATAATTTTTACATAACGAATCTTATAAAAGTTGGAGGAGGATATCTAAATGGAGAGTAAAACATCAGCTATTAAATGTTGACTGTTACTTATGTAAAAAACTGTAAAACTTTTTTTCACTTTTTATCTGAAATCTCTTCTTCCTCTCAAGCAGCACGTTGTTGTTTGCAGACGGAAAAGCTCTCCTGAACCTGTGGGTCATCCCTCATTTCTCTGAGGTGCTGCACATGTTCAAAACGCTGGAGATTTCGGTGAGACTCTTAAATTATTAATACATCCGAGCAGCAAGTGATATGATAAGATCAAAAATATCAAAAAATAAACATCAGGGTAAGTACTAATAAGTAAACATGCAATATAAACCAGAGAAGGGGGTTGAACCACAGAGCTGAGAACTTTGCTTGGTCTGTCTGTGTTCTACATGTTTTCATGTTGTCAAGTCAGAAACTGCATGAGTGTCTTTACCCCACTGTCACATCATTTTCTGAAAGTTTAAATCCTTTATCAGTTAATCTGAGATAGTTTATAATTTGTCTCTGTGGCTCTTACTCCAACAGGCCTGTGCTGCTGCTCTCCATCACACCCTGCTCATAGTCTCAGCTCTTCGTGACATCGTTTGTTACCTGGTGAGTTTCTCCAGACTCGGGAACACAGAAGACTCGTGGAGCCGGAGGAAGCTGCAGGAGGCCCCAGGCTCACGTCTTGTGGCCGACTGGGGCGGAGCTGAAGGCATTGGTGGGTGGATGTTTCCAATAAAGCATCACAGCCATCACAGACCAGTACTAATATGAAATGTTCAGTGTGTAAGATCTAGTCAAAAGGGATCTACTGGCAGAAATTAAATATAAAATAATCCTAGCAATGTTTTCACTAGTGTGTTATCATTTATGTTATATTTAAATACTTCATATTTACCTCTGGAGCTGGTCCTCTCTATGGAGGCCGCCATGGTTTTCGCAGTAGCCCAGATTGGACAAACTAAACACCTTTTGAGTTTTTATTCCAACTGAAGGCTGCCACACGTCCCCTTTCTTGTTTGAAAGGGAAGGGTGAGGTGAGGGGTGATCAGCTGCAACATGCAACTTCACCAATAGATGTCACTAAATTCTACACACTGGACCTTTAATGTTTGTTAATATCGATTAAAGCATCATTACCATCATCGGTCACTGTCTAATTAAAGAGCAATGTATTCATCAATCACAGATATCTCATTACCTCTACAGGAGCGGCGCTGCAGGAGATCCAGTGTCAGGTCGAGCGTCTGTCTGATCCCAGCAGCCCCGAGTCAGTGGGTCGTCTGCTGCAGCTTCGCAGGCAGGTTCTCCTCCTGCAGTTTGACACGGCGGTCAGACACCTCATCAGGTCAGTGCGTCTGAGCTGCAATAACAACATCATCTGTTAGAGGGAAAACCTCCTGGTTGAGAAAGTATAAAAACACGTGTGGAACATTTAAGGGGTTCTTTTCTCCATCTTTCCACCAAGTTTTGTGAAGGAAATCTGGTCTTTAATGTTTGCGTAATCCTGCTGACAAACAAACAAACAAACCAATGAGCAAGTAAAAACATCTTAAATCAACAGTTGGTCTTCTCCCCTTGTAACATGTGTTTGTTGTGTTCAGGGAGGCGTTCCTCTCGGCTGGTGACATGGCCTCTTACCAGAGTGTGAGTGACAACATGATGATTGCTCTTCCTCTGCTGGGTGACGGAATCCAGGCCGACGTGTTCAGCATCACGCTGCCTGTTCCTCAACCTCTAGAGACCCGAGGCAGTCGGGTCCGTTTGCATTACCATCAGATCAAATCATGTCATATATCATATATCATGTCATATAATATATCTTATCATATCATGTCAAAAAATATACATTTTCTCTCTTAAGGCTCAGAGGATGTTCCCCTGGAGAAGTTTCATAGCCTGTCATGGATTGTTCCCTCTACGTGTGTGGGACGTACCACATATCGAGTACTGCATGCAGGTGTGCAACAGCTAATATGTTCTCTCACATGTTCAGACAGAGCTGAGGGGGGGGAAACCTCCCTTCCTAAATGTAATACAGACACGATCAGACAAACACAGTTTATTGTATTCAGAACAGGGATTGTGTGTGTGTTGTGTTTGTGTTGTGTGTAAAACAAAGGAGTTGTGTGTGTGTTGTGTCTGTGTGCAGATAAAACAGAGTAGTCATGTTTGTGTTGAGTGTAAAACAGAGGAGTTGTGTGTGTGTTGTGTCTGTGTGCAGATAAAACAGAGTAGTCATGTTTGTGTTGAGTGTAAAACAGAGGAGTTGTGTGTGTGTTGTGTCCGTGTGGAGATTAAACAGAGGAGTTGTGTGTGTGCTGTGTGTAAAGCCGACTTGTGTGTGCATTGTGTCTGTGTGCAGCTGTGTCTCAGTGGTCTGAGGGACTGCAGCAGACTGCAGACCAATGGGGCGGTCCTCGGCGTGGCCCTGCTCATGGAGGACGTCCTGAACAGCGGAGGAGACGCAGAGCCCGTCCGTCTCCATGGCAACACGGATGACCTTCTGCCCGATGGGAAACCTAATGAAGTAAAAGTCTGTTTATAAGTTGTGACGGAAAATTCACGCTTAACCAGGCCAATTACACAGCTGGGATTATGTGTGAACACAAAGTGTGTATCCACAAGGCCGCTCATGGTCATGAACCCACACTGTTGTGTTTGTAACGTCAGGTCACGTTAACTATGTTTTGTCTTCATCTCCGGAGGACAAAAGCTGCTCTGGAGTGGAAGAGAAGAACTCCACTCCTCCTCCTCCTCCTCCTCCTCAGGATCCGCTCCGAGTGCAGCGTGTGCTGAAAGGCTTCCTCCTGCTGACCAAGCAGCTGCAGGTCTTTAAGGAGAGCTGGGCTCGAAGACGACTGGGGGCCGAGATATTCAGTTCACCCGCTTTGTATCAGCAGTTTGTCAACCTCTACAGGTACAGTCAGGATTCTAGTCGATTTAAGCGGCTGTAAATGTGACAATTAGTAAAACACTTTGTTAAAACGACATCTGCAATGATCCCCTTAGTAGCTGTTCTGGAATTTTCACCATATCCTAGATTGTTTATCAGCAAATTTACTTCCTCACATGTCTTGAAATTCTAGGTTTTCAAATTTGTTATTTTTCTCAAGAGCTTTAAGAACCACATTGTTACCCAGCAGAGCACAGAAGTCAATCAAACCCCTCCAAATTTCACACAATCATAGATATCACTCCCCTCAATGTGCCTGATTCTCTGCATGAGGATCCAAGACAACACATCCTTCCACCAAGTTTGGTAATAATCTGTCCTGTAGTTTTTGTGTAATCCTGTTTACTAACAAACACAAAAGGCCCAACATTCCCCCTGTAAAACCCAATTCAAATTCACCAGATCTGGATTTCACTAAACATGAATTATTCTCTGAGAAATAGCCTGTTCCCAAAATGTTCATTGTTTCATTATTTATTCAATACCGTATTTAAAGTTGTGTTTGCTTTGCAGAGCTGAAGTCTTTCACCCCAGTATGAAAGCCCTGGCTCGACAAATGGGTGAAGAGCGTGACTACGAGCTCCTCATCTCTGGCAGCCGGGCTCTCCTGCCCCCTGCTGGAGCTTCGGAGACTGACGTGAAAACCTGGCAGGTACGACCTCAACAAACACACACAATCATAAGCCTCATGTCTTAATACCAAAACCTCACCACCTGGTAAAATGTCTCAGCTTCACACCCTGCTGGAGATCACCGAGTGTGACATGATCAGGGCCGTGCAGAGGAGGCTCCACCGGGAGTTGACCCTGGTGCTGTCGGAGCGGACCCGTCAGGACACGTGTCTCCCTACAGGTAACTCAGAGTCCCCCTATAAGCAGAAGAGAAAATGACAGAGCTGCAGTTTCGATAAAAAGATTCCATGTTTGTTCAGAGCTGTGGAAAAGGGGCTCACTGAAGCACAGCGTGTCCCCCGAGCGGCCGCAGGTCGTGGAGGCCTTCATGGAGCAGCTGATGGAAGGAGCTGAGCAGCTGGAGGGACAGGTAGGGAACAACCACACAGGAAACACTAACATTGTAGACTCTGCTTGTACTATTTACTATCTTTAAGAAATACAGACATAGAATTCCAGATTTCGGTATTTCCTTCTTTCCTTTCGTTTGACAATGACAACCAAAAGCATCACTTTACATCACATTGAGAGCTGTATTACATATTCACTGTGACCTTCACTCACAATACCAGAACAGGAGATCATATTCTTCTCCTCACCTCTTTCTGTTTCCGTGCCAAACACTAATCCTCCTGCGTGTGTCTCTTCTTCCAGCTGACGCTCTCTCAGGATCATCTCCGGCTGTGCTCAACTCACCTCGGCTCCTCTCTGATGGAGCGAGAGCGCCGCAGCTTCCTGCTTTACTCTCACTTCTATGAGCAAATTCTGCAGCAGCAGACTCAGCTGCTGCACCAGAAAGAACAAGTACACGTGCAGCTCTTCACCTCAGCAAACATTCGACTGTGCATTTCACTGCTCTGTTACGAGTAGACCTGTTTCATTTTGCTATTCAAACAGTAATGTTTCATGCACAAATACCTGACTGCATGACCTTGAGCCAGAAACATCTTTGTGTTAACATGTTGAATCTTTGCTGTGTCATAGAATGTTATTCTGAATTGATCTCCTTTTTCCATTTTAACCTCAGGATTTAAAGAATCTTAAAGAATCTCAGACGAATAACATTTACCAAGAGGTAAGAACCATAAACTCTGTGTTTAACAATAAGGCAGCGAACGACAGAGAGAGGGAACTAAATCCTCACAGCAGGTTTTCATTCTCTCAGTGGAGCTCTCACATTCACTACAGCTCTCATCAGTGAGGTTTCTCCTTTCATGGTCAACTTGAAAGCTGGGAAATTAAGTTTTACTCAGAGATATTAAGGATGTCAGAGTTGGTCAGTTCGTCCAGAGGGAAATAAAACTAGGTGACGAATGTAGTTAAACTAATGTCTGTATCTAAATCGGTTGAGTTTCTGTTTTTCCAAATATTTGTGGTGATAATGATATGGGTGAACCACATTCCTGCAGCTGTATGTTGAGCTCAACACAAACAAACGTGTTCCTACAAATGAATGATTGTGAGTTACTGTGGCCCAGGTGTCGGTTTCATGTCGCGGGCTGATGCTGCAGATCTCAGCTCTGCAGGCTCGAGTCGCTCACCTCCAAGAGGACAAGCGTTCTCTGGAAGAACGACTCGGTCTGAAGTTTAAAGAGCGTTACGACCCGTTGGTCCGACATCTCTTCTCTACCTGCCTCCAGC
The DNA here is from genome assembly GCF_949316205.1 of Platichthys flesus. Classification (NCBI taxonomy): domain Eukaryota; kingdom Metazoa; phylum Chordata; class Actinopteri; order Pleuronectiformes; family Pleuronectidae; genus Platichthys; species Platichthys flesus. The sequence continues at coordinate 8,645,776 of NC_084954.1, read as the reverse complement.
TCAAGGTGAGGAATTCTATCCTGCACATGTTTACCTAGAATGAATGAATAAAGTAAAGGTCTGCTCAGGCAACAAAGGTTTCTCATATATAACTATATTGATTTCTTTTTAAACCTCTTCTACAAACTAAGTCTACAATTTTGCAAGATTGTGTAGCTCTGTAATTTTTCTAGTGACTCAGATACATAATGAGAACCTAATTTTCCACGCTGACTTTTGTTTCACATTCTTAATATTTTAAAATGTACTTTTCAAAAGGAAAATTAATAAAATAGATTAAATAGTTCATTATTCATCACTGACTGTTGGGTCCTGTGATATTTCTTCCTTGTTTGAAATGTTTGTGTGTGTGGATCTCAGGTCAGACTGGATGAGCGCCGCTGGCAGGTGGAGCAGGATGTGAGTGTGATGGTGAACAGAATCCGAGCGGAGGGAGTCGACAGAATCATCAAACTCAAAAAGAAATGCGGCTGCACCACAGGCAACAAGGGACTCGCCCTCACACAGTCAAGGGTACAAACAGAAAGAAAACCTTGATGATTTCAAAATCGACAAAAACATCAGAAGACACGTTTATCCTTTAACCTTTAAACACACGTTAATGTGCCCGATGATGTGTTCGTCAGAAGGAAGAAGTCCACGAGCTGAGCCTGGAGAACAGTCAGCTGACGGCTCTGCTCTGTAAAGTGACGGCTCTGAGTCGATGGCGGCAGGTGGTCGACCAGGGGAAACTTCACCGGCGGCTGCTTCAGACTCAGCAGGTCAGCAAGCAGCTCAATATTCACTTCAGGAGGGAAATGAAAAGCAAACGCTGTCAGTTTTCATATAATATCACATACGTTTAAAGCTAGAATGGGAACATTTGAATATTACATGTAAATATGTTAAATGATAAACATAAGATTTTCAGTTGTCAGTTGTTTTTAGTCTTATAATTGTAAGAAAAAGTATGTCAAAAAATACTTTCATTCTCATCCCTCATTTCTATTTCGAACTGAAATTGTCATGACCTTTTTTATTTATTTTTTCTGTTCCACCTCACTTTATAGATTTTAATCTATTATGTGATCTTATTTAGATTTTTAATTCATAAATGCTCATATATAAACATAAATGTATGCCTATAGTACCTGTTTTTTTCAATAAAATATCATAATCTAATTATTATTTTCTAATTAACTGATCTGAGGTAAAGGGCCTCACTGTCTGTCAGTTCCTGTCAGTGCACGGGCCCTAATAATAATAATATGTTTTAGCAGCCAGGCTGGTACCTAAAAGCCTTTCTGATAAACATAAACATTAAAGCATGTATTATATAGGCCTAGTGTATCATTTTTCCTTTTATATGATTATTATAACAGTTTTATCAGTAAAATTATAATTAAAAGAGCATCACAGTGATTACAACTGTAGTTTTCCCCTTTTGTGTCCAGAGTGAAATCACCAGTCGCACCGAGGCGCTCCGGGTGAAGATGGTTGCTGAGGAGGAGGTGATTCTCCTGCAGGAGGAGCTGGAAGCCGCCCGGCAGATGTTGAACAGCTGCCAGGCCGAGTGCAGCCGAACCAAGAGGCTGCTCGGCAGGAAGGTGGGGAGTCTGCACTGCTGCACAAACATGGCCTGTAGAGGAACTATGATGGTCGTATTCACTCCAAACACTGTAACACTTGCTCTCAGACGGAGGAGCTGCAGGAGGCCCGGCATCAGTCTGCACGGGAGGCTCGCAGCAGACAGGAGCTGGAGACGCATCGCCTGCAGAGGCTGGAGGAGATGAGAGCTGATGTGGAGGACAGAGACGGGCAGCTCAGAGATCTCAGCCAGCAGCTGGACAGAGGAGGCAGGATGAGCCAGCTACAGAGACACCGCAGCGCCAAAGAGATCCGACAGGTGAGGTCGAAGAGCAACAGACTCCAGAGATCAGAGCAGGACACATGTGATACACCAGCTTCTGTAGCTTTAAGACCTTTAATGAGTAAAGCATAAAAGGGATTTTCTGATGATTTCATAATTTTTTTCTAATAAGTTCATTTTCACCTACATTTGCTTTTCAATTAACAGTAAAAATAGGCATTAAATGATTAAGGTAAAGGCTATATATCAGATAAATATATGCATATATAATTGAAATGATTTAAAGAGTGAAGAACTTTTGATTTTGATTAAAAGATTTATAGACTCTTTGTATATTAGTGCTTGAGGTGAAGAGGACGCTCTCAGGATTAGGATTTTTGCCTCATAAAAAGGTTCATGACTTTTAATCATATGGAGAATTATCAGTGTTTCATCAGTATGAGGAGCTACTAAAAGAATAAAAAGGGCCAAGGAACTACAAAAAAAAGATGATATTGTGATGTGATTGTGATGAAAAGTCAGTGGAAGTTATTAAGATTCACTCTCTGGGAAAATCTGTATCAAATTTCATGTCAATAAAGTTAATAATAGTTCATGATGAAAAAAAACAAACTTTAAAGGTCAAGTAATCAAACTATATGTGTGGCTGTGCAGGTGAAGGAGCAGCTTCAGCAGGAGCGCTGCATCAAACAAGAAGCTTTCCAGCAGGTGGAGAAGCTGAAACACCAGGTGAAGGACGTGGGGGCAGCTTTCTCCAGGCGCACCTCTACAGCAGGTACAAACTTTGGTCTCTACACCCTGGATGGTTTTTCCTGTCCTACACGTTTCTCCATCTGCTTCAGGTAATTCCCAATTCTCTCTGTGTCTGTCACAGGGCAAAGCAGGACGTGCTTCACGCTGTCAGTCAGCAGGTTGAGCTCTAGAAGTCCCTCAGCAGGTACTGAAACCAGCACAGAGCGACAACACCTCTATCTCAGAGCACTAGAGAGACTTTCTTCCCACATATTATAGAATATATAAGCTGCTCATGCGGATCAGAAGCAAAATGAGATGATCCAGACGCTCATAACTTGTCATGATGAGATCTGAATATCTATGATCGTTATATTTCCTCCTGCAGTTAGAGAGTTCAGCCTCTGCTCCGTGTCTGTCTCAGGTCTGCACCGGGTCAGTCGGCAGCACTCGGCCCTGCAGCTCGGCAGCTTCACCAACCCTGCAGCGCTCCAGGACTCTGCCACCAGACACCAGAGAGCGGACACAGCCTGGAGTCGATCCAACACGAGAACAGACAGAGCCACAGCAGTGAGTGAGACTCCAGCAGCGTCACACAGAGAGAAAACAACCGGGTTCAGCCAAAGTTCAAACTCCCACGTGTTCTGTCGAGAAGTGAGCGAAGAAGCTCAATGTGAAGTTGACATAACAGAAACTGGTTTTCAGCTCCTCTATTGTTTCTACAGATATAAATACAGAGTTTGTAGAAGATTTGTAACAGGGACTTGGGATAGTTGTATAATAACAGAGAAATACATGCTACAAACTGCCGATGTTCTGTTTTGGTTCAGTAACATTGTCTTTGGATAAACACGGGCAGTGTTTTTTGTTTCTCTTCCAGGATCCGTCTCGCCTGCGCGTCCTGACCACAGACACGTTACTACCAGAGCTGTGAGGAGCAGAACGTTCCCCCCCGGGGGAAATTTCAAGAAGCCATGGAGCTGTTGAGCAACTTTTTCCAGCTGCTAGCAACCGACTAAAATGCAAAATGCTGCTGATTAATTGTTTGTCTGAAAGAAGTCCAATGAACTCTATTTCAAAAAGCCAAGATGTACACCTGAGAGCGTGTTTCTCGTTTTCATCTTATTTCACGTATCATCTTATCATATCATTTTATTTTAAAAACCAAATCTACCACTGTTTTAAGCTGCACACGTCTGACATGGAACTTTCTGTTCAAGTTATTTGGAGTTGGTTCTAAATTGTGAAATGTTCTTTAATGTTGCAAAATGTCACCAAATTCTTTTTAAATGTTTGCTAATTAAAGTCAGATTGAAAATGTAATGTATGGATACTCGTGTGTGATCATTAAACTGCATGTGAACTCAAGAGAAATGTTTTCCACTGACTTTTGTTATTCTCAAATATCAACATCAGCCTCAAAAATAATTTCCAGAGTTGCATATTATTTTATTTTTCCTCTCAGGATTTCCTCTCACAAGAACATGATTGTAAATCCATTGCTCTACAGTGGGGAAAAGCAGTAAAAACCAGTCTGTTATACTGGTGTACTGTAGCAGCATATTTCATATTAGATTCCTCAGAGTCACATTCACGTCCTCCGTCAGCCGGGCGCCCTCAGCTCTCCTGCGGGAGCCCGGTGGTGTACAGGTAGGAGACGGTTCCGGCCTGGATCTGAAAGGTTTGTCCCTGGATGTGGTGGCTGGAGATCTGCTCGCTGGTCTGGCTGATGGAGATGGGCTGGCCGCTCTGGCTGCTGATGTGAATGGCCTGACTGTGCTGCTCCCTGCCCAGCTGAGAGACGGCCAGCTGCTGGAGCGGCTGCTGCATCATCTGCAGCTGCGGCACGGGGCGCTGTGCCATCTGAAGGGGCTGCGGGGGCCCGTGGTGGGACTGCAGCTGCTCCATCGCCTCTTTACTCAGAGTGATGACATGCATCTGCTCCGACGGGTGCGTCATCTGTCCCTCCAGCATGCTGACGGTCTGGATCTGAGGGCCGTGGTCCACCATGGCGCCCTGAGCGACCAGGGCCACGTTCTGCATGTGTCCCGACGGCTGCGTGAGGAGGGTGAGTCGGGAGTCGGACGATTCTGCCGTCTCCCCTTCTGTGGTGATGATGCTGATCTCCTGCTCCTGACCCGGCACAAAGTTAATGTTATTCATATCTCCGGTCACCACCAGCTGGATCTCCTGCTGGGAGCCGGAGGGGAGCTGGTACTGCTGAAGCTGCAGGATGTTGCGGACCTCCTCCTGAGGTGCGGCCGATGCTTCTGCCGCCGTGTCTGACGAGGACTCGGTGGACGCCGCTCGCTCCTTCCTGTGGGTCTTGGTGTGAGTTTTCAGATTGTCCAGGCGGGTGAAGGACAGGTTGCAGGAGGAGCAGGTGAAAGGTTTCTTTCCGGAGTGAGAGGTGACGTGTCGTCTTCTCGCGCTGGGGTCTGAGAAGGACTTGTGGCAGATGGGGCACTCGTATGGTTTCTCACCTCTGGAAAAGAAGACACACATAGTCACTGGTTTTAACTGAAGATAAAGCCTTTATTTATCTAGTTATAGGTTCATTTCATCGCTCCACAAAACTCACGGCTACTTTTAAAATAAACTGCATGGAGAAACTTTGACTGAAGACGATGAGGAAATCCTAATGTAAAATGGACAAGTTGAATAAATGAAAATGGAAATATTTGTTATTCTAATTGTATTTTTTGAAATTAGCACCAAAACAAGATTTCATATTTGTGCCCACCTAACAATAGAAGTACTTACTCTCATTTTAGCTCGGTTTTTGTTCACCAACAACCAAAGAAAAACATCTGTCTTCATCTTTAGTTGCTAAATTATATACATAGAGTATAGCTGCTCTAAATATTATGTAGTCCTTACACCAAAGACAAACTCCCATAACTCATTTCTCACCTGTGAATGCGGATGTGGGTCTGCAGTGTGCTCTTGGTTGTAAAACACTTCCCACAAATCTCACAGGTGAAAGGCTTCTCCCCTGTGAACACATTATTCACGTGAACACTGCTGTTAGTGCGATGACTTGAGTTTTAAACGTCTCAGTATTTATCCACAGATCTGATTTTACCTGTGTGAGTTCTCAGGTGTTTTTTCAGCTGAGCCGTGTCCAAAAACTTGTGATGACACTGAGCACATTCCGGCCACGATTTCCCTTTAATTAAAAAAAGAGATATAATTTATTGAGCCTTTAAAGTGACATTAGAATTCACCTGCTGAATGGATTTGATTCTCACCTGTATGAACTCTGTAATGACTCTTAAGTTGCCTCTTCTGAGTGAAAGTCTTTCCACATTTATCGCAGTTGAAGGACTTCTCCTCTGTTGACACGGGTGAAATGACAACAACATACAGTTCAGCAAGAGAAACACTAACAGATTAAACCCCATAATATAACACAGAGCACTAGCCTCCTCCGATCGTACCTTTGTGGAGGTTCATGTGCTCTCGCAGCGTGTGCTTGGTGCACAGCGTCTTGGAGCAGATGGTACAAACGAACGGCTTCTCTCCGGTGTGGATGCGCTGGTGAACGAGCAGCGTGTGCTTCTGGGTGAAGCTGTTCCCACAGACCTGGCACCGGAAAGGCTTCTCTCCTGAGGGAGCAGAGGGACATACAGGGAAGTTACACTGGTGAACATACAGGTGGCAGGTGCAGCATCAGCAGCAGAGTCATACACACATCATTTGATCAGTCAACTCACCACTCTCTCCTAAAAGGATTAAACACCCGAAACAAACCATTGCTCCAGTGATATCTATCTATCTATCTATCTTTTATACATTAATATTCGTATATTTCTTCAAGTGTAAATTGCATGTTAACTTATTGATTTGTCGCTTATTTTTGTTAATACTGCTGCTTCCTGTTCTCACTATTCCTCTTTCTTCAACTTCCAACCTTGTGGGACAAAAAGAGGATTATCTTACGTTATTATCTTATGTGTTGAAGGCCATACAGGAATAAAGGACTAAACTATAACAATAAAACATAATTTGTGATAAAATGTAGTCAGAAAGGAGAATTGTGTGTCTTGGATTAAAACCGACAACCTACCCTAATACTTTCCGTGTTTACCTGTGTGAGTTCTTTGATGAATTTTGAGCAAGTGGTGGTTATTAAACACTTTGTCACAGTCCTCACATCGAGGCTCCGTGTTTGGATACTTTCTTTTCCTCCCTCTTTTCTTAGGCTCTTTGTCCACCGCTGTCTCCTGGTCCACTTTGTAACTCTTGTACTTGATTGGAGGCCTGATTTTGCGTTTGCTCTGTCGACTCTGGGGCCCCGGTGGGTTATAATCTGAATCGCCTTCAGCGAGCAAGTCCACATCTCCAGCCCGACGCTCCTCAGAGTCCTCCAGCTTCTTCACTGACACGTCCTCATTTTTCTTTGGTCGTCCTTTTTTGCGTTTGGACAGATCGGGCACCTTGGCCTTGTCACCTCTAACCCCTGCCGCAGAGCGTGTGAGTTCAGCGAGCGCTCTGACAAGGTCGCCGACCTCCATGAGATGAGCCGTGGCCAGGAGCTGCTCAGCGGAACTCTCCTCCAGGGACACGCGTGCACTGTAGATGAACTCCAGCACCGCGGAGACCATCTCTGCTTCCATCCCGCCCAGTGTAAAGGTCGACCGGCTGATGTGATCTCCCGATGTGAACATGAGGGAGAAGTACTCGCTGCTCGCTGCCAGCAGAGCTTTGTGCGCCCTGAAGTGCACGTCCTCCACAACTAACGTGACATCGCACAGAAGGTCCCGTTTCCTGAGGTTGTCGAATTTGCTCAGGATGCTCTGCTCATGTGAGTCTGAATGAACGGCTGTTGTTCTCTGAGGCATCTTCGAAGACGATCCCTTCTGCTCCTGGAGAAAAACCAGAGCAACAGAGCAAACGACTGAGTGAAGGGGACATTTGTGTGGATTAAAATTTACTGACTTCATTTTATTAACATTGAATTAACTACTTGTACAAGTATCTCTGGCAGCGGCCTCTTAAAGGGAGACAGAGCTTTTGAAATAAGAGCACTTAGGCTCTGAGGAAATATAGCAGGCTGAGTCAGTAGCTTAAATCATTTCATCCTTATGTATTTCATTCATTAATTTGACCAAATTCTACTTTTATTATTTCAATGAGTGTTGTTGAAGTTGAATTTCATTGTGTGTATCTCTGTATTTATTCTTTTCTGACTCTTTTTTTAAAGTTTCTTTGAATTATTTTATAAAAAAACATTTGGTTTTGCGGTACCCATCCATTATTATTTTATTTTGTTGAACGATATACTTGTTTTGTTCATTTATTAATACAGGGTTGTTTTAATTGAAACTTTGATTTCTTCAAAATAAATAAAGGGGATTGTATGTAAATATATCCAGTCATTTCTAAATGATTAAGCACACACGTATATTAAAATGGATCAAGGACTTAGGACTCATCCTTTTTACCTTATTAGTTCTAAATGTGCAACAATGAATGAGATGTTTACATATTAGAATAATTATATTGATGTCAGAAATAGGCGTTTCATGTCGATTATCAGTGTAAAAATGTGTGAAAATCCTTTTATTCTGATTCTGAAATCCGTTTTACACACTCTTACCGTAATACCGCGAATAGACGGTACTATAAAACAAAGTGGTTTAATCTTGGCTGTGCTCATATCTGGAGACTGTTTAACATCTGCAAATCACCAGATGTGCATCGATTCAGTAAGTGATCGTTTCAGTGTTAGTAATTGAACCCATATAAATAACTCGGTGTCTTTTTAACCAAGCATTTCGTAAATGTTTTCAGATCAGATCCTGAGCGCTGATGTGAACAAGCTAACTCACACCGCCTCTGTCACTGCAGCTGCTGCTAGCCAAACACAGCTAGCTAGCAGACGTATAAACACGCTGCAGTGGATTAAATCATGTGTGTTTCGGGGATTTAACTCTCAGCACCAGGACCTAAACGGATAAAACCTCAGAGTAATTTTAAACAGTGAGCTTTTAGGACCTTACCTTCGTCTTTGTCGGGGCGGAAGAAGTGAGTGAGGAACTATCGCGAGATGTGACGAGATCAGCATTTGGCGGATCTACAGAGGACATGGATCGTGGAAGATGTTGATATGAAACCAACAGGCCTTTTATAAATCTACTTTTCCATTTGCATCACGAACAGACATTTAATATCTGTTTAATCCTGCTGATATTAATACATTTTCATCACTTTCTAATTTTCTGCAAATTTTGGTAAGAATTTGACTAGGTAAAGCCCTCAAAAAGCCAATTAATTTGTAAATATTAAAGGAATTAAATGTGCGGATGGATTGTTCTTCTTATTAATTCAAAAATATGATTCGAGATAAATGTATGTAGCCCCTGCACTTCCTGTAGAGACAAGACAACACTGTCAGTCTTCTGCAGGGGCTGAAGGACACCAAGGCAGTTTCCTGTATGTGCAAATATACATGGCAATACAAATAATTCTGATTCTGATTCTGAGGAGTAAGTTGAAAGGTGGGTGACGATCTTTCTCCTCTCAAGTTCATACACTAAAGGTTTTCCTGCAATGATCTAGTTATTACTTTATGTATTTGTGTTGCAGTTATTAATATGTCAATCAATGGAAAAATTAACACTAATGCTTAAATAATGATCAGAATCAATCAATCAGTCAATCAAATTTATTTGTATAGCCCATATTCACAAATTACAATTCATCTCATAGGGCTTTAACAGGGTGTGACATCCTCTGTCCTTAACCCTCAGCAAGAGTAAGGAAAAACTACAAAAAACCCTTTTAACAGGGTAAAATTATGTAGAAACCTCAGAGAGAGCCACATGTGAGGGATCCCTCTCCCAGGACGGACAGAAGTGCAATAGATGCCACGTGCAGGAAAACATCATCAATAATCGAAGTCTCTTGCAGCATTTGATGAGGGTAGACATCCCGAAGGACAACCCCAACATGACATGCCAAGCAGTCCCGCTGCAAGCACAGTCCATGCTCAGCAACCATCTAGACCACGATCCACCATCCAGACCAGACGCCACTCCAGTCCTCAGTCACCGTCCACCGCCGCCCACCAGGACCCATCACAAGCCACCACCGCGGTCCTGGTCCACCGCCCGTGCCCAATGCCAACGCGACACAGGGTCCGCCACCAGCACCACGATCAGCCCACATGACTCAGAATCCGCCACACTGGATCCAACACCGCGACCCCCGGTGCGCGATCCACAAACCGCAATCCATGGTGCGGCCACCGAGGCCCTGGATCTGCGGGTGATAAAGCAAAGGGATTCCGGGGAAGGGAGATAGGGATGGAGAAGAGGAAGGAGAAGCTGGGAAGAGAAGCTCCGTGTGTCATGTGTCATAAAATAGAACAAGTAACGTTCTGGCGCACTAATTAGCTCTAACTATAAGCTTTATCAAAAAGGAAGGTTTTGAGCCTACTTTTAAACGAAAAGATGGTGACTGCCTCCCGAACTGAAAGTGGTAGATTATTCCACAGCCGAGGGGCTTGATGGCTAAAAGCTCTGGCTCCTACTCTACTTTTAGAGAATTTAGGGACGACAAGTAGGCTTGAATTCTGGGAGCGGAGTGCTCTAGTTGGTTTATAAGGTACTAACAGCTCTTTAAGGTAAAAAGGCGCTGGATTATTAAGGGCCTTGAAGGTGAGGAGGAGAATTTTAAATTCTATTCTAGATTTAACTGGAAGCCAGTGTAGCGATGCTAATATTGGAAAAATGTGCTCTCTTCTCTTTGTTCTCGTCAGGCCACGTGCTGAGGCATTTTGGACAAGCTGTAGAGTCTTTAACGACTTACTGCTGGAGCCTGATAATAATGAATTACAATAGTCCAGTCTCGATGTAACAAAGGCGTGGACTAGTTTTTCTGCATCTTTTTGTGAAAGGACATGTCTAATTTTGAAATATTACACAAGTGGAAAAAAGCGGTCCTAGAAATTTGTTTTAAGTGACTATTAAAGGATAAATCAGGATCGAAGATCACTCCCAAGTTCCTGACTGTTTCATTGAAAGCAAGGGCAATGTCGTCTAGCGCAGCTATATCATTAGATAATGCATCTCTAAGGTGTTTGGGGCCAAGTATTATAACCTCTGTTTTGTAATGTAATAAGAGAAAATTGCGGGTCATCCAGGTTTTTATGTCCTTGAGACATGTTCGAAGTTTAGTTAATTGATTACTTTGTTCAGGTTTTATTGACAAATATAACTGGGTGTCATCCGCATAGCAGTGGAAATTTACCGAGTGTGTCCTGATAATGTTTCCTAGTGGAAGCATATACACTCCTGATCAAAATCTTAAGACCAGTTAAAAATTTGCATGAATTTGCATTTTGCACTGTTGAATCTTAGGAAGGTTCTAAGTAGAGTTTCAAAATGCAAAAAGAAGAAATGGGAACAAGAGCCCAAAAGTTGTGAGCAGGCAATTTATTGAAAACAACAATTTAACTGAAGTAGGCTGTTCATCAGCTGATCAAAAGTTTAAGACCACAGCTAAAAAAAAAAAAAAAACTCCTAAAACAGAAATTAAAGTGTCAAAACTGACTCAGTAATGAGTAGCTCCACCATTATTGTTGATCACTTCAAAAATTCGTTTTGGCATGCTTGTTGCAAGTGTTTCCAAAAGGCTAGTGCGAATGTTGTGGTGAAGATGGCTTCACGAAGGGCATCCACTGTCTGGAACTGAAGTCCATTTTTGTAAACTTCCCTTGCCATCCATCCCCAAATGTTCTCAATTGGATTAAGATCAGGGGAACACGCAGGATGGTCCAAAAGAGTGATGTTATTCTCCTGGAAAAAAGTCATGGTCAGACGGGCATTGTAAATTTGAGCGTTGTCCTGCTGAAAAACCCAGTCGTTACCACACAGACGAGGGCCCTCAGTCATGAGGGATGCCCGCTGCAACATCTCCACATAGCCAGCTGTTGTTTGATGCCCCTGCACAACCTGGAGCTCCATTGTTCCATTGAAGGAAAAAGCACCCCAGATCATGATGGCGCCCCCTCCACTGTGCCGCGTAGAAAACTTCTCAGGTGGCATCTCCTTGTCATGCCAGAAACGTTGGAAGCCATCAGGACCATCAAGGTTAAAATTTTTCTCGTCAGAGAATAAAACTTTCTTCCACCTTTGAATGTCTCATGTTTGGTGCTCCCTTGCAAAGTCTAAACGGGCTTTTGTGTGGCGTTGAAGGAGATGTGGGCTTTGAAGACGTTTCTTGTTTTTGAAGCCCTTCCTTCCCGTGGCTGTCTTGACGGACAGCCATTCGGATCCTCCGGCTCAGCGCCAGTGACATTTGTTTGGGTCCACACTTGATTTTTTTGTTCCATAACCCTGAGGATCTTTTAAGAAATGCAAAATTACTGTCTTACTGCGTCCAACCTCAGCAGCGATGGCACGTTGTGAGAGGCCTTGTTTACGCAGTTCAACAATCCTACCACGTTCAAAGACGTTGAGCTTTTTTGCCTTTGCCATCAAGAGATCTTCACAGTGTGATTACTTGACAGGAAATGACATGGAATCCAAATTTTTGCACAGATTTTGGCTTTTAAGGCTGTGGTCTTAAACTTTTGATCAGCTGATGAACAGCCTATTTGAGTTAAATTGTTGTTTTCAATAAATTGCCTGCTCACAACTTTTGGTCTCTTGTTCCCATTTCTTCTTTTTGCATTTTGAAGCTCTACTTAGAACCTTCCTAAGATCCAACAGTGCAAAATGCAAATTCATGCAACTTTTTAACTGGTCTTAAGATATTGATCAGGAGTGTATAATGAGAATAAAATTGGGCCGAGCACAGAGCCCTGTGGAACACCATGGTTAACTTTGGTGCGCACAGATGACTCATCATTAATTTGCAGAAATTGGGAGCGATCAGAAAAATAAGATTTAAACCAGTTAAGGGCGGTTCCATTAATGTTAATTAACTGTTTGAGTCTTTGTAATAAAATTTGATGGTCAATTGTGTCGAATGCTGCACTGAGATCTAACAGAACGAGGACAGACACAAGTCCCTGATCTGAGGCTATTAAAAGGTCATTAGTGACTTTTGCCAAGGCTGTCTCTGTACTGTGATTGGCTCTAAACCCCGATTGAAAGTCTTCATATATATTATTTTCCTGGAGAAACTCACACAGCTGATTGGCAACAACTTTTTCTAAGATTTTAGAAATGAAGGGGAGATTAGATATTGGCCTGTAATTGGCTAAAACCTCTGGGTCTAGGGTGGTTTTTTTAAGTAGGGGTTTGATGACAGCTATTTTAAAAGACTGTGGTACATAACCTGATGATAATGACAGATTGATAATGTTAAGTAACAAACTATCACTTAGGGGCAGAATTTCTTTAAGTAATTTGGTAGGAATGGGATCTAAGATACAGGTTTGTTGGTTTAGAACCTGAGATTAATTTGGTAAACTGATCACGGGTGATCAGAGAGAAGCTGTCTAAGTACTGGGTAGGATTCTCAGCCGTTTCTGACATCTCTGTTGTTGGGAGGGTATTAGTGCTAATTGAGGGCAGGAGATGGTTGATTTTATTTCTAATAGTTTGAATTTTATCATTAAAAAAGGTCATAAAGATATTGCTATTTAGGGATCGAGGAATACTGGGTTCGGTGGAGGTGTGACTCTCTGTCAGCCTGGCTACAGTGCTGAAGAGAAACCTGGGGTTGTTTTTATTCTCTTCTATTAGTTTTGAATAGTAGGCGGCTCTTGGTTTGTGGAGAGCCTTTTTATATTCTTTAACACTATTCTTCCAGTCTATTAGATTTTCAACATTGTTGCTGGAGCCACTTCCTTTCTAGTTGTCTTGATAATTGTTTTAACTCATTTGTCTGGGAATTATACCACGGAGCTAATTAACTATGTTTGACATTTTTCTTTTTTAGAGGCGCTATTGAGTCTAATATTAATCGTAATGAGTCTGCAGAGCTATCGACGAGGTGGTCGATCTCAATGGAGCTCAGGGTTTTAAAGAATTTGTTGTTTATATCTACTGCTAATACGGGTTTAAATGTAATTGGGATTATTTCCTTAAATTTAGCTACAGCACTATCAGGTAGACATCTAGAAAATGAAATTTTTATTAGTGGCATATATTCAGTTATTGAAAAATCAAAGGTTATTAAATTATGGTCTGATAGAACTGGATTGCGCGGAAGTACTGTTAAATTTTCAATTTCGACACCGTACGGTAATACGAGGTCAAGTGTGTGGTTACCACAATGAGTAGGTTTGTGCACACACTGACTGAAAACAATAGTCTAGTATTGAAATAAATGCTACGCTAAGGCAATCTTTATTATTATCAACATGAATATTAAAGTCACCAACAATAATAATTTTATCGGTCTTTAGGACTAAGTTTGATAAAAACTCAAGGAATTCCTTTAAAAATTCAGTATAAGCCCTGGGAGCACGGTAAACTACGGCAAATATGATTGGCTGTTGTTGGTTCCTGGCTTGGCGTGGAAGACTAAGAACCAGACATTCAAATGACTTGTAGCTGAGTTTAGGTTTAGGATTAATTGATAGACTGGAGTTAAAAATAGCAGCAACTCCACCTCCTCGCCCAATTTCTATAGGAACCTGTGAATTGATATGACTGGGGGGAGTAGATTCATTTAGACTGACAAATTCATCAGGATGCAGCCACGTCTCAGTGAGGGACAATAAATGTTGTAATCAGAGACTATTTCATTAACTAAAATAGCCTTTTTTCCCAGTGATCTAATGTTTAAAAGACCACATTTAAAAGTCTGGGTTTCCTGTATTGTTTCAGAGGTTGTTTTAATTTGAATCAGATTTTTGTGTGGAGTTCTCGCTCTGTTATTGTTTAATTTCAATAATTTAAGTCGGACGGTGAACAGACACAATCTCTATGGGGTTTTGTGACTGATCCAGAGATAAGAGAGCTGCTCCATCCCAAGTGGGATGAACGCCGTCTCTCCTAACAAGACTGACAAGAGGTTTTCTCAAAAAAGTTAGCCAATTATCTATAAAGCCCACGCTGTTTACAGGACACCACCTCGACAGCCAGCGGTTAAAAGACAACATGCGGCTAAACATGTCGTCACCTGTTGCATTAGGGAGCGGGCCAGAGAAAACTACTGTGTCTGACATCGTTTTAGCAAACGCACACACCGACTCAACATTCAATTTAGTGACCTTCGACATACGAAGCCGGGAGTCGTTGCTGCCGACGTGAATTACGATTTTATTGTATTTACCTTTTTTAGTTTTTGCCATTAACTTAAGTTTAGATTCGATGTCGCCGGCTCTGGCCCCTGGGATACAATTAACTATAGTCGCTGGTGTCGCTAACCTGACGTTTCTCAGAACCGAGTCGCCAATAATCAGTTTGTTTATCAGCGGGTGCCTCGCTGAGAGGAGAGAATCTATTTGAAACGTGAGCTGGTGGCTCTTTAATCGTGGGCTTTTTAAGTCTGGCACTATGCCCCCTCCGGGTTGTCACCCAGCTGCCCTGGGCTCCCGGCTGCACGGGACTAGTCTGGGGACTGCTCGTTAAGGCTAAGCTACGTGCTAAACAACGTGGCTCCGCGGCTAGCGGGAGCCGGCTAACTACAGCTAGCGGAGTTTCTAAGCTGCTGAGCCGAGCTTCTACGTCGCTAAGCCGAGCCTCCATCGCTAGCAACACACTACATTTATTACATGTACCACTACTGTTCAGGGAGGCAGAGGAGTAGGTAAACATTAGACACTCGGAGCAAGAGAGAGCAGTGGAGCAGCAGGGAGAGAGAGAAGACGTCGCTGCTATAGAGCTACGAGGGTGAGCCCAGACAGAACACAGAATCACTAAGCACGATAGAATAAGGGTTGGTATGTGCGAGTGTTTAACTACAGACCGGTGATTTTAGCCGTAGTGCTACAGAGAAACAGCTGTGTTTAGCAGCGGCGCTAATTCGCAGAGCGACCACCACCAGTGTCAAGAAAACAGGAAATGACACAGCATGTTTCAAAGCAGTTAGATTGGTATAGAATAACTAATCACCTAAAACTAACTAAGAATGTATTTACTTATTTAAGAAATTTAAGAACAAATATTGCTTTTGCAGAAAGTATCAATGCAAAGTGAGTATGTTTGAGCTATAAAGGAAATATGTTTTTTTCCTAATTTCCAAACAGTTTTTAGCATATTTATTATTTGATCAAGACAAAATTAAATCAACCGATCGGTTTGTGTGAAAAATGAAAACACACTCTATAAATAATAATACAAATTTGGTAGAACGAAATATACTTTACATACAGCAAGTATATACTTCTTGAAATGTTTTACTCAGGTAAGATTATTGAATGCGTGTCTTAATGCAATCGAATATTTTCACTGCTTCTAAACTTTTACTTTCTCAAACCTTTCCACCACTCCAACTGGTACGGCTTCCTATGACCTAGTTGTACAGTGTCTGTTGTGTAACACATTATTACAGAAACACGCCCCTGCACTGACATGACTCTTTATGGGTTTGGATCTTTGACCCTCTGCAGCCGCTTCCAGCATTCATAAACACTTCAAGTTGTGGATCAGTTATCTTATATCAAAGGTTGTCTTGCAGGCAGCGTCTGACACGATTTGTCCCCCTCCGGTTTACCTCCAGGTCTGAGACGCAGGCCCGTCCATCATGACGAGCGTGAAGGTCGTGGTGGTGGGAGCAGGCGTGATCGGGTTCTCCACCGCTGTCTGCATCGCCGAGGCGCTTCCCTCCTGCTCGGTCACTCTGCTGTCGGAGAAGTTCAGCCCGGACACCACCAGTGATGGAGCTGCAGGGATCGTGTTTGCCGGAGAGTTCCCAGGTATGCAACAATTTCTCTCTCATATTTCAAAATGTTGTTTCACCAGAGTGGTGACATTTTTATAGATTAAAAAAATCCACCCATAAAGTAAATATGCAGCACACATTGGTTTTACACATTGGTTTCTCTATTAGATATTCCCTTGGAAAGACAAAGGCTCTGGTTCAAGGACAGCTTTGATCACCTGTTGGCCATCGCTCAATCCAAACACTCCCCAGAGGCCGGAGTAATGCTGAGCTCTGGGTAACGATTGGAGCCATAAAAGAAGCGACTGATAAACCAGATTAAAACTGTTCTCTTGGCACCCGGTGATTTTATTTTTCTCCATTTCCTTCCAGCTGGCAAATTTTCAAAGAGGTTCCGGCGGATAAATATCCCTTCTGGTCAGAGTTTGTAATCGGATTCCGACTCATGACTGACCGCGAACTGAGACGGTTCCCAGATCACACATTTGGCCAAGCGTTCACCACCATCAAATGTGAATGTGCCAGCTACCTGCCGTGGCTGGAGAACAGGTTTGTCCCGTCACCATCACAGTTTACATTGATTCAAATATATACATGTGATACTGGAATGCAATTTTCTTCTTTAAAATAGTAAATCCCTTATAAACGCCTTTGCTGGTTGCAGATAAAGATTGTGTTTTGAATCTACCATATTAAATAAATTCATTATAATGTGATGGAGGGGTATAACTTTTGTCGTACATGTTTTCTACAGGTTCAAAAGAGCTGGAGGTCGAGTGCAGCAGAGGAAAGTCCACAATCTCCAGGAATTAAGCAAAAGCTACGACATCATTGTCAACTGCTCTGGTTTGGGCTCCAAGCTGCTGGTGGGGGACACCCAGGTCTACCCCGTCAGAGGCCAGGTCCTCAAGGTGGAGGCGCCGTGGCTGCAGCACTTCACCCGAGACGGAGATGGGAAGACTTACATCTACCCCGGCATACACGGCGCCACTGTCGGCGGCACGAGGCAGGAGGGGGACTGGCGACTCGAGGTGGACGAGGGCGACACCAAGAGCATCCTGGAGCGCTGCGGCCGGCTGGAGCCGTCCCTCTGCAAAGCTAAAGTGCTCAGTGAGTGGGTGGGTCTGCGGCCGAGCAGGAGGAACCTGAGGCTGGAGAGGGAGGTGGTGCAGCTGCAGGGCCGCCAGGTACCAGTGATCCACAACTATGGCCACGGGGGCTGGGGAGTCACTCTGGCCTGGGGCACGGCCCTGGATGCAATGAGCCTGGTCCGACAGTGCCTCATTGAAAAGCCTGCTCGAGCTAAACTGTGAACTGAACCTGGTCCTTACACAGACACAACTGCTGAAAGATTTAAATCACTGATACACAACATATCAACTGATCAGAACTTATTAAATGATTTAAAGGAATACATTTGCTTTATTTTTGTGTGTTTAAAACAACAGTGACAAAATTTAAAGACTTTACTGCCATCTGGGGTAAATTATTGAGTCTTTATAAGGTGATGTAATAATTTTGATATGAGTTTTACTTCATTCAAATAAAAAACTTTATTGATGTAGAAGTGTGATAAGCATTATATAAAACTCTTAACGTATTGATAAATTAACTGCTGAAATAGAAAATACTGTACATTAATTGATATGAAACTGATGTGAAATAGAAAACAAATGTTTAAACTGTTTGTATATTGTACCTGTTTGTCACAACACTGCTAATTGTTCATTGTGCCAAGAACATTAAACATTTTATTTTCAGAATTCCTGTCATAACTTGAAATTACAAGACACAAGAATCAACACGTTTCTCTTAATAAAGGTTTGTCAGGAAACTTCTGTTCTTCTTTATGCTGCTCATCTGTCGGTCAGTGAAGTTTTTGACTCATCACAGTAGAAAAACATGTGACACTCGAAACATTAACAACACGACTCACTAGAGGGCGCACTACTACCAACGGACCCGTCATTCTACATCTTTCAATTAAGGTTCATGGAAATCTGTTCTGAAGTTTTTTTGTACAGGTGACAATCCTTGGCGGAGGCACTAACCAGACTCTATTCCAGTGTCCCAGTGAGTCGTGCCAGCCTCAACCAGGACCCTGACAGTGAAGCAGCTGAATGGAATCCATTCATTTTCCTACAGTGACATGTCAATGCGTCTTCTGTGGAAGTTACGACAAATAAACCATTAACTTCAGTAAAAAAGAAATAAGGAATAATTTCAATAAATATTTACTTATTTAACTATTTTCTGGTTCAAAAAGGCAGTTTCCCTTAAAAAATTGGACTTGGCTGAATTGGGAACATCTGGGACTGTGGTGTAAATAAATGTCACTGTTTGTCATTCATTTGCATTTTCCCCTCAGATCTTTTATGGCAGGCAACAGTGTTTTCCCCCCCAAAATAATATGTGGTTACATTTTCAGAAAGTTATTTGAAAAAAAAACACACAAAGAAATCGGAATTTCAAACATCTGGAAATCAACGACAACAAAAAAAAGGTGCTTAACCAACAGCAGCAATTTACATTTATAAAATCAACACCTTACTGTGCTGTTGATGCCAAGCACTTTTCAGGAGGCGGCTCTACACTCTGGAGTCTCTCTTCCTTCAGTGAACCCAGATTAACTGACGGCTTCTTGTTTCTCTGCATCTTCAGACGACGGGCCTCAGAAGTGGCTGAAAGCGAATGGCCCTTCTGGTCCTCTGAGGAGATGCGGTTTGTGTAGTTGGAGATGCAGGAAGGTTCTGTCAGGGAAGGCATGGAGGACATATTCCCAGGATGACTGGACCTGTCTTCTGGCTCTGTGGGCGGCAGCTTGAGGCGGATGCTCTGGGTTGTTCCTCCTTGTTGAGGGTTTGGAAACACGCCGCCCGCAGCCTTGTTTGTGGCGGTTGAAGACTGGGAGGATGGAAACAAGGGCATGAGATGCTTTTGATGATTTGCTGTTTGCTTCATGCGCTCCTCACTCTTGGAACTGGGGCTCAGATTCCAGACTTTAGGGTCAGTGAGTTTATTCCTCGGCTCGTTGTGGAGGCCTGACAGGGAGGAGCAGCACACCAGCGGCTCCATCGTTGGGCCTCTCCTCAGCTCCATGCAACTCTGGCTCCTAGCAATGGTTCTGCTGGGAGGATTAGCTTTTGCCGAGCTCAGGGGTATTAAACTGTTCTTGGGGGGTCTTAGTGATGATAAGACACAAGGCTGCCAGCCTGGTTTGCTGTGGAGTAAAGTCTTACTTGGGCTGTTGGAGGTCAGGGTCAAAGGGAGGGCAGGGTACTCAGGGGATGAGAGGAGGCTTGATGGGAAACCAGAGGAGGACCTGCTCATGGACGAAGAAGTCTTTTTGTCCCGTCCTGAAACGAACAAGTGCAGTGTGCGCAGATCATGCAGTCAGCTGTGATACATATTCAATCCCAATACATCAATAACAGTGTTGGAAACGAGAGGCGGATGCGAAAAACAGAAGCCCGACACATTAAACTGAAAATGAGTGATTGATGGCAGAAAAGAAGCAAGCAGTCAGATCTGGTGAAGCATGGAGCAATTTATTCCTCACGCTCAACCAAGACAGAAACACACGTCAGAAAATGCTGAGACGTTAGACCCTAAACCCGCCTCCTTTCATTCTGAAGTGTTAGAGTTTACCTTTTCACTGTGTTTAGTCGTAAGTCGGCCTTTCGGTGCATTTACAATTATACAAAATGCCATATTTCAACAAGTACAATTATACGATTTAGTAAATATCTTAATTGCTCTGCAATGTGCAGTTTCCAGGCACATATTAAAATATTGTGCAACGTTATATTTTACCGGACTAAAAAAATATACACAAAAACCACAAACTCTTTAGAGAAATACACTTTTACACGTGTGGCTGATCGGTTATTGTTCTCGAAGCCACATGAACCTTTAGACATTCACAGAAGCCCTCGTTTACAGTTAGCACAACTCTTTGCATCTTTACAATTTTTTAGACGTAAGCAAACAACTGCAATGTATGATATAGTTATGAATAAAACAAGCATTCACAGTAAATATGTAATGCAATTACTGAGAAGAGTTATTTCTATCAATATAAGCCTAGAGGTCTGTTTAAACACTCGTATCACACATCGGTTTCAACAGTCACCCTTTCAGCAAAACGCAAAACACCCACCACACAACTCACAGGTGCAGATCTATTTGTGAGACTGAGTGTGAACCACATCTGTGAAGGTCACTGCGGTTTAAAATTATTCGAGCAAACTTTCGAGTCCCGTTTCAGCAGAGGCCCTTGTTTTATCTCCACTCTCTGCGTTGAGTGTTATAAAATCAGTAAATGTAGTGCTTGTAAAGAAAGGCAAGTAATGTCAGTTCTCAAAAGCACTGAACAGACAAAAAAACAACAGTTTGACTCGATGATGCAGAAACTGAAGAGAGAATGACTCCATGACGAAGATGCTTGGGAGAGAAAGAGAGAGAGAGAGAGAGAGAGAGAGAGAGAGAGAGACTGCCAGAAGCAAATGTGACGACAGCAGAGTCTTTTCCAGAGGAGCGTGAAAACTGAAGTTGGTGACTTGGAATGCTCGAGCGTCGAGAAGGACTGATCACCGTGCGAGTCTTTCTAGTGAAGGATGAGGCAGAGGAGGAGGAGGCGGAGGAGGAGGAGGAGGAGGAGAGTGTTCACAGACGACTTAGACTGTCATTACCATTCTCCAGGTTCTCGTTGCTCTCGTAGCAGCCCGAGTCTCGCGGGGAATCTCCCAGGAGGCCGCGCCTGTCCAAGAGCAGCTTCTCCTGCGAGCCTCCGGACTGACTGCCCCGCTCGGGGTCACTGCTACCTGCAAGGCACAACACCACCAGCAGGGGGCAGATGGTCACATCTTATGATCTCAAAAAGAGCCCTCAGAACATGTGTGTACGGACTGGAAATAAAAGCTATCAGTATTATAATTAAACGGGTTAGGGTTAGTAAATATGACTAAATAAGATGGAGTGCCTCGGAGTGCGTCTCATGGTGCTGGTCACCTGACTCACCATCATACTCCTGCAGCAGCTCCACAGCGGTGAGAAGCACTGCTCTGTGCTGGGGATCTCGAATGTTCAGCTCATCCAGATCTTCCTCCTCCAGCAGCTTGAAAGTGTCCAGATCCTCGTAGCCGTTAAACAGGAAGGTGGGGAGATGCTCCTGTGGAAGGAAGAGACACAAACAGATCAATACACACGTTGTTAGAAAGTCATCATTCAAATTTATAGTTAATTGAAAAGATGAATGTTGTTGAATCTTTACTTAAGGAGTACTTCTTTAAAGTTTTAGAGAAATGCATGTGTCCACTTTCTTGCCAAGTTAGATGAGGAAATGAAAATTGAGCTAGCAGACACTTCTAGCTTAACTAACATGAGAAGAATTGAGCCTATTTTTACAAGTAGGAAAAATAAATCCACATTTAAACACATATAAAGCTCATGAACATGTTTATCCATATATTCCTCAACCTTGTGACACAGCTACTTTGCACTGTTTCTAGTCTTCATGCTTAGATAAGCTCACTGCCTCCAGGTTGAAGCTTTATATGTGTACAGTTGTTTCATTTCTTTGTATTGTCTTGAGAGAGGATTTGATTACTTTGAGGTTGATGCGATCGAGCAGCTCCTCCACAGAGGTGGGTTTGGGTTGCCGGGCCCGCCTCCTCCTGCGCGTCTTTTTGGGCTTCGCCTCCTCCTCGTTCAGCACATCCACGTAAATGAACTTGAAGGTGCCGACTTTGCCGTTGAGCATCCCCATCCACGTGCCCATCGGCGGCTTACTGATGATGTCAATGACGTCGCCACACTGAAAGGAAAACCACGAGTGAGGTGTGGGTTTATTTAGAAGACATCAGCTCATAACTGGGGATTTTGTTAGTGGTCGCACCTTCAGTTTGAGAGAGTCTGTGTCGTAGGGACTGGGGGTGAAGTCAGTATGAACCAGGGCTCGTCCACAGAAGGGGCCGCGGTACGGCAGCTCGTCCTCCTCCCCGTCCTCTGACTTCACACTCTCTCTGTTGCTGTTGGAGGAGTCAGTGGTGCCCACCGTCTGACCACCTGCACAAAACCACACGGCTCTGCTAGTACTTGAGAATATTTTGAGAGGTGACAGCTGTTTTACAAAAAAAAGGTTTGGACGTTCCAAGAGGGGATTTATCGTCCGTTAAAACATTTGTCTGATAAACACCAGACGTCTGGTGAGGCAGGGCCGAGTTAAAACTAACACTGGGAAATGATTTGTGTTGAATTAGTACACCAAGGTCTGCCCACTACACACACAAACACACACAGTAAATACACTGACTTACTCATTGAACTTTGCCCGCTGAGGGAGCTCCTCAGACTCTCTACAGACCCTCCTGGTTTCAGTTTGGGTTTTTCCAAAGAGGTCGAGTCTATCTGAGGTGAGTGAGGGCAGCTGGATATGCGATCTGGACTCGACTTAAATACAGAGAAGACAACAACAACAAAATAATTACTTATTACCTTCAAAATATTGTGGCAGAACCACAGTGTTTTAATGTAAGATCGGGATTGGTCTCACCTGTTCAGACAGAGAACTGTGGTATCTCTTGGATATGTGTTTTCTCATCGTTTCCCTCACAGATTTGACCTTCTTGCCCAGAGAAATACGCGATGTTGGTGGAGACTTTACTGAGTCTCTCACTCCACCGTCTCCATGTTTGTTCTGAATTACATACAAAGAAGCAGTAGATAAACAAACACATTCATCTTGATTCAGTCGATGGAAATGCAGGAGGAATGAGAGTAACGTACGGTGTTGTCACTGCCGGGCATGACTGTGAGCACCGAGCGGTTGGTCAGGTCAAATCCTCCAAAGCTACAGGCTCTCTGTGAAAACAAGGGAAACCTCATTCAGTGATGTAGCTATGGGTGGGGTCGTCTGTACGGACTACATCTAAGTGTTACTGGGACCCCATCTGCAAAACAACATCTTTGAATTATATAAAATAAGGCTTCAGGTGACAATTATTCGATTCTAGATTAATTGTAAACTGTGAAAAAAGAGGATTAGAATCTTCCTAAGCCCAAAGTGTCAACGAGCCAATAAACATTCAGTCCCAAGACATCCATGCTCTGATCCAAATTGAGTCACAAGTCAGACCTCAATTAAAACAACAATGTTGTCCAACCAATAATAAAAAAAAACAAATTACAAGAAATGAGTGTCACATTTGACAATGAAAAGCAGCAAATGTTTGTCAGGTGAAGCAGCTGCTGGTTCTGTCTCTCCATGACCCCCCAGTTTGTAGTGGGTATCTGACCCATTGGTCCTGCAGCAGCTCAGGTGACCACAGGTCCACATGAGGTATTCCTGATTTCTTTGAACTATTTACTTACATGTTAAAATGATATGACCATGAACTGAATACCAGACAATGCTAGAGCATAAATATGCATGGGAATATCCGTGCAGGATGGTCAAGACATCAGAGTAATGAATTGAACTATGTCTGAACTCTATCTCATATTGGGTTGGCCCTTCATTTCGGTGCAGGTGGCGGAGCAGTGTACTCAGAGGGGATTGGTTCAGAGAACACTGTCTCGTTCCAGTTTTGTTGGGCATTGATGTGATTACTGCAGGATTTAGAAAAACGGATTGGAGAGGATTTAATATGTATGATCACTGTGTGTCTGAGAGCAGCTGGATTTTCGGTGATGACTGAGGCATAGACTTTCCCATGTGGGTGAATTGGGTCTTTCTAGGTGGAGTGTAGTAACTTAAAACTAGGGCTAGACTCTGTTTGGAAGTAGGGGCTCAGCTACTCACCCCGTGGTGGTTGAGTGGGTTGAGGATACGGTGACGGAGCTCTCCATCGGTCACCGAGCGAGCGATTTGGAGCTCCTCCTCATTACAGCCCTCCGTTTCAGAATACGAAGAGGCACTGCCCTCGCCTGCCTCCCTCGCCTCCCCCCTTCCACTCGCCTCTTGATGAACTGGGCTCTCGCTGGACTTGCTGAAGGCCTGGAAGATTTTCTGGCTGCTGCATGTGTCCAGACTGCTGGAGGAGGGGGAGGTGGTCAGGCTGTCAGAGTCCCGGTCGTATATGAGCTGCTCCTGCAGAGCCGAAGCCAGCAGGTCCATGGGGCAAACTACAGGCTTCTTCAGCACACCCGAGTACAGGGAGGCGGCGGCATCTTCACAGGGAAGACCGTCTGTGTTCAGGCCCTCTGTGTAGGTAGAAAGAAAAGAGTGCATGGGAATTAATTATGTGATGTAGCAGATTCATCTCATGCAAACAAATACAGTTACACTCTTGGTAAATATCTGATGTATCTACAGTAGTCATGTCAGCCAAGGCCAGTTCTATGGGATGTTAACTTTCTGAGCACATCAAACTATTTTGGAAAATTACCATAGTTATGCAGAAAAGCATCTGAGAAAATTATACAGACACAGACGCAACAGCAAGTGAAAAGAAATGCTAAACACTGTTATTACAGAGCATATGTTTGGTCAAGCTGTAATTAGATTGAGGACAATTACTGATATTTTCTCCAGACTCTCCATCACAATCAGCCTTATGGTGGCACGAGTACACAATTAACTTTTACTACACAGTGTGTTCCTGCTCTGAACACCTGCTTGCTTTTAATCTTTTCCATATGCACAGCAAAATATCCGCAGACTGAATCTGCAGCACTCAGAGACCAGAATCACATAAAATGAGAGTGAAAACATTGTTGCCTTTCTGCTAAGACCTAAAAAACTAAGATGGCTGGGACATCCACTTGTGCTTCATGAGATCAAGTCAGTGGTGACGGGGGTGTTTGTCTGTACCCTCTGCTCCAGGCCTCTTAGACTCGTCGATTCTGATCAGCTTCTTCTTCACCTTCCGGGTGGAGTTGACCAGTTTATGGAGCCTCCTGAACGTAACGGATTCTTCTTGATCGTTGTCTGACAGGTCGCAAGGCTGACCAAGAAAAAAGGAAGAAAGAAAAAATTAGGACTTTTATTTTATAAAACATTTTCATCCTTACTACAGAGCTTTGTAGTTAAGAAACACTGGGGGGTTATTCTTTACTCACAGTTGTAAGGCTGAATATTTTGGATATAAAAGGTTAATACGCTTTATTAAAAGTGTTGCTCTGTATAATCCGGTGCAGTTCATAAGCTACACATTTGAAGGTATCTTTCAGTAATTGTTCTATTTCTAGTATCTCGTATGACAATAAAAAGTATCTCAGCTCTGTGCATGCTACAGATGCAGTTTTAAGAACCAGCAGTGGAAAGTACTTGCAGCCTAATATAAAACTGTGGTAGGAAACCACAGTGCTGACGGGGAAGGCAATGCAAACAGCTGTCTCACATGCTCTGCATCACAACACAGCAGAGATGGCTTTCTGTACGTGGGAAATAAAATGTGAGCTGCTCGGAAATCACCTTAACCATAATTAGAAATGATGGTCGGTAAGAAATACCAGTGAACACATTTGAGTCTTACTTTTAAGTGAGAAAATAAAGTGGTAATGAGGACAGTTTTCCCCAGCAAATAAAATAAAATGATATAAAAACAAACTAATGGCAACAAAAGATGGTATTCAAAGAGCCGAAAAAACAGGGGAGGGGGTGACACACATCACACAGAATGAGAAAGTGATAGGGGAACACACACGTCACACACACGCACACACACGCACACACACAAACACAGACACACACAGAGCAGAGAGAAATA
This sequence comes from Platichthys flesus, assembly GCF_949316205.1. Lineage (NCBI taxonomy): Eukaryota > Metazoa > Chordata > Actinopteri > Pleuronectiformes > Pleuronectidae > Platichthys > Platichthys flesus. Next base: position 8,619,697 of record NC_084954.1, on the reverse strand, counting down.
GTTGGGCCATCCAGATGAATCCGAAAAATGTGCCCTGAACCTGAGCCCCCTTAATCACCCCACCCGTGCATAAAAGAGCTGCGACCTGCATAACAGGGCCCTGTGCTGAATCCACCCGCACACTACAGCACAATAGGGGGTTAGCGCTTTGACAGCGATGAATAGAAGTCCGCCCAGTGGCCTGCAGTTGGGAGAGTGCCCTGAGCTGCAGGGCTTTAGAGGGGCCCTGGTTCATTGCCGGGACAGGGGCAGAGGGAGAGAGAGAGAGATGCTGTCAACAGCCCGGCAGCCTTGGCACCGGTAGGTCAGAGTCTCTCAGGCCCGACGCGCTGCCTGAAGTGCTCTTAAACTGGGAGCTTAGAGACTTACGCTGTAGACTAGTGATTCATTTGTGATGGGACTGGAGGGATCGGTCCATTCTGTGGGATCAGACCTGCACGTCTGTCTGTTCTGATTCTCAAACTCCTTCAGCTGCAAAAAAAAAAAGATGACTGTAAACATGATTGTGAAACCTGCCACCTGTTTAGGTCTGTTGTTTATCCATCAGCAGCTATACGAGTAATGTTTTTTAAACTTTATAGATCTGGTCTTTCAGCCATTTCTTCAATGACATCATCCTCCTTTCACAGTAAACTCTTAAGGTTATGAAGCTGTAATAATTCAGGATGCATGACTCCATACCCGTGCCAGGGCTTCCTCTATAGAGATCATGTTTTCCTTCACCATCATCATCAGCTGGATGCGCTCTTCGTCACTCATGGTAATTTCACTGGCCACAAAACCAACGACGTCACCTGAGCCTGAGGCAAAAGATCAAAAATGTCACATGAACAAAATTGGGTAAAGTGTGTCAACATGTAGAGCAGGTTCTTGTGTATTTAACTCAACATACCTTTTGAAATCTGACGCGTCACCCCTTTCTGTGACTTGCGGAAACTTTGCCAAATAGACTTGCCCTTTCTCTTTCCATCCAATTTTCCTAGACATTAAACAAATATTCAGTTTTATTTCAAGGCAAAAAATACAAAATATAAAACAGCAGAATAACAAAGCGGGTAACCAGGGTATGTAGGAGGTAAACAATAAAAATGATGATGATATATTCTTCTGTACACTGCTCTTTAAAGTGTAAAAAGCAAGAAGTTAAGTAATGTTCAAAGATTCAGTTCACATTGTTGCTATTATCAAAGAAAAACATATGCGCAATTTAATAATCCTTGCAAGCACATACTGGAGCACTGAACAAAACAAAAACCACAATATTCTTAGGTTTTAATATTGCATGAAAGAATATGACAAGTTACATCAAATTGTTACTTACAATGAAGCACTTATGAAATTAAGATCACAAGAAAAAACCTCTTACCTCCAGATGATCCATCATCAGAGCTGGATTTGTGCACAGGAAACCTACAAAGACACAAAATACTTAATTCAACTGACGAGTTCAAATCGTGAATCTACTCCCTGAACAGACCAGTACCTGTTTTCCAAAGTTATTTTCTTCATCTTCCTCGTTATCTCACCATCTCCCTCAACATGTCTCTCTATCCTCCAAACTTGCATCAGTTTAAAAAGGGAAAAAAACTGAACTAAATAGAAATCACAAAAAGCGCACTGTCCCTCACGACAGTGGCACCATAGTGGAGGCAAATCAAAGTAGTCAAAACAGATGAAAAAGACTGGCTGCTCCTGGCTGATGAACAGAGGTCAGTGCTCTACGGCCATCGCAGGAACAATAGAGCCTTTTCATGTGCAGTTGAGGTTTTGCAGCAACAGCAGCGCTAACGTGGCCTCTGCATTCCCTGCACACTTTCCCCCTCCCTCCCTCCCTCTTTCTTTCTTTCTCTTTGTCTGTCTGTCTGTCTGTCTGTCTGTCTATCTGTCTTCATCTCTCTGGGCTGTTTGTTGTGGATGACTGTCTCTCACAGTTGTTTTGTCCGGTGCAAGTTGTGTTGTCCCCCCGACCACAGATCTGTTAAAATATAATTTTCTGTGCGTGTTTTCTAAATTAATTATTCTTTTATGGCGTAGTCATTTATTTCCTGAACCTGCACAGATCTAAATTTGCCGTCTTGTCATACGGAACCAAAACGATTTATTACTCTGGTTTCACTGAACTAGATGCTTTTTTGTTCGTTTAAAAATATCAGTTTTGTCTATCAAACACAATTTTTTTTAGATTTTCTTCAAAAGACCAGCAGGTGAAAGACACATATATAACAAATCCATCAAAACACTGTTATAATCAAACAGTGGATAATTTTAAGGATTGTTGAGTGAGAGTCTTTCCTCCACTAGATTCCACAAAGAAAAATATTCTGTGGGAGACAGTGAATATTTGTATGAAAATCTAATTGGCTTGTGTGGCTCTTTATCACAGTAACATTCTCAAAAGGTTTCACATGCTACCATTTTCCTGCAGCTAATGATGATGTTAAAGACATCGCACATACTAGGACTAGAACCAGATAACATTAAACAAAATGTAAGTTGTGCAATATTTGAATAAGGGAATATAAACCTTGATCAAAGCAGAGGCTTGAAAAAAGGGAAATTAGGAAGAATAGGAAGAAAAGACATCATATAAACTTATCATTTATTAATGTAATAATTATTCCTTTAAATATTTTTACTTTAAAAAATATATTGTTTCTTAGGGCATCAGCTTTCTCCAGCAGTATGTGTTGGCCCCACTAGAGGGCAGGCAAGTGAGATTTTAAGATTTCCTTCTTGTGTTCTTGTTCAGGTTCTGATGACCAGCTGATTTCACAATAACAACGTTCTATTGCACAATTTCCAATGTTCTGTTTTTAATACTTAATCAAATCAGTACGTTTCTTTCATCGTATTCAGTTTTCCTGTGACAAAAAATATGACTAATCCTCAAAATCCTTCAATACAGACAATGGAGGGAAGGAAGGAAGTTCAGAGGTGGTGACACAGAGATGCTTCATAAATGTGACTGGACTCCAGAAGGAAACGCACATGTCCACAGCACGACAGAGGTTATACAGGAGGAAACACGATATCTCTGCTTCTATAACTGATATGACTTAAATAAGAAGTATTTAGTCTGTCCCACAACACTGCACATTATCCGGACAAATGATATGTTTATTATAAACAATTATAGTATTTACCAATACCTAAAATAGTCTCAAGTGTGTGTTTCAGATGCTTCAATCTATTTTGTGTGAAAATATGTATTACTATGATGTTGTGGATCTCCAACATCTCCAAAAATAATAATTTGTTACCTTCTTTCTGTCTCCGGAGTGGACGTGGTGCTGCTGAGTCCAAGGGATTCCTTCAAGAGATGAAAAAAGTGTGAATATAAATAAATACAGAAGAAATGGTAAATTAAGACCTTTCCAAGAAAGAATCTTTTTATCAGAAAAAGTATACAGACTGAATCATTTAGGAGGTAACAAAACTTGTTATGAACCCTCTTGTTTGTACGTCGTTGCATTTTAAAAATATAAATCTCGGTGGCAAGAAAAACCAGAAACTCCACTGGTCACATTTGACCACATTTTAACATCTGTTCCGTAACATGCGGGAACAGTCTCAAGGTCAGTTCTCTGCATCATAGTCAGTCAGATGTTACTTTTTGTTACGATTGGTTTGGCTCAGTACAGTCATGACAAAGCAATTCCTCGGGCTCTTATCAGCCTGTCTGCTGACGCACACGGGAAGTCGCTTTTCTCCTGAGGTCTGACACACAGAGGAGCTGGACACTCACCTGAATCTGAGAGCGGAGCTGCACTGATGTGGCCGCTGAGTCAAACTTTCCCTGAAAAACACAGGCAGGGGAAGTCGAGGAGTAAATTATGGTGTCATCATAACACAGAAATAGAAATAATAATCGTCTCGCTGAACCAGACAGCCCACACAATGGAATAACAGTGGTGTACACAGCTATGGTCTCTGTTGAAAGATGAACAGGTGTCTAAACCTGAGGGATGTTTTCTTCATTTGGTAGTTATATGTCGCAGTTATAAGACAAAGAAAGAGTTAAACATTTCAGGAAGTAGTTTGTTGCCAAGAGTTAAAAGTACTTTACTTTCTGTATGTGGTTACAGCCAACAGCTGGCTGTCTACAGTGAGTATAAAGTCTGGAAAAAGGGGGAAACAGCTAGACTTTATAAACACACAAGAATGTGTTAATTAGTGAGTTTTATAGGTGCCAGTAGGAGAATTGTGTCACTTTCTGATGGAGACAGGGTAGTCGTTTTTTAAACTGCTTCCAGACGTGAACCAAACTCCGGAGAATCTCCTGACATTCGTATTCAAGCCTTTTTCCAAAATATGTCAAACTATTACTTCAACAGAAATTATGGCAAAACAGCAAGATGAATGCAGAAAGTACTAAAGTCATTAAGTGATGACATGAAGTTTACCATCTCTGTATCGGTCACCACTTTGCGTTTGCGGAGCTCCTCCATTCTTTCACAGACGTCGCTCAGGGAGGTGCCGTAATACTGAGAGTACTCGTGCGCCAGGTCATCAAAGTTCCCCACTGAGCCATCCTGCAAAAGATAAGAAGCAGTCAGACAAACATAAATATATAAGCACAGACGAGAAGAGGAAAACGACATCCTACAGAGGTTGAGCGAGATGCCATATAGCGTACCAGCGCTGTAAATACTGACCACTGTCATGATAAGCCATTGTTTCAAGCTTTAGTATGGCCAGCACTAACACTAACAGACAGGGAACCAAGGATAAGGCACCAGGAGAGTAAAAGCATCAGAGACATCCTGCTGTGATATTGCCTCTTACATCGCGGGGTTGTTGTCCTCCTGCTCACTGACCCGTTCCACCTCCTCAGCCCCACTCAGACCTGACCCCCTGGCCAGAGGAAGCACCATGTGATGCAGCTGCAGCTCTCACTCAGCTCTCCTGCAGTGACCAGGAGTCGGCTCAGGAGGCCGCGGCTCAGTCTACCGTAAATCACAAGGAGCGGAGTCACTCAGTCGGATGAGTCTGTGTCTTGACACCGAGCAAAAACTCCTGGATAAGTTTCCTACCATTGTGTGAGCTGAAGGTACGTGCCTTTCGCCATGTGAGAAGACGACAGACGACATTAATCCTTTCAGAAAAAATGTGCTGAATTTTATGACCTAGTGACATTTGAGACCAGAATCAACTCAATGAGCTGGTGGTTTGTTTCCTTATCAGGAGAATGACCCCGAAGAAGCATTTTAAACCAGATTACTTTGTCCATCTTTACGTGCTGCCGGGCCGGGAGCGCTCAGAGCTTTGTCCTGAAGGCACATGCCTGCTGTGTCTGGAGAGGAGATGTTTGAAAATTAACCATAACAGTAAAGATATGGGCCAGAAAACCACACTAAAGAAGTCACCAAGAGCAGAAAGTCACATTTTAACTCTCTTGGTGGTGCAGCACTTAGCAATGTTGCCTCACAGTTTGTTTGGGGTCTTTCTGTGTGGAGTTTGCTTGTTCCCCTCGTATCTGAGTGGGTATTGTCCAGGTCCTCCGGCTTCCTCCCACAGTCCAAAGACATTCAGACTGGGGTTATAGGTTAATTGGAAACTCTTATGTGTTTACGTATGCCCTGAGATAAACTGGCGACCTGTCCAGGGTGTACCCCACCTCTCGCCCAATGTCAGCTTGGATTGGATTCAGCTCCCCCAGGCGATATATAGATAGTAGAAGGATGAAACCTCCCAATAAAGTTTCAGTGACAGTGGATGTAAACACGTGTATTTCCAAATGTGTCAGGATGTTTACAGGCTATACACAAGCTTTTTTTTTCAAACCTATGAGCTTTCTCACCAGCTGAGATATTACATCTTTACAGTTTAGTTGCTTTCCTTCTTTCTGTCTGTCTTTCTTACTCTTCTGCTTTGTGTCTGGGTGGACATTTTGATTTGCGTAACAAGCTGCTGCATAAAATTGCTCTTACAGAGAAAAATGTGATGAATGAAGTTGAATTGAACTGAACCTAATTGAATCAAGTGTCCAATTTGAGTATTATGTTCTGCTGCTGTGTAAGCAGGAGCTGCGAGAATAAGTGAATCATGACATACGCAACAAATTAAAGACAATATAACAAACAAAATAAAGAGATTTGACCGTGGTTATGCAACATGAGGGAAGTCTCTTACACATAATTCTTAAACACTGGAAGAACAAAAACAAGTTGTGTCAGACCCTCAGTAACAACTACCCAGCAAACTGTTTAATGCATCATTATAACTGCTATTATTATGTTTAGGTCATGCCACAGCCTGAAGGTATGCAAATTAGCCTCTGCAGTGAAAAGTAATACTGTGGGGCTCACTTGTCTCGTGGCATGATAGACTGTGACAGGCTCAACAGTCCAGTAAAGAGAGCCATTCATTTGGTAAATGACGTGCCCCGGGGTCGAAAGAGGCCTTGAAATCTGGCTGCTTTTCATACAGTCAAGAAAAGAGGCTGAGGCTGACCGAGACACTCTGCGCTGTGCCTGGCTGCTGCAGCTCCTCTGCCTCAGACGGCCGCTGATCCACATAAACAGCCTATTGTGACACGGCCACATGATATCGAGCGCCTATAAGACATGGCTCCTGCATGTGTCCTCCTTTACAGATGAATGTAAACACAGCTTATGCATGCGAGCAACAAAATGCCCCCGATTGTTGTATCAAATAAACAACACATGTTCCGTTCTCGTGCCAGGACATCTTGCAGAACGGTTGTTTCTGGGGGGAAATATTCCAGCGTGCTTGTCTCCAAATTAATGGTCTGTAAGCCAAAACTTCAGCATGGGACATAAACCACAGAGGCTAGAAGAGGAGAGTGCAGTGTCACATTTCTCTAGGCGCTGAGCATCTCGTAGGCAGACAAAAGATCCACATGCCCCCAGGGCTCAAAGGGGCTAATGAGTGTTTTTACCTTGAAGGCGACAAGAACTGGGTCACAAAGTATCAGCAACTAATTCCTTTGGATTTATGCTGCTTTGAAACAGAGCAGTCGAAAGCAACACTGGGCTCAGACATCAAGACCAAGATTATCTGAAGCTTTATAGAGCAACATTTTCCTTGCTTGACAACTGCTCTGATACTAAACATTCAGACAGAATAAACATGAATTCAGTTTGTCAGAAACTCTCTTCCGCAGTCCACATCTGGACTGATCTGAACACTTTGGCCAAACAGGTTTATTAAAAACCAAATAGACTGTAAAGTACATATGATTATATCCCATTTGTCGTCCTTATTTTGGTAAAAAGGAATCCCAAGTTGAAAACCATATCAAAACACATGTACTTCAAAAAGCCTCGTCATTCATATGTAAATTAATCCGCAAACCTGATTTAGATCAACTGTCACTTTATTTGAGTAGAATATCTCATTTCATAGACATCACTGACTTAAAAGACCAGAGTTCTTAAACAGACTTCTGAATGATGTTTCAAAAGATCCCATGAGAACAATCGTTTTTAAAGTTAAGTTTTTCAAACGGAAAGCTTAAGATCAACTCACAAAGTGGTCCTCTCAAACATGTCTAAATAAGCTGACATTTTCCCCTTAATGAATCTTCAGAAAAAGACCGGTTCCAACCAGAGGACCACATTCCAGTGCAAAAATAAAAATACACTCACCACAAACCGGCAACTGGCTGCCAACAGTAGCTCCCCCAGCACTAGCTGCTCCTCGGCTCCTCCACGCTGCAGTAAGTGAAGGGCTTAGTTCTGAAACTCATCTGAGTTCAGCAAGAGGAGGACGAGGACATCCTGAAGTGAAGGGGAGGGGTTTTCACCACGCTCAAATCAGGGGGAGTTTGGTTGAGGGAAGGCTGTGGGGTTGGGGGGGGAGTAGCAACCACACATGACGCTGCTGGGTGGGGCTGTTCTATCCTCTCCAGCTGCAGTCCACAGCGACCGGCTGACTCACATGTTCAAATAAACCACCACCTCTTATTGTGTGAGAGTGTGCCTGAGTGTTTATGTCTGTAGGAGCCTTAAAGAGATGTGTCAGGCCAATATGGTTTCTATAAGACATGTTAAATATTGACCGATGATGCATCACTCTACCCATGCGGAGATTTCTTTCTTTTCAGTTGAGCCTTTTCTGAAATGAACATACACGTATGTGTGTATTTATGGGAAGTGTCAGTAGGCTCCAACCCCTGGAACTCAGACTGTGTTCAAGTTGTTGTGGGGTCATTTCAACAATGTAGTCTAGGGCATGAGTTTCTTTAAAGGTAACAATACAAACATAAAAATCTGCTCTTTATCGTACTCGTAGCTAAGACATCTTTAAGTCACGAATGAGAAAAAAAACGATTGTTTTCCTTTTGTTTGTTGAGAATAAAACAAACTAAACTAGAATGCACTCAATAGAGCTTATACCTCCGCCAAGGCCCAACAGTCGCCTTTAACTCCATCCAGCTGCTCCACGTTTCATAAACTCTTAGATATAAGTTCCTTAAATGTGCTTGATTTGTTAGATTCAACATTCGTGAATTATTCTCTGAGAAAATGGTGAAAATATTAAAAAAAACTTGATCTCGCAAATTTATACTAAGGGAATACAAATCCCTGGATCCGCCCCCTGATCCAGATCCGCAGCACAATTTAATGGGTTTATGGAGGTTATCAGAGGACAATAAAAGTCAAAATGTCAACTCCTCGGGTCCATTAAATCCAGTTAGAGGAGTGACTGATGTCAGCTGCCATTGTTCCATCTTTTCAAGTTTGTGTGGTTTCTCGTGAACAGACAATTTTCATCGCCACTGATCATCAAACTGCATTTTGTAAGGGGCAGATATGTGCACACATTATTAGTTTGATATATTCTTAAAAGTTTGAATTTAATCTTGATATTTTAAGTCTTTACGCAACATTTCAACTTTACTTATGAAATGAAGAAATATATCTAACACTGTTCTGTAGGTAGCCACTGTAAAAACATTTCAAATGGGAGTAATATGATCAGTTTTTTTGCTTCTCTCTGCAGTCTAGCTGCTGCTTGTGGAAATCGTTTTTTGATTTATTCGCAAACATCTCTCTCTGGGTTTTTGCCTGGAGAGTGTATACATCATAAGACAAAAATAAACCTCGGCAAACAAAACAGCCAAGTAGGTCAAACCGAATATAACCATTGACAACGAGGTAGGTCTTTGGTGGCTCACTCAGTCCCATCCCTCCTGTCCCTCTTTAACAACCACCTAAATATATATAAAAAATAATACTACAATAAAATATTCTCTTAAAACCTGAACAACAACATGTCAACTAATTAATGTCTGAATGTTGAACAGACATTGATAAGTCCAATGAATCAGAGGCTTTATAAACCCAACAGGTCTAAGTACCAGCAGGTGGCAGCAAATAGTAACTCAACATCAATGCTCATCATCTTCTTACTGATGAGCCAATGATCGATTGCTATGGGGAGTGATGGAGAGTTGCAAAGTGAAAATTGACATTCAAGTGGAAACTAAATATTGATTTTCAACCTGCAAAAGAAGGGAAGATAAGAACACCTCTGTGAACCAGGTAACGGCAGATATCCTTTTACATTTCAATCGAGCTTAGCAGCAGAAGTTACAGAAAATCCAGGAGAGCCAGAACCAGAAGAAGCAGCACCAGTAGGGCTTCCCTCTTCTGCTCACTGCTGGATTGTTTCTACACATCAACAAAGGCCTCTTTATACATCCTTGAGGCATCAAGCAAGTATCAAGGGTAGTGACCTGGTTTGCTTGTAGTATTAGTGAGATTAAGAGAGGAAAAATAACCCCTCAGCATCTTTGTCTAATCGCCTCTAATCTTCATCTTTAGCAACTGACCAGTGACACCAGAGCAGCGAGCGGAAGCAGCAGGGAGTAACAATGCCAGTGTCAGATCTGCGGCAGGAGGCTGCAGATTATGTTGAGCTGCAGATGGATGGCGGAGGTGGTGCTGGGGTGCGTTCTCTGCGCGGAGCCAAAGGGCCCAGGAAGCTCATGCCGCAAAGGGCAGCTTTCCGCCTGGCTACACAGCGGTGGTCTGCACGTCACCTCAGAGCACAAGGGGTAGCGGGGAGATGGGACGCCATTCCTTCCTGTCAGCCAGGCTTCTTTACCGTCATCATCAGGTTCCCTGTGCTGACCTGGAGCACTCCAGATCCCTGTCCGAGTTTTGAGCCCCACAGAGATCGTGCAGTGCTCAAAAGAGATACAATACGTACTTTGCCTATCAGAAAATATCTAATATTCTGTGTTTGAGCCAAATTCTAAGGGAAAACCTGTCACAGTTTGTATTTTACAGTTTCTCTGATGATGTTTTGTACGTGTGACTGGAGGTTGTTTTCTCAAAGCAGGTAGAGCCATGAAATCATTCAACTGCATCACAGGAAGTGGAATCACACGCTCTTGATGTGCTCTGCCCTCCGAACTGATTTTACATATAATGCTTGATCAGATTAATTATTCATAATACTGTATAGACATACCAAATGCATTATATTATATGTACTATGTCACTTTAATCTTTTATCTTAAAATTAGTTTTGATCCCCTTAAAAACGTTGACACATTGTAGAACAAATTCTACTTAATATCCGTGCACAAAAAATGTCCCCACATGGACAAAATATTTCTTAGGCTAGAAAAATGAAATTGCAGAGAATGTTTTACAAATTCACACTTTCAGATACATGAATGCAATTTGTTTACATACACACAAAAGGTGACACACAACTGCAGGATGTTTGAATAAAATGAATTGTTTCAAAAGCACAGGATAATAATGGCCCTCCTTTGGACTCCATGCAGGGATCCCTTAAGCGGAAAAATAAGATCAGTGGACGAGCTCAGCCATTCATGTCGGAGTGGTAAGTGGATTGTGACAAGTCCCAAAAGAGAGCTTGACGAGAGGGGTCACATTGTGACATGCGTGGTGCCAGTCAAAGACACACACACTGCATATAGAATACCTCAACTTGTCTGAACTGCATGAGCGAGGTCTGCGATACACAGCTCTGCTTCCACTTTTCAGCCTGTCACTCACTGAGCCACTTTCTCTCACGACTGACAGAGGGAGAGAGAGAAAACCTGCTTCGCTGCACAGCTTTAGCGCTCTCATTCTGAATGAATTACAAGGTTAGCAACACGAACTCCAGACAAGGATAACTACGTAATGATTTTCTCAAATGATAGACACAACCAAAAATATGAGACAGCTTCCAAAAACAGAATTAAAATCTACAAAGGTTTCTTCTGCCATGCAGCAAAAAACAATGAAGATCATGCCAGAGAGGGAAACCAGCCAGAGGTCCAGATTAAAAAAACACTAGTGAAACTCTAAAGAAGATTAAAGGGGCAGACAGGAGGCACAGGACAGACCTTTTGTCCACAGCTCTAAATCTTGCAAATCAGATGGGGATTTTAAACATTAGCTTTAGAGACATAGACCAAATTGAAATTCACGACACTGTCGTCTCTAAAAAAAACCTCAGCATAACAATTGGCATTTGGAAATATATATAATGTTTTTTTGAGAAAGTATGCAGTGGATTGTGCTGGATCTTATCTTGTTTCGAAGGATGCAGCTTTTGGTTTGTCCCCATTCCTTGAAGCGTGTGTAATTCAGCAGTTCAGAGATCAATCTGTGAATCATCTTCAAATTTCAGTTAAATTACATGCATGGAAATCCTGTGCGTATTAAATCCCCTCTGGACGGCAGAGGGTTTTCATGGCGTGGGCGGCCTAAGGATTGTTCCCATTCCTTGGAGCATGTTTAATTCAGTGGTGCTGAAAACAAATACGTAAACCTCCCCTCTACAATTCAACACAGTTCACAAATAGAAACAGCATGTGTATTCACATTTGTAATGTGGGCTCTGTGAATGGTTCTGGGTTCGTTTGTGAAGCAGCCTGTGGATTGTTCAGGTTCCGTGGACCATATTTAATTCAGAGGTGCTGAAATCAATTCATTTGCCCATCTCCCCCACGCTCGGGTAATTACCCTTCTGTGAGAGTGCTGCCATCCCCTGAGAACAGGCTGCCAGCTTGCCACGTCTCTGGCAGTTTCATCAGCCCTCACCCCTCACAAGACCACAACATCCATGATCCTCCTGTGAGATACAATGGAGGAGTCAAGGGCAGCTGTCAATCATGAGACGTGAGGGCACAGGGGCCCCTGAATGAGGCCATTCTACAGGGTTTTCTAAAAACAAGTGAATTGTTTCGTCAGGAGAGAAAACACCCGCCGCACATTTCTCTTTTGAAAGGTTTTGTGGGAAAAACGTGCTGAGGAGACATTCACTTAACTTTGAAAAACAGCATGGCAACAGTGCACGGTAATAAGTGGGCTGAAGGAAAGACAAAGACTTCACCTTTCAGCAGAGATGTGACTGATGTAGAGAGTTCTACAATGGCGCCTATGAATAGATGTCATGCAAACTAGGCAGTTTGGTTTCTGCATTTCATACTCATTCATACAAAGTGGTACAAAGTAGACATCAGCCAGTTTTAAGCCGGCAGTGACACAAGCTGTTGCACAGACACCGACCAACCAGAGCCGTCCTCCGCGGAATTTCATGAAATCTTACTAAGATCTTTGTTTGTGTTTATTCAGAGCCAGCGTCTCTACCGGACAGACCAGTTGTACCTCCGCTGATTCTCTGATCTGATTCTCTGGCTGCTTTCACACGTTAACTACCAACCTGACATTTTCTAGACATTACCCAGAGGGGCTGTATGTGTGAATGCAAATGTCTGAATCCGCTGAACTGCACATTAAACAGACTTTACTCTGCCAGCTTCCTCGTGGTAAGTCCACGTTTAATGTCCGGTAATGTGTGAGTAGTCGTGACATTTCTAGCCCTCGTTCCTGCAGCACAGCTGAACTGCGCTTGTCACCTTCCTGCTCTGCACAGATCCCACAGCTCACCTTAACCAGACAGAGCATTTACAATAGATGAGAACATTTCACATGGGCATTCTCAGTTTGTTATGCTGCACGTGTGAAAGGACAACCCCAGACAATGCTGAAATGTCTCTACAACAGCTTTTGAGAACTGCGTCTTTACACTGCCGGGACATTCAGGGGAACAGGCTCACTTATTGCACATGCCCCTTTTGACAGCCATGGACATCCCAACCGAGCTGTTGACCACATCTCCTGTCCAACTCAATCTACCTCCTCCTCCTAACTCTCAGATGCACCATCTCCTCCTCTGTGGTTCCAAGGACAACCACCTCCCAGCCACTACATCCATTAATGGACGTTAAATGCAGCTAGCCAACCGTGCTCTGACATCATAAGAATTGCATGAGAATCCATAGTGAACCTGAAAACCCATTAGATAATAGCTCAACATACAAGATAGGTCAGAGTTCTATGATGGATGAAATTCTCGATCTGCTTAGCATAGTGTATTAAACATTAATTTCCTAAAGCTCAAATATTCCCATATATTGGTAAACAGAGGTTAATAATAATTAATGCTGCTACAGTTTCATATACATACACATAAATAATTTCACAAGGACAAGATTCCTCCAAGATGCACTGCTTCAAAAGTCAACATAACTGGTTGATTAAATATACAGTACATATCATGGCTGACCCAAATGCTTCAAAGCTGTCTGATGCCATGGAAATCATCATCCAAATCAGTTTTCAAATGCTTCAGTCCAAATATGAATCATCATATCTGCATTGGCACAAAACCCAATAGTTTATGAAATGGTGAATAGGAAGTATGGATCAATGTTAATTAATCTGTTAGATATCTTTAATTGTATGTGATTGGTTTTATTCATCACAACTATCAACTAACTCTATCGAGATGAAAGTCAAGCATCTGCAAAAATCTACCAAATTAATTGAGATGATCTCCAAATCCCCAAAAAAGAGGAAGTAATAGCTTCATCGTATTGCAGCTGCTAAAATGCTGCACGCGATCAAAGTATAATGTCTTCCCCCGGACTTTTGTCCCATCTCCCACTCCCCCACACTGTCAAAGCCTCCAATATTTGATGGTAATTCTCACTGAAGCCTCCAAGCCCCCAAAATGGTGTTCGGGACGGGCCTACTACACACTGACTAATTGGAATTGATCTCTCGCTCAATATCTGGCTCTTTCTTCAGGCTGACATCTGGCCAAGTGTTAAAACATCCTCCCAGCCACATTTTGCAATCAATGTGCCGCATTGAAGTTTTATTATCAATAAGAAAACAGTGTTCACTTGTAAATACTGCAGAGGTTGCAACTACTTTGTATAAACACGATCCTCGTGATTATCTGTTTGGGCTATAATCAATAAAATGATGTGAAATGCTCTGTGAAGATGAGCTTTTACAACAGAGTTCAATTTACAAGATCTGCAATATTGTAAAAAACAGGGGGCGCATACTTCCATCATGACCAAACATTCCCCTTATGAAAACGCATGTTCTTCCCTGACCCATATCGCATCCTTTAACAAAGTTGTGTAGTAATCAGTACAGTAGTATTTGCGCAACCCTGACAACTATCAGACAGACAAAGAATCTGAGACGAAAACAAAACCTTATTAAAGTGTGTGATATTTGTACCCCCTTGGCGAAGAAATATCACACATTTTAATAATGTAAAGTGCTTAAACTGTTCAAGTCATACATTAGCATAGACATTAGCACTCAAGTTAAGCATTCAATAATTAAATTCATGCATTATAAATCATATCCCTCCAGCAGGCTATACATTTCACACAACACAAACTTTGGTGCTTTAATGCAATTTAAATAAACTCATACAATAAATGATTTTAAAAAACGCTTCAATTTCAGGATCTATATCTAAAGTCCATATGATAAAGGTTAAAATATGAATAGAAGGAACCCTGGTGTTCTTAGAGTAGTTAGTGATTCTATAACTAACCAAACACTATTTAACATTACATCACGAGAACTTGATCTGATAATCTACCTTTACACACATGCAAACTGCCAGGATTTGTCAAGTCAGTTGGATTTATTTAGTTCAGGTCATGTAATTGTAGGAAAGTCTTGTTCTGATCGAAAGCTCATCCGGATCGGACCGTCACCCTCTCGGAGGAATGTAGAGCTTCGATGGCCCATGGATCGTCTTCTTGATTGAAAACCTCTACGTCTCACACCAACCATGTTGTGCTGTTTCCTGTCTTTTACTTTCCTAATTCATAACACTTACTTTTTCACGTCTCGTTAGTCCCACTTCGCTCTCCTTTACTTGTCCTCATCACTTTCCCTTTGGTCCTGATGTCTTTTCTCCTTTACTTCCTGTCACCCAGTCTTCCTACCACTACAGTTGGATGCCTCCATGCTTCATGATGCATGACAAAGGGTATTATCTTGTATTATGACAGAGATTGTATCCTGAGAGCTTCTAAATTAAGACTATGCATTTTCAATATTGAATGTGGATAATACAAATAGACGATTCATACACAGGTGTCTTGTGGTTTAGTGAAAGCCTTTCTCCTCCCGAGGTGAAATGAAGGCCACGACAAAGTGGGGGAGGAAATAAGACAAAGAAGCAACAAGGAAAAATGCCAAGTGGTGATGAAACTTTGATATGGACCGTCTACATTGATGGGCAGTATTTCTTATAATGAACAGAAGTCGGAAAGTCCTGACTCGGTTGAAATGTGAAATGTTTTGATTGAATCTAGTTGATGTTAGACAAATATCAGGAAAGTAATCGGAATTTCATAGGATGACAAATGCACTTACCCAACACTCCACCAGACAAGAGGCTTGTTTAAATGCAGACTCAGACTCCTGTTATCCTCTCTGCTGCATTTGGCAGAGTGATAACGTGTGCAGGGAGATGACCCTCAATTAAAAACCCTCGATTACGACTGAAATTGGAAATCGACAGACGCCAAGGATTTGGATCCAGATCATAGTAGCTGTCAGACTCCACACAGAGTTGTTATCTTCCTACGTGAATAAAATGACTAATAAAATGCCACTGTTGGTTTTTATTTGCTGAACACATCCTGAAGGCCTACCTCTCATACAACTTCCTTTGTCAAAGAAATGCCTGTTCCGCTTTTGGTTTCAGCTTCCTATCATCCGAACATTCACATCCTGAATTTTAAGTGTCCCTTTTTGGTGGACAGTGAACTCAAAAATAATTGCTATCAGACGTACGCAGACTGACGGAATTGAAAGCTGAGTCTCTGACAAATACAGAAAGCTGAATATGTTCTTCTTCCTGTTCAGGTTTGTGTGTCTGTGAGTGTGTGCGTTTGGATTACAGGCACTACTGAATTCCCCTAAATGTCTTTCCACTCGAGCAAACATGTAGGAATCTTCAAATATCAGAGCTGCAGTATTGGTTTTCTAGTAACGTGGAACCCGGCTGAGCATATTTTTTCTCTTCCCAGTCGCTCATCCATGTGATTTCAGTTAAGCAGCTGCGGCTTCATGAAAAGGCTGGCTAATTATTTATCAGAGTAGAGAGGGAGGCAGAGGAAATCGGGTCAAAACAATCCAGCTCTAGATTAGACTGAGACAACCGACTGGAAATTCTACAGGTATGAGTGTGCAGCAGACCCGGATGTCGTGGATATAAGCTGCACTTAGATTGTGTTCCCCTGTCCCTTATATACATGGTTATTGCTTTATTTCACTGTTTACAGGCATGTGCAGTGTAACATCATCCGCCCAGCCAACATGACTGATCCTGATCATCATTTCAAAATGATTCCCAGAACCCAGCATGGTTTTGCCAAAGTGTAGTTTACATGACACTCAGTTGCTGGCTATGTTTGCATAGTCTGTCTTATTTACAAATCAGGGATCAAGGTTTTAGAACAGAAGTTTTCAGTAATTCATCAAATAATTTTTTGGATGTACCCTGGTATACTGCTCAGAAAATTAAAGGGTAAATGAAGGTTTGAATCTCTGTCGTCTCCAGAGACGACATAAAGATGGAGGGCATGTCTCCCGCTTACAAAAAGACATAAAAATAAATGAGAAATAATCATAAAAACAACCCTCCTCCATTCTCTGGAACTTACAAGTAGATTTCCTCACTGCTTTGAAATCTGGCAAGCATGTGTAACACTGACACAGGTGCCAGATTTGCTGAAAACAACCCTGCCGTTTGCAGTGCTCTCTGTCCACTGGGCATGTTTAGCTCATTCACTGAAGGTTCGCACCACAGATGCGATTCAGATGTTTTTGCAAATGCCACAAAGTGTGTAACTGATTTTATCAGTTGACCAGACAGTGAGCGTCTCTAAGGGAGTTCATAATCTGAGTTACTGTGTTGCATTTAGGGTTATTTAAGATGGTAGAGCAGCTTGTGTTTACTTTTACATTGTTGGACAAAAAAAAAGTCAAACCTAGAGTCCTAGAGCTGGATGAAAATTGTAAGAGGATATATATCTACTGGAACAGCTTCCATCAGTGGAAATGGCCCAGATTTCGGGAAAAACATCCAGGAGACCAAAAGCCTTAACACTGATAGAGCTCTGAAAAACTGTACAATAAATATATCAAACCAGTCCAGTAACAAATTGTTAAAATCTAGTTTGGTGTTAATACCCAGCCTTCACTGTATGGTCACTTTGGAGGTTGCCCTCTGTGGTGCTTTTGAATTATAATAAATTAAACGGTTATATCCCAGGGGGTAACATTTTATATGGTGACAAGTCATAAATACATAATTTCACGGAGTTAATGAGATAATAGATGAACGCAGTCACGTATCGAATAATTACTTTATTGGCCACTGTGGACCATCAAGACCATTATGTGATTCATGTAAGTGTTAGAGAAAACTGCTGGAATAATTGATAAGGTGCATCTGATTTGGAAATGACCTTGAGAATGATATCAAGACAAGACAGCGAAGGCGATCAGTAAATGCATGTAAGACATTAATCTGTCTTGACTTTTTAAACAGGAAAGAACCTAAGTGTCACTCAAGAGGAACTATTTGACGTTAAATAACAATCAAACAGCAAACAAATGAAAAGGATAATCACTAAAATAAACAGTGTCAATGCCAAACCTCCTCTCAAGAAAACACAAAAATGTATTTAGTAAAAGAAGGTCTTTAACAGAGATTTGCTGAGGGGAGCTTGAACAAAAAGCCAGGACAGAAGTCAAGCCAAGCAGCTATCTCTTACTTCACAAATTTATATACATGGTTGAACCCGTGCAGGTCTGTCTGTCTCATGTCATCCATGTAAAATCTCTTGCACTTCAAATCGATTTTTCTGCAAGGGTGAATCCAGAGAGGAACCTTAAAAAGCTGAAAGCCAAATGTCAGCGGCTCTGACCTCTTCCTTGTTTACTCCACTGCCAATGCTTTTTAACAAACTGATTTGGGGAACCTATCTCGGATCCATTACGTTAAGAAGCACTTTGAAGAATAACATATAACAGTTCAAGTCATCCAAGTGTCCACTTGTGACCAAGTGATAAGGATCCACGCTCAGCTAAGTAATGTTTTCAGTCAGTTAGACGCATTTAAAGGAAAACGTAAAAGCAGGTCTGAGTGATAGATATTTAATACAGTGGATCTGACCTACAAAATCGAGGCAACCAGCCTGCAGGCATTTGCAGGATCAAGAGGCGCAAACAGGACTTCTTCTAGGAATGAAAATCATGTCACGCAACACACTTGAGGAATCTTAGACAATACACAAACAAGGACTGTGTGGCATCAAGTGTCATTGCCAAAAATGAACACAGCAATATTTCATGTTGGCTTTGTCCAACACCCATCTGCTCAGTGTGAAGTCTGACTAAGGTTCCAAGTCAGATTTACAAGTGTGACTTATCAAAATTAATCAAAGTAGTTGGAGAAGTCTACTCGGTCTATATAAGCTGCATATGAATGGTGTTTATATGTGATGTGCATGGTTAAAGATGTAAAAAAAAACTCTCTGACAATTTTACAATCACATTAAACTGGTTAGCAGAATGCAAAATTAGATCAAATCCAACGCAGGTAGCAGTTCCGGCCACCGTTCGTGTGTCTCGATTTGAATTCATTTTAATAAAACATATGTAATTAAAATGCAGCATTTTACAGAATTGCTGACTTTCCTCTAAATACCCTGTCCTCCTCTGTCCTGTGGATGAACCCAATCCATCTGCTACACCAAGGGGATTAAAACAAATGCTTAAAATTAGCCAACAATCGGCCCAGGACCTACAACAAACTGTGCTCGGCTGAGAACAGTGTTTAATTAAATTGTGTTATTATTCTAATGCTGTATTAGGGATCTTCACTCAGCTATCGTGGACCTCTGGTACGATAGGTTTTCCAAATTAAAGAGACATTTTATTAACATGGAGAGGACAATATGTTAATCTCCAATCATGCCACGTTCTAAAACCTTTTCACTGAACTTAAAATTGAAATGCCAAGAGCTTTGCGTGGTTTGAAAAAGTGACAAGTGACATTTAGGAAACTCTCTGCAAGATGTAAATGTCTCATTTGATAAAAGTCAAGAGAAGGTATGCAGCAGGGCAAAAATAAAGTGTTAATGAGTCAGATCTCTCCATTTCTAAACATATATTTTAATATTCATCAGATGCACAGCTGGAGGCACGACTAGTCTCACCAGTGAATCACCGTGACTAGAACCCACCAGACATCGGGGGCCAGAGGCCCTGGTGTGGTTCTACGTTGTCCTCATTGTGCCATATGGAATCTTTTTTTGAGCTTGTCTGCACTAATCTCAGTGAAAGTCAAGGGTACACCAGAATACATGCCAACTTCTGAAATCTAATAGTGCAAAGGTGAACCACAGGCTTCAGTATGCACTACAGCTGTCATGTCTGGATTGACATCTGTGGGAGCCTGTGACAGTGGGCAGCAACACAGACGAGGGTTAGTCATGAATGGAGACTCCACAAGGTACTTACAGTCGCCACTTAACCCACAGGGTGTCAGTTGGCTAATGACTGACCTACATGCCCTGGTAAAAACTGTTGGTGAATCCTTTACAAGTAGCAAGAAGATACAATTGTAACAACATAGTGTGTATTTTGGAAAGAAGACTAAATCTAGCATTACTCTCTCAACTACTGCACGATCCTTATTTATCCCTATCCCTATTTATCACGTCGAGGTCAATTCTTTGGAGAGGCTGTGGACTAGTGGCAGAAACTTGGACTATGGGCAGAAAAGGTCTCTGGTTAGTCTCTGGTTCGACTCCAAGGAGAAACAACAAAAAGACAAACCTCCACGATTCTCCATACCCTGACTAGTGCCCCTGAGCAAGGCACCTTACTCCCTAACATCTGCTCCCCGTGCGCCGTACATGGTCGCTCACTGCTCTGTGTGTCCTTCACCAGATGGGTTAAAAGCAGAGGTTAAATTTCCCTACCTGCATGAGTGTGCCTGTGCATGTTGGTGCATGTGTTTGGGACTTATTTAAATCCATCAGCACCTGTGGCTAGTAGTGGGAATTTGCAGTCATTTTATCACTTTTTAAATAGTAATAATATTTTTAACATAAAAATGTATCATATTTCAAATCAGAGGTTTCAATTTTTTCACACTTAAAATTGTTCAAAGCCTGAGCATGGCATGAAGCAGCGTGAGTTGGGACTTGTTGTCTTTACCAACATTGATGATGGCACAAATAATCCTCACGGATGAGGTCTATATTAAAGCTTTATTCACATTACAGTGACCAATACAAAGATTGGAGGAAAATGAGAGCGGACTGGGTAACTGGGCTAGCAGAGTGTTTTTCCTCATTTTCTCCAGAGGTTGTAGCAGAGATGGGCAAAGTCACGCGTAAAGCAGATGTAACAATTAAAAGGCGACCGAAATGAAAATAGAGGATTTCTTTAGGGTTTGAACATTGTTGGAAACATTTCAGATAATGTAAGTACAAGTCAAGAAGATGTAAAAACAGATGTGGCTGTTTACATTTAATATAGAATTGTTGCATATTATGTATTTAAGCCCCACAAATAGTCCTACACCTTCATTGCATTAGGAGAGCAGCAGGAACCTCATGAATCCTTACAGAGATCTCATACAAACCATATGCAAGTCTACCAATCACTGTGTAGTGTTTTTTTTTTTTTTTATCTTACAATGACATTATGACTTTATGTGACCTAAGCTAATGCGTTTTCTTGAAAGGTTGATACACATTGTCTCACAGCTGCTTGTGCCCAAACGCATTAGAGCAGAAGCAAGTCAGATACTGTTGATGAACGGGAACACTGCAACAATTTGGCCCCAGGCCCTGTATGACATCATCATATCATAGATCAAGGTCAATCACTTGCTTTGCAAATGTTGTCTCTCCATCATGTATTCTCTACGGCATATGACAACACACATGCTTCTTAGTGAAGACAATATCAGATACCACTCAGGAAGCAATTCTCTGCAGTCCTGAGAGTGAAGCTTTTCTGACCAAAGTGGGCACAGAATTCAATTTAATCTCAAGAGTGCATCATTTTGAATGAGGTAATATCCTGCACTGAAAACAAAAGACAAGTCAAACCCTGTAAAAAGGTTTTTGTTGCAGCCAGAGGAGTTGTCAAAGGGCTCTAATGAGACCAGTGATACAAACAGGTTTGTGGCAATTGGAAGAAAACAAGCCCATTTCCGTTGTTGTTGATTTTTTAATGAGAAGTGGTTCATAAACCATAATTGAGTACAAGACATAAAAACATACATGTGTCTCACATGATGGCGCCTCGAACGACCGCCTCTGTGTGTGGGTGCGTACTTCTGTGTTTGTTTTTAGTATTTAATTCAGTTCATTGCGACCCAACTCAGATTATTTTCACGATGGACGAGCTTCTTGTCATCAGGGACACAACACCATCTGATTTGTGTCCCAGCTTTCTCGACTCTTCCGTGGATTTAGTGGATTTACTTTACTGTATATATTGTTGTCTTACTGTATATATTGTTGTTTTATGTCCAAGTGTTGTTTTATGTACAGTGCACCAACCACACAAAAGGCAATTTCCTGTGTGTGCAAATATACTTGGCAAATAAAATAATTCTGATTCTGAATTCTGAAGACCAAACACAAGGGCAACTTATCCCCACTTGTTCTTTCATTTGGAACCTGGAAGTGTCCTTCATCTGAATGTTTGTTCAAATAATGCTGCACAGCGGTAGATTCTGTCTTTACAGCGTTGCTGTTTCTTGATATTTCCCCCCTAGGCAAATACATCAGTGTATCGCCAGACCCTAGTTGTAAGCAACCACAAGAGATATCCTTAGTTCTGATAAATAACTCCAGATAAACTCACTGTGCCTACATGTGCCCATTCATTTAAATGCAGTATGAAATGTCCCAGGTTTTGCATGATTATGTTAATGTAGGGAGAACAGAGTCGTATGTAAATGTGGCTAAGAACATGCCTTTGTTGATTAAAGCATGAATAATTCTGTTAAAAGCATTGTATTCCAATAAATAATGATCTGGGAAGTCATTACAAAACAAATAGTGCACAAGCACAATCAATCAGGCAGTCACAAGCGCCTTTTTTCCTGACTGTTCTATAAAGATTCTAAATAGGGGGGGGAAGGATTTATGTGCTACATTTAGACATACTTAATGGAATGATAGAACTGTGCTAGAGGGAATTCCCTAAGCACATGGTAATTGATGGTAACTGTTGATTGCATCGAGTCACTTAATTCTGCACTTGCTTGAACATCGGTGCAGATTAGAAAAAATACATAAACAAATAAAAACAGATAAGAGTTTGTTTGGTTCTGTTCCCTTGGTTCCACTTACTATGCATATTGATGGTAAGACAAGGCAACAAACAAATCAAATAATGGCTTGAAGTTCCGGAAGTGACTAATACCTCTGGTGGCATAGACAAGCTACAAAGACATAAGCTGTATAATATCACCATGTGGCTGGGGGACAGTGATTTACCAAGCTATCGTGTTTGGCCCACTTGAGTGCTTAGCAGAACGGGTCGATTCTATCATAATACATCTCATTTAACATTTCACTAAGCCACTTGGCACAGTCACCAGTGGAGGTTTACACTCGTAGCATGTCTGGTTGGCTCCCTGGCAGAATGCAGGTCCTTTCTGTGTTGAACACAACTCCAGCACACAGCCTTAGTGGAATTTAGGGGAATCAACACAATGTCACAACAAGTTGATAGCTGGAGAAAACCCAAACAGAGAATTGAGATGATGCAGATGATGAGAGGTTTCAGGAGGACCATGTTTCAGCATTCAGGGGTTTATCTGAGTTATCTAAACATAAGCATGCTAGATATATACAGTCTGTTCTGCCTGGTTAATATGACACAGCCCAGATCTGTAGATTTTTGTCCTATTTTGACCACTTGTGAATTCTCGGTCTATTTGAATATTGACATTATTGGATGGTTATTATGCTAAGTAGGTTTCACATTTACACACCTGTCTGCTTGTTGGTTGATTGCCTAGTTTGTACATTTCAGAAGGATTTAAGAAAACTACGGAACAAATTTCCGACTTTATGGGTAGATAGAATTTTTTTATCACTTTCTTCAATATTGGGAGATGAGATCACCTATTCACAGATTTCGCACAGAATATTAGTCGCTCCAAAAGAAGACAAAGCATACCAGCAGGGACAACCCTTTCAGTGAGTCCTCTCAACAAAGACTCTTCAATAAACAGTGAGTCGTATGAATGTAAGCAAAAGAGAACTGAAGAAAGAGATCCTCCACTATGACTACAAACAGCCACCACTGAGGAGAATGAAACCACCAACAACTTCACTAGTTCTCGACAAATGCAGAGAGGGAACTGACTAAAGCGCTTCAGGCTCAAACAGCAGTGTCCTGTACAGATATAAAAAGTGACAATCAATTATTCACAACAGGCATTTCTCCTTATGCAGGAACGCGCAGAGTGCAACAATTTTGTTTGCCCCGATTCTTTCAGTTTATAATGCAACACCAACCCTAATGGTTTCAGAAATATACTTTTACAGGACTATAACTTTCCCTTGGCTTCCCAGTGCTCACCTCAGGGACACGTCGTAGTCGTACAGTACACATGAACTATTGTACCAAAGATCACTGCTCACTGCCATTTACTTCCCCAGGAGGCATCGCCTGCTCCTCAGAAGCTTTTTTTTTAAAGGTGCAGGCTTTTTCACAGTCACTGAGGCAGCACAAACATTGCTATCTGTTATTTAAAAGACTGGCCCCATGCATTCAGATACACCATGAAGTGTGTGCAGCGTGGATGCACTTGATCAGACTTGATGGGATGAGGATAAGCACAAATCCAAGCTGGCTTTAACTCGTTAATGGAAATCTGCAACGGCCAAACAATGACGGTTATAGATTATCACTTTACATGTACATTTTCTTGCCTGGTTAAATGCTGATATCAGTTATGAGAACAAAAAAAAAAAATGATGAAAGTGAATTCTGCAATGATTATATCTTTCAAACAACTTTATCTCGAGGTTCCTCAACTATCAAAAGACATAAATAAAAAGTATTTCCACACTGGCCTTTTTAGATTTCCCAAAGTGCAAATTCCTCTCTCTGTGGCTGAGTTTGGTAGTAGACTCTACAAACATTTTTACATGGCTGTTGTTGAATTATTCATTCAATTCAGTTTGACCTACATTTCATTTTCAGAAAATGAAAGTGATATTGTCAGACTCCTGTACATCACTCAGGGCAGCAGCTCCGGCCCTGAGACAGAGAACTGCAGTAGATCTGCTTTTTATTTTCATTTTAAGTCGTTTCACAACTGATTGATGTTTTTTTTCTCAATTTTATTTTATAATGACATTTAGAATATTTTAATCATCAATATAATATAGTTGCAAGCCTGTCCAGATCTTAAAACACTTTTAAACTGATCTTTTACTGACAAATTTATATCTGATATGTAAATGAATTAACAGAGGTAAAAATGTACATATACTGTTTGCTGCAGTTCAATTATTTGTTGTGGCCAGCACTGTTTGAGGCAAATGGTAGACAAGCACTGACAGTCCACATACTATTCTCAACTGAATAAATGCCAGCAGTTCCTGGAGTGACAGCTACACATACAGCAACACAGAATATTCAGGTTGTCGTAATCTTAGAAATTACATGATTTGATTTAATAGTAAAACAGAGTTAAAAATAATAAAAAGTGATGATATTTGTTTTTTTGCGTGACATCAGTCTATTACACTGAGGTGGAGACTCCCTTCTGTTAAAATTTGCAACACAGAGCAGTTATATATTTTTAATGGAGGTACAGCAAAAGGTGAAACATCTCACACTGGCAGAGTAGTCTGAACCTGTCATGTCTGGCACATAGCAGCACTATTCTGTAACCACTGGCTTAGATCTGAGCACACATCTCAATTTTACTTCTGTTTTAAACTTACTTAACCCAGATATGTGCTCTCAGCCACTACTGCTACTGGTATGAATGCCCAGTAACATTTACATGCAGCCACATGGCAAGATAAAGCACAGAAGCCCCATATGGGAGGAGTAAATGTTAATAGTTTCATGGGCACTCAATCAGAGTCAGATCAATTTACCTGTTGATTGATTAAAACACATATCTATGTTTATGCTTAGTGTGAAACAGTTTTTATAACAAATAGAACAAATAATAAATAATGCAGAGAAGATATGCATCTATGTTTACATTTTACATTAAGAGAAAGCTTAATTCAAGATCTGCATATACGTTTACTTTTTGTGATTTATTTATTTATGTCGCTGCATGAGTCTCTATATGAGTATATTATAATGCATTGTGGCTTTTCTTTGTTATTAGTTTCCGATAAAGACTTTTTATAGGAATCATTGCCATTTTTCCCCCAATATATATCTCCCATTAAATCGTATCACAAATATTTTACCCAAAATTCCATATCTGTCAGGCCAGATTTAAATGTGGAGGAAATTAAAATTGAATATACTCTGTGGTCTGATTTACTTACTGGTTGTACATTCCTAGTCAGCGGATGAGATGTTTCCTGAAAGGTGTAAGTGAGCCATTTTTTATGCATTCTCTAAGACGTGACCACATTAGCATTGATGTAGTCAGTCTGGAGGATAGGACGTGTATTTCCTACTTTCAGAATAATACTGGGCTGTTAGGGTTTTCTATTTCAGGCTCGGGTTTCTAGACTAGATTTACCAAAGAGGGGGTCGCATAAAATATTTCTGTTACAGGTAGCTATAAGAGAATACCATTTTATACAACAGAGTCCTTATATATAAAGTCATAGAAAGTGAGAATGACAATCATGTAGCCACAACCTTTTTTTCTATATATACCTTTCAAAAGAAATGATGACTCAGATGAGCATATGATAATGCATTGAGATTGAAAAAAAGAGGCCAACGGCTGAACCGGAGGCAAAAGAAACAGAAACACTATAGCTGCTTCATTGGACTTGGATTTCTTAGAGTGAATCCATTATGTATGGTGAAAGGGTAGGATTATGCACATTAACCATTCTCAAGAAACCCATTGCAAGAAAATGGATATGAATTGACAATCACATCCTCTTAATTTCACATGGCAGTGAATACAGGAACTGTCGTATTCTATGCAACTGGGTCGCCAGCCAAGCAGCTCAGCTTACATTTTGTTATGGTTTATTCCATCCAATAGTGTCAGTTGCTTTGTCATATGAAATTTATGAGGGATGGGGGGGTCTTAACTGCTGAGGAGCTGAAAGTGGGTCATAATCTAAAGATACAGTGGTCGCTGCACTACAGGAGTGTGACCCTTGGCATTCACCTATAAAATCCTCTATATCCTCCCAGAAAGGTCAAGTTCTATTGTTTATGAAATCCCATGTGTATAGGCAGAGCTTGCCAACGTTTCCCATTCAAACTATTTACTTTGGCGGTCTACCCTGGTATATTAAATCTGCCCAGGTAGATTAAAAAAAACACTCAGTTTCAAATTAGAAGAGCTTGTTCACATGTAACTGAATGACTTGAGGGGTGTCTGTGTGCCTTGCTATGCCTGCATATGAGATGTTCAGGGATACAGAGGAAATGGTAGTCTCTTCCAACAGTCTTCCTGTAAGAGCACATATATAAATTGCAGCCAAAGTGGGTTACACTCCCCCTCTCGGAACTGCATGATACTCTGTGTGTACATCAGTTACATGCCGTGCCACCCACCGACACAAGTAAATTCTCCACCTGTGGGAAACACAGCTTGCATTGATCCCTACAATGCGACACAGCTGGATGGAGATCAAGCTGTGAAATGTACTGTAGACCTCCAGTGCATGGAAAGAACAACGGACACTGTGGGGAAGCTGCTCCAGCAGCGACAGTCACTGGATAAACAAGCAAACTAGAACTAATGTGTGACTGGCTGCTCTTCACACTGTGTATAAGGTGAATCCCTGCTGTCCTCTGCAGAGCACAACAAATTTACCCTAGGAAGCTAAAATTCAGTTGTCAATCACTTTTGGTTACCTTTCCTTTCAGAGACAGCAAATACCACTACACTACTTTGCAGCAGCACTGTGTTTGACATTGGAAAATAACACGATAAAACCAAAAACAACATACAACACAAACATTCTTTCATTTAAAATCTTTAAAGAAAAAAAGTTTTAGAAAACTGTGGAAGAAAACACATTGCCAGAAGACGCACAGCCACATACAGTCAATCATTGTTTTTTTTATGATTTTCTAAATGAGTACTGTCCAACACCCGGTGTACAAACGCATATGCACAGAAAAAAGGAACAGATTCAAGATTCAAGATTTTTATTGTCAAATGCACAACAATAACATTAAGCAGTCGAGGGCAGTGAAATGCTTGAGTCTCAGGCTCTCTTCTAACAATGCTCAAGTAATTACAACCGATACAATAAGAAGTGCATTTGTGAACACAAATCTCTGAATGACAGCATCCACAGCTTCTGCACACTTTCTCTGTCTGGCCCCAGAAGTATTAAGTCTGCAGAAAGTCTGGAGAACAGACGTGAGAACAGGGCAAGGGATTCCCTGCTGGATTCACAGAGAGCGAGTGGGGCTGTCATACACATAGAGGACACGGATGAAGATGTCAAGAGAGTTGTGGTGATAAGAGTCAATGCCGCTGTCTGAGTTTGAAAGAAAATCATGTG
The DNA here is from genome assembly GCF_949316205.1 of Platichthys flesus. NCBI lineage: Eukaryota > Metazoa > Chordata > Actinopteri > Pleuronectiformes > Pleuronectidae > Platichthys > Platichthys flesus. The sequence continues at coordinate 8,591,640 of NC_084954.1, read as the reverse complement.
ATCACTGCAGCGGAATTAATATGTTACTTCCCGTCTGTGCCGGCTGCTCGACCTCTCGCTTCTCCAAGCATTTGTTGCAGATGTGAAAGCGTCTGTGCAGAGAATCTCCCGCTGAGTTTTGCATTTGTGAAAAGCAAACAGCAGGGAAAGTCTGTACCAAATTCTCCTGACTTCCCCCGCCGGTCATGTCTGAAAACCAATTTAGATATCAGCTCCATGGTTTTTTTCCATCAAGATCTATGAATTATTCTGTGATAAAGCCCCATCTCGCAATGTTGAAGAAAATGAAAAAAATTCCAGGATCTAACCAAACTTAATTGGCTTTTCCCTTCCCTCTGCAGTTTACTTCCATCAAGTCTCATTTTAATCCCTTCAGTAGTTTTTGTGGAATCTGGGTTACAAGCATGCAAACCAATAGGAGTAAAAATATAACCTCATTGCCGGATATAAATATAACTGTTCAATATGCGCTCAACCTCTGCATGACCCCGTCAGTGCTGGGTAATGCTCTTACTCTTTGTCATTGTAGTTCCATATAATATATATATATATATATCACTGCTCAACGATATAATCACACACAGTTATGGCATTCTAGATAAAGACAGCACTAAATTACATTTCTATTTCAGTTTGTCTGTCTCGCTCAGCCACTTGCACCCTGGGGCTCACCATAGTTGTGGGTTTAACCCACAACACTGTGTGAAATGATCTTTACAATCCTGGACAGGGTCCGTATATATAAACAGGGAAGAGTAGTGACTTTATCTCTTTGAATGAAACACAAGAATAACCAAATCCTTTCTTGACTTGTGTAAACTCATAGGATTTCTTTTCATTGCTCTTCTTACAGTTGCGTGATGTGGTGTTGTCAGTGGGAAAGGTAATCTGTTGGTGGTTGGATTCGCCTAAAACAAGTCAGGGATCCGTCAAATTCTAAATGTCAGGTTTGAATTACAATAAGGAGCTGTTGGACACACATGCTTCACTGGTTGGTGTAGTCCCGACAGCTTTCAGAGGGAGTTTCAAAACTAAAACTGAATTTAAAAGGTTAACACTTCCACAGATGAATGAGAAGGCGAAGACTTGGTGTTGGATTTATGAATGCCATGCAAAGAGACAGACGCCGCACAGAATTGGATTTTAAAATGTAATGCTAAGTAGAGAGTTGTTACAGAATATGTTGGCACTTTGCTTCATGTAGATGTTCTCACTATTGTTTTGCCCGGCTTGAAACAAAATTTTTTCTTCTTCTCAGTCATCTTAGTAAAAGCAAACCCGGAAGCATTCTCAAGCACAGAGAGATTGTGGAGATGGTAACAGAACGAAAAGAAAAAACACAAATCATTGTCAACAGAATTGAAAGATCACAGGACATATGTATACAATTTTAACTTGGTTAAGAAAACAATATTAACGTTGTTTGTTTTTTAATTAATAATTGACTGTCTAGTGTTGCAGTGTTGACAGGAAGCCACAGTACCTGACAAATTTAATGTTTTAGACTTTGACCTGTGCACATTCTAGAGTAAAAAAAACAGCAAAGGTGCCAGACAGACCTGAGAGATGTAGTCGACTCATGTTCGCCTGAAGGGCATGATTCACGAGAAAGTCTTTTGGTGTTACGGGATTTTAAGTGGTTAACTGACCTGCAAAGAAAGGGTCATGAATGAATTCTAAATCCAACAGCTAAACAGCTACAGAGATTTGATGTGTGTAGTATACTGTGGGTCGTCTGCTTCCTTTTCATTCCCTTGCATTTTGAATGAGCTGCAGGCAACGTTAAATCCAATGTGTCTGTGGGGGGGTGGGGGTGGGGAAGGAGATTCACCGGTAGTCCTCGTATATCTCGTGCATGGATTAAAGACTCCCAGACAGATCTTATTCGGGTTAAATAAGTGATGTGTTTTAGAAATGTTCTGACATAAAAAAATCCATCTGTTTTTTTTCCTCCATGTGCAACTCACAAATTCATTTTCTGACCATGCAGGCCTCTGACTAGATTTGAACCAAATGTGGGGATGTCCTCACATCATGGCATGGCTGCCAAAATGTACCTCTACTATCTGTAAATGTGCCAAGTATTTGCATAGAAGGTGAGAAGTGAGTCACAATATTCAAATTTGCCAAGTGGAATTAGCATTAACATCCTGAGAGATGGTCAGCGTGTAAACCGACTATAAGCTTCAATCCATACATGACCTATATATCAAAAGACAGATGGATATCTCTAATGATGAATGAAAGTGAAAATGCCTGCTACTGGCATGTAAAAAAACATGTTTCACTGTTACAGACACAGAAGTCATGATGGATTACTCACTGCGTCAGGGTGTCTAGACAGTTTAGTTAGGCTGAGGTTGGTTCATGTTGGTTTAATGAGACTTGACAGAACATCTGTCCAGGGGAACATCTGCTCTGGGAACACTTTGGGGTGCCCAAGGAGGAACCGGCCTGAGGAACAATTTGGACCACCATGCTATACCTGCTGCACAACTCGAAGGGAGGGAGGGACTAAACCTTTAGTAACTAAAGGCAGATGTGAAAAACACGTTGTCTCTTAATGCCATAATTATATTTGAATTAATGTGATAACTATTTCCTGAAAAACTATTTTCCATTTCCTTTCAACCTTTTGATCCAATTTAAAACACTTAAAGGGTAGGTGAATTATTATTTCTAAATTAATTGGATGTGCCAAAACCATTGGTCCTAAACTGCATAAGATTTTAACAATGTGCATATACATTGTAGATTATGTACAATATTAAATACAGACACAGGTGACAAATCAAAGGAAAAATAACATCACACAAACATTAAGTGTCTTGGTGTTGGGCCATCATGAACCATCAGAAAAGTGTCAATGTGACTGAATTCTACTGGAGTAATGAAACATTATTCTTCTGTTCTGAGGAAGGTGTTGGAAGGAACTTCAACCCGTCAGTCCAAAGTCTCCCAAAGTTATTCTACTGGATTAATATGTGATGATTGCAAAGGCCAATGTTGAATGAATCACACCAGTTGCACACTCAGACCTCGCAGTGATCCTCTCCTTCATCGTCATTCTGTTTATCTAGTAATTTTCCTATAATTTATTATATCCAAGTGTGTCTATATGAAAAATACTAAACTTCACAGTAACATAAATAAATCACCAAAGAAACGTAGCCGCATTAGAGCTCTCACCTCTTACATTTAAATTCCTCTGCTTGACTGGCTGAAAATATTCGCTGACCCCGGCTGAAATGGCCCATCTTGCACACGGGGTAAAAATATACCAGTGGAGAGATGGATAGACCCTCGTAATGGAATGTGATCAAGGTCAAAGTAGTGAGGCTCAAAGACCTTCAAGTGCCTGGTGGTGATGTAACACTCGCAGAGAGGCGGGTTGGGGCAGAGCAGGCACTCAGAAAACATCTTTACTCCAGCAAACTCATACCATACTACAGAGCACCATTCATGTAACACGTGATTTTAGAAGAACTTAGGAAATGAATCATTATCAAAAAACATGAATGTCATCCTGCAGTATTTGTGTCTGCTTTACATATTCCTGGCGACCATGAGGGATGTGGAAACTTCAACTGTGTGATATGCTGATGACAGAAGGTTGATATTTACGTCTAGTGTGATTGAGAAAATTGAGATTCAGACTTGAGTCAATCTTCCTCCCTCAGTCCAACTCCCTCAAAGCGAAGGAGGCTTTTTCTCAGTGATTTAAATTCACAGAGGGCCAGAGAGTTTCAAAGAGCTGCTTAGCATTGTTATACAATAGCTGAGGCGGCAACAGAGGTAAAGGCTGGAGGCTGAGGGGTGTTTCAATATCTACAGGGCTTAAGGGAAATGTTGACACAAAACAACTGCACAAATTAATCCAATAAAATGAAAAGATCACTCTTCCTCCTTGAGCTTATATACTGTGGTATTTACACTGTTCAGAACTGATAGAGAAGAATGAGCTACTCGATACATCTCTCCTCAACCTCCAGTCCACTGACCCTGGACAATTCTAATCTTAAATTCATAAATATAGGTCAGTGATTATGCCCTGCTTAGCATGGGGGTTTACATTGAACATAACACAGTATTCCCTGTGTAAATAACATTTGCATCTGCGATCTCACTTAGACGTGATGTAATGTGCAGTGGCTGAATATGTGCTGGTAGAGTGACAGCTATCCTCGTTGTTTCCTGTTTTTTTTCATACATGCTGCATCTTCACTAGAGGAGGAAGAGGCCACTCCATGAATAACAAGGAATTTACTCCATCCCAAACGATAAGCGACAAGGGTGTATATAGCATGTTAAGCCTTTGAGTGCACTGTGCAAGACTGTGCAACCCCCCCACAGCACCATCAGTGCAATAATCCAGCCGTATTCTTGTAATGGCCCACTGGTTTGACCTAATCCGTACTGACACAACATGAATAAAGTCCATAAGTAGACCTTCCTACAGTACGCTACATGGTGAGCAGGGAGACAGTGGTAATGGAGAAAGGACATTCTAATAGAGGATCACACGGCAACATGACCTGATACAAATCTATGATTGTTATTCGTGCACTCAGACAAACATACAGTGAAGCGTGTTGGGAATTTGCTGTTCCAGCGTTCCATGTTTCCAGGCTTGTACGGTTTCTCCCTCTGGACACTTTTTGCCACAGTCTCTTCAGAGATCTAACACTGATCGCCACGTTGTGTTTAAGTGATAAAAGGGAAAGAAATTCCTCGTGACCAAAACAGATTCTGAAGAGCGATTTCATCAATTCATCGACACACGGCATGAAGAGGTAGTTTATCAGTTTGTGGAAAGTAACCTTTATCAATCTCAAAAGATCGGTTTGAGATTCAAAAATATGATTTAGTTTGACTTCATTCTCGACTTTGTTTTCATGTGGGGTAACATGAGGTGAGTGCTATGACACGGAAACTGTGTTGGGAGCCCGCTGAGTCTCAGTAAATGTAATGGAAAGCAAAACACATGATTTAAAAGATTGATCCACATAATAAGGCCTGTATTGACAGTATCAGAGATCCAGTGGGTGGAATCAGTGCATCCCTCATAGTCAGCACAAATTAGTAGAAGCTGAAGCAGATTTTCAACAACGTATTTTTTTTATTTTACTGTCAATAATTATCAACAATTAAGATCCTGCAATATTTATTTATATTTCCATTGTCAGGCTTAACAGGAATCTTACCAGACATGCACATTAGACTACACACTAACCTCTCTTTCATTATCCTTGCCCACTCATCCTGCTCAGGGTTATCAGGGGCTGAGAAGCAGGGAAAAGGAAACTATTGATGTTCTCAACCATTAAACTACAAAATCACCTCTCTCCTTTATGTACAGATCCTTTCTGACCCTCCTTATGTTGCACTGGTTCTCATGGGTAAACTGGGGCTGGTGTTTTAAAAGCAACTTTTTTCAATCAAAACACATCTATTCAGTGTCCTTTTTATAGCGACAAAGGCAGGGACAGCTGTCAGCTGCTGCGGAGCTTGTATTTTGCCAGGCTCTATTCAGAGAGGCTTTTCTTCTGTCAAAAAGGGCGCTTGCTGGTTTTTCTTGTCCTCCGATCCTCTGGCAGAGCAACAGAGAGAAATCTTCTGAACAAATAAGATTTGTTCCGTATTCTGAGATGTTTTCAGGCCAGAAACTACTATGAGGTCTTCTGGGTAGTTGAGGCACATTGTTAAGACGACTACAAAGGGATAATACCAATCAGGGTTGGTGGGCCATGAACAATGCAATGAATGTGCTTTTGTTAAGGTACAAAGCTTATCGTGTGACACTCCCCTCGAAATCTTGTTAATCATCTTGATATGTTCTGACTGAAAGTAACAACTTGAGTTCAAATCAACAGGGTGTGTTAAGATTTGAATTTAACTTAAAATTAAATTAAATTTAACTTGAATTGGCCAAATCTAGTTTTTGTGATTCAAAACACTAGAGTGTAAAATGTGATGACAAGACTCTACTAAAGCACTTACAGCTCTACTAAAGCAGCATCTGGCTGTGAAATGTTTGTTTAGTTTGTACTGGTGTGAGAGTCAAGCTCATGGGAGTTTTTATTTTAATGACAGATTTTGCTTCTCCATGTTGCGAAATCTATTTTTTGGAAAAATCCCTGAAACACTTCCAGTGAAACACTTGTTCGTGGTGCCAGTGTTCAGGTCATTTACAGCTCAACCAGCTTTAATCCCATTAACTGTATTGCTCCTGCACTCTGAAAGTTCCCAATAGGTCCGGCGGGCCTGCCTGAACTAGTCATGCGCGAGGAATAGTCAGAAAAGCACATTACTCATTGGGAATTGATTGCATCAAACCCAGACTGCAGCATAGTGGGACTGCAGATCAAAACCACTGCCATCCGCGAACGGCAGACAGCCCCCGGGGGAAAGCCATACTGCTTTCAGATATCACAGAGAACAAACTACCAAGGCCAATGTAAGATATTGTTAGATTTAAAAAGAATGTTTCTGGAAGGTATGACAATAAGCACCTCATTCCAATCCAATGTATCAGTCAGAGCAAAAAATAGCAAAATAGGGAGAGTTTCCATGGTATTTATATTTGTATGTATGTTCTGTTTAAAATGCCTACAACAAAAGGTTGATGCCAATATTTTGCCCTCATTCCTGTGTGACATGAAAATCCAATTTGTGGAAATGAGACACACCACTGACTTTACGTGACATTTCTCTGACAGCGCCCTGACACCACTTGGCACCATTTTGGCCAAAAGGAACATTTTAAAGTGCATCTATAGAATGGCACTCAGTTGAGCACAGATCTCTGCCAAAGATCTTTGAAGTCAATCAAGCTTAAAAAAAAATTGGATCTGCTCCAAAGTTAAATGGCTTGCTGGAACTATGTCGCATGCTTCCATCAAGTTTCATGGAAATCAGTTTTTGCATTATCCAAACAAACAAACATGAAAACATAAACTCCTTGGCAGAGAACCAAAAATCACAACCTATATCTAATCACAAACCAAAACACATAATTTACTGTCTAACTTCTGCTGGAATTTGAGATTTAAAAAAAAAGTATTTCTGGCAGTAAGACTTAGCCTGAAGCTGCCGTATGCTATTCCTGGTAAGAAAATGGGCCCTGCTGGCCTACATACCTGCCTCCTGCAACTGTTTAATGGACTAGATCTGATGAACCTGAAAAGCCAAATTGCTCCAAAAGGCTGTTACCACGCAGAGCTGACCACTCTGACCTGATTGTTTAAATCAGCTCTCTGCTGCTGTGAAACAGGCTGGTGCTCAATGCTCACACGTTTTGTTTTCATAATGAAAGTACAGAGGAGGATCTAAAGGGACGAAATTTATGAGCTGAAAAGTTTGGCTTACTTCCTACTGAAATGTGGGAGGATGATATAATACTTCAGATGTTCACCACATCGTGTCAGACTTTGATACTGAGGCTGTTTTTCACTTTGTAGAGGCTGCACCTACTAACTCTCATTGCTTGAGTGTAGCTACTATTCCATTGACTGGAGTAAAATCCATTTCTGTGCATTTCGTAGGTTTTGGCCTGTGAATGAACTTATAGCCCTGAATGGTTATACTGACTCGAGAGCTGCAGAGTTTTGGATTGTTTTGCTCATTGAAGCCGACTTTGCTACTATTGGATTGAAACCTACCAAAACGTGGTAAGTAAACCACAAAGTGCCTTTGCACTTACTAGTTTGTAGCCTCTGAATCTTTCATGAACAGCACATGCTTGTAGCGGAGAAACTGGCCAGAGCCTAACAGTTTTATAGGTATGGTGCAAAAATGTTTAAGCGTATGGCACGACAGAGGAAATAAATCAACCTTTCCAAATAGATGGCAATGGTTAGAATAAATTAGAATATGGTAAATATGCAAATGTCCAAAGGAAGGCTTGGGAAAATCCACAATAATATGACTTAGGCTTAATATTGTCTATGATTTGTTGTGAAAAAAAGATCAGTTCAGTCAAACTGGAAAGCTGCTTCTGGTTGTCACGCCCTCAGACAACATTCGTTAATTATTGAGGAGGAACGTTTTTAAGTTGTCACAGCTGAGGAAAGACAAAACCAGACGAGGATGAATGTGCAGTGAAAGAAAAGTTCTCTCTTGGCTGAGTGCCACTGCTGACAACCTAAACTGTGTCATCACTCTGGATGTGTAAAGATGTTCTAGGGTGGTTTCCAACACTGCTGCTTAGCAGGGATTCAGTCTGACAGTTTGTTAAAATACAGCTGAAACAGAATCATATCCCCACCAGTAGTGTCTGCTGGCAGACAGCTTTTTCCTGTCACACAATAAAATCCAGAATCCTTCAATGATAGTGACAGATTGTTGCCACTCAGCTTCTCATCCCACTGGCCTCAGAACATTCGCTGAGGATATTAAGGGATTTGGCCAATAACATAGTGGACTGACTATTCTGTGCAATTACATTAACAAAAAATATCTGCACTGTTTGCAGGCAACACAGACTGGACTGTTGTCAGAGCAGAGAGGATCCCCGGAAACAAAATGCCATACAATCAGTAAATGTGTCATTCATCCAGAGTAAACATCTGTCGCGAACTGATCCATTGGCCCACTGAACTCTCCCTGCAGAGGTCAGAGGGCTTGATATCTTGACAACAACATGCTGGGATGTGTTTAATATGAGGTATGGGGCTTATGTTTAACACACGTTAGAACTCTGCTGTCTGCTGAATGTCTGGAGCTACAGCATTTTGAGTTCTGGTTGATTCCCTTTCCTCCAATTGATCAAAAGCCATTTCAATTTCCTCATGTGCCTTTCCTTCAACCGTCCATACACTGCTCGAACCAATCGCATGCAGTGATGTTCAGCATCTCCCCCGAGGACACCTCCGTCATGCAGATCAAACCTTGGAACTAATGAACGACCCACTTTACCTCCTGAGTCAAAGGTGACCTTGACATCATGCCAAAAATATTAGCAGTGTTTTTAAAGCACACACTCTCTGAGCAGGGGAGAGATGGAGCCAATCGCACCCAATCCCAGCTGACCTCACCAGTGAGATGCAGGGTAGGGAGGACGAGAAGGAATCTCAGGGCAATCACACAGAGACAAACAACCATTTACACTCACACCACCATGGTATGGTTCCACTCAGCACCCACCATTGCAATTCAATTAAAAGGAATTAATTTAACTGAACTTGGGCCCTAGTGTGAAAACGTTTTAAGCAAATTAAGAGCTAGGAATTTTTACAACACTTCACCGAATGATTTCCTTTGCCAGAGAATCCAAAGAATCAATGGAGAGATAGAGAAGAATCACTGCACGTCAGCACCATCAAATAGATTGGACACACTCTTCATCACTTACATAACAGAGTGTGCATATCAAATTCAATGAGACAGCGCTTCAAAAGCAAGCAACATAGCTTAAAACGAAAACAAAATTGCCTACCTTATCGGTGTAAGGTGCTTCTCCAAGGTTAATCCCCTCTTTAGCCAGTTTATCCCTTATCAGTACCTTCAGCTTCAGTTTGGGATAAGTCACAAAGTCATTACAATCTGTGTATCTCAGGTTATGGTTTCCAGGACAGGAGACCTGGTGAACTCTTGCGGTCCCCGTGTGTGAACCCAGCGTCAGGAAGTCCACCTCTCGGTCTGACTGTGAGGTGTGGTGACAGGCAGAGGCGTCCAGAGGCTCTAAGGTGAAATAGTAACCTGTTGCTTTTCGATTCTCCTCCTCTTTCAGCCTCTCCACCGCTGTGAGCAGCCTGTGCCTGTGATACTCGATGCGGACACCTATGGCATCCAGGTCCGGCTCCCCGATCTGCTTGCAGACCTCCAAGTCGTCGTACCCGTTGTCTATGAAGGCCTCCACGTACTGGGAGAGATCGAGCTTGGAGAGCCACTCGAGCACGAGGTTTGGCCCCTGGCTCATCTTGAGACAGGATGCAGGGAGGCCTCTACCTTAGGTGCAAACCATCATCTCCATTCACATTGCTGCTGAGGCTCTCGAGCGCTGTGACCCATGTAATCCCCACGTTACACACAGTTCTGGGGTCAATTCTCCAAAGCAGACACATCTAATAGTCGTTGGAAGAGCCTGAGAAAACAGAGCAAACTAAAAGTTAGACATTATTCTGTAGGAAGATTTTGAATGAAGATCAAAGGCAGTGAATGTTTTCATCGCCTCGGAAATTGCTGTATATTTGTGAACGTGCCCCAACAACACAGTTTTGCCCTTCACACATTCATACAGTGCAACCATCTGCAGCCCTCTATCACACACAGCCATCAGGAGCAATATCTGGGTACAGTTTATTGCCTAAGGACTCAGCGAATGGGGCAGACTGGGATCTAACCATCGACCTTCTGGTTGTTTGACCCACTCAGCCACCAGAAGCCATTTAATATAGGAAACATGAGGAGTAACAGATGCACTGGTTTTCTTGTGCAAAGACAGTTTCAGGGTTGTTTGTTGACCCGGACCTTGGACATGTCCTGGAGGCCTCTCCTTTCTTCCAACATTTTTCACGTGCCCTTGAACTGCAGTGTTGCTATTCTGATATTCATACAGTCAGTGCATCTATGTGCAGCCCAGGGACACTTGAACGGCAGAGACTGAGATCGAGCCTCTCAACCTCCTGAGCAGCAGTCGCCCAGAAGCCGTTTAAACTGGGAACTCTGTGCTGAAAAAGACGCCCCTGTTATGGTTTTCATCATCAGGGTCAGTTTCAGGGTCGTTTGTTGACTCCGACCTTGAACTTCTCCGACCCCATTTTTCCTCTGCACATCCCAACTGGTCGGGGTGCATGGCAGCCCCTATTTTTTTCAATCAAGCAATCAAATTGTATTTGTTATTGCCCATGTTCCAAAATCATTATTTGTCTCATAGGGCTTAACAAGGTCCAACACCCCCTGTCCTTAAAGGGATAATTCACCCAAAAATTTAAATGATTATCTACGTACCTCTATGCCGACAGAGGTGGTGACAGTTGTGGGTGAAGTGTTTGAGTCCACGACTCCCTTTTTGAGTTTCAGGGGCAAACAGACTTGCAGCCAAATCCAATACAATTGAAGTAAATAGCGACCGATTCTCAAAACGACAGAAGAACCTGTGGTGTCATCAAAGTGTCCGTTAGCCCCGAGATTCAATTCGACCCGATATGGCCTCATTTACCCAGCCCCCTCCTCTCCATCGGCATATTGGTAGATAATGAGTGAATTTAAATGTCTGGGTGAACTTTCCCTTTAGCCCTCAGAAAAAACTAATAAACATTCGCCAATTGCTCACAGTTGATGGGATCCTTTGTAATATCGTAAAGTGCCTTGAGATCATGTTTTTTGTTATTTGGCGGAATACAAATGAATTGTAATTGAACTTATGTCAAAACTAATCAATGTGATGTTTTAAAGTCCAATCCGAAGTTCAGGGTCAGGTGCCTCCGAGGGTCCCTGACTTCTCCATGATGGACCGAATCCTAAAGTTATGGTTAGAAAAACCAAAGTCGAGTAGGTTTCTCTAAACCCTCCCCCCCCCCCCCACGCTGAAGATGAGGGGGCTTCGGATGGACGGAGGGGGGTGGGGGGTACACGGTAACAGTTGGCTTCCTCTCCCGCTGCTTCCATCCTCTTTGTCTCATTCCACCGCAACCGTTAGAGAGGCGAGACGCCCCCCGGTCCAATCCCACACTCAACCCGGAGCAACAATTACGAGGTTGCCGCCGAAGCCCCAGCGGTAAACACACGTTACACACACACATGGAGGAACCGGGAGCGAAAGGGCTAACACAGGGAAGGAGAGTGAAGTAGTGTTAGTTATCTACCTGTTCGCAGAGGACCCGCTGTGGTTGGACTTTGTGCTCCGGCTTCAGACCCTCGCAACTTTGCTCGTGGCTCCGCTCGCTCCGCCGTCTCGGACGGTCTGAGGAGGAGGAGGAGGAGGATGCTGCCAGTGCGGCGGCTGCTGCTGCTGCTGCTGCTGCTGCTGGAGAGAAGAAGACCCCGCCGAGGACACCAGCGCCACCTGCAGGGGCTTCTGGGACGCGGAGCAGACACAATAGAATACAATTAAATAAAATACTTATACTATTCCAGTACAAGTAGGTTATTCGATTTTGTTAGTCACTTAGTTTTTAAGAGAGAGAGAGAGAGAGATAGAGAGATTTGATGGAGAGAGCTGAATAGAGGGAGAGAGCTGAATAGAGGGAGAGAGAGATGGACAGATAGATGATAGAGAGAGATAGAGGATGGAGTGAGAGAGAGATAAATAGATAGAGATTGATAGATAGATGATGGAGAGAGAGAGAGATAGAGGATGGAATGAGAGAGAGATAAATAGATAGAGTGATAGATAGATGATGGAGAGAGAGAGAGAGAGAATGAGAGAGGAAGAGAGAGATGGATAGATATATAATAGAGAGAGGGAGTCAAATTTATAGATGGATGAGAGATGAATAGATAGATAGATAGATAAATAGATAAATTAGATAGAATAGATAATTGAGTGAGAGAGAGATGGGTAGATAGAGAGAGAGAGATGATTAGGTAATGATTAGGTAACTGGATAGAGAGCACATGGTGCGTCACTGAATATGTATATCTGGGTATAAAAATAAAAAATGAACAAAATATGTTAAGCTTCTGGCCATCTGAAAAAGGCCTGCAAAAATAATTTCTGCTTCTTTGTTGAGATAAAAAAAAGTTTCTTTGAAAAATGTTAAACATCTTTTTACTTTTGCATAATCAACTATGAGTCAAGGAGTGAAAAGGACATCCCTCAGGACTATTAGTGTTGGAGAATACACTACCAGGGTGCTTGATCTATAATCTACAGGTGACATGACCTCTGACCTATGGAGGCATATTTCCCAAAAAATATTTCCATATTTGAGCCAATGAAAAATTCATTTCTAAATAATGTCGGAGAGTAAATAAGAAAACATGAATCAAAAAAACACAAGACAAAACATGTTATGATTGGTTTTACATTTATTTTTCCATTGCACAATATCTATATATATATATATATACTGTATCTACAGTCTAAATTGTTTGTGGCAGCAGATTAAGTCAGACATCCATGTGAAATTTGTTTAATAAAACTGTACAAAAATTGCCTACTATGAGAAAATACTGCAACTCCACAGATATTCATCCCAGAAGACATATGGACAGGATGGAAGTATATGGCGAGTGAGAAACCCTTGAGCTCTCCTGCACGCTGCTGGGAGCCGAGCCTCCATTTCAATGCATTTTTACAGTGCACTGAAAGCAAGAGTTTTCATGAAGCAGAACAGGTAACATAAACAGATGTACCGGTAAAATAAATAGAATCTCTCACACTTGACACACTTGGCATGAGGAAACAAAGAGAAAGAATGGAGAGGCATCCGATGCGTGGTGAGAACTTCAGCTTTGTTCAACATGGTGGTAAATACAAATGCCAGAACAGACAATCTCTAAGAGGGATAATACGTGGTTGTTTCAAGTTTGTTAACACTTAATATCATGCATCCTTCAATGTGCAATAAGAGACCATTTAGGACATATATGTTGCGAACTGAAGCACTTTAAAGTCGAGGCCACACTTTTCAGAATGTCTCAGTGGCCCAGTGAGAGGGGACGAATCTCCTGCAGGAGCTGAGCTTGAATCTGAGATGAGCGTGATGAATATATAACCAGAAATGTTCACTGTCCAGTCTGGACCATGGACAGTTATGCACAAACATTGTTTGGACATTGACGTTGATTTATCCTATCCCAAAGATTACATTAAAGGTTGTCATTTTAAATAATTCTTGAAATTAAAAGTATATTTATATATATATAATTGTTTTCAAATATATAAATATATCGTAGTATCATTAACCTTCGACGAAAACAAATCTGAGAATGAAGCAATCAGCATAATTGGCAAATGACATAGATAAGCATAAGTTCTGTCATGGTTTGGTCCTTTCAAAAAGAAGAAAATGGGACACGAAAGAATTAACACATTAAAAATCATACTAACAAAATAATTCTAAGTACAAAAAATAGTGCAAAACCCACATCCCTGCTCTGTCTGGGTTTATCTCAGTAGTTTTTAGAAGAGCAGATTAAAACCAGCCAGTTAAAAGTGAAGGGCTTTATTCCAAAATGCTTTATATCTATCTTGGAGAAAAACTTTTTTGGGGTGTAACTGAAACCTCAACAGCTTCTACATCTATACGGTTTAATACTCTCCAATCTAAGAAAATGTCTCAAAACCTCTCACAGTATCTCTCGGGTTTAACCTTATGCCTGCGACCGTTTGCCTTGAGTCTGTGTTACGTGATTTTCTTTGGTGGAAATCTCATTTTGGAATGAACTCTTCAAATTCACTGCTGTCTGAACACGCCAACAGCAGCCTGGGACAGCAATGAGGGTGTCACGCCTGCAGGAAGAAGCTAAAGCTGATCTATTTTCACCCCTACACACAGTTGACTTCTTGGCTTAGTAGCGCTGTCCCAGGAATCCAGACTGACTCTCACACCATTTGGGAAAATCAAGACAACTCTGTGAAATTAAGCAACTCTTTGGTGTCGGAAAAGAACATGGCTGCAAGCGTACAGTATGTCACGTTGCCCTGAACCTGCACTGTCAGATTTGTGTCCAGCTGTCCCCGTTATTTACAACATTTGGCAGCGACCTAGACTGACAGAAGTCTATTCTCTCCTTTCAAATTAAAAGACAAACTGATAATGCTCCTACGTCGACACAGAATAGCAGCATATCCTTGCACCTTATGGAACCGAAATCATATTACAATAGAAGTCGAGTTAATCCCATTGAAAAAACACTGTCAAGCAAACACAAAAACCTCAAAGGACCTATTGTAATACACTGTATCTTTGTAGTATTATAAATATTGGCGCCCATACACATATTCTTGAAATATATGTATGTTCACAAACACACAGATATACACAAAGGTAGAGGTTAGCATATATGCGTCATGAGGCGAGTCAGAAGAGAAAGATGACCGTTGGCACTGTGTGGGACACTGCCGTGCTGTGGGTCATTCCTACTGGCAGCTACACACACACACACACACACACACGCACAAAGACAGCTATACCATTTCAATTGTGCTGTGAGAGACACATGCTTTTTTCCCTACACATTGAGAAACAAGACCAAAATCAACTTCAGCTATGACCGAAAGCAAAAAAATGTAATAAAAGAAAGAACTTTGAGTAATCATGTATAGATAAAATCTTTATCACAAAAAACTTAAAATTGTAACCAAAATATACATTTATGCTTATTACATTAAGGACAATCTTTGTCTTGCCCTTCAACATTATCATCCTTCTCATACGTGACATAGCAACAGCCCCATGAAAGCTAGAAGTATATAAAGACCTTCAGGAGTTCTTCAGTGTAATAACTCTCCTTTTTCTGATAGATTGATGTAAACTCGTAATCGGGGGGGGGGGGGGGGTAAACACTTTCAGCACTTTCTTTGCTCATTTTACTACCAGAGGAGGAAAAAAAAAATGTAATGCCCAACATCCAAACTCATTTAATTCCTATCTATTTAACTGCTCCAATAAATAACTGAATTTCTTTTAAATAAAACCAAAGTGACTTCTCAGAAAACACATAATTTATCTCTCTCACCTAAAACAACTTGGTTAGAAAATGCTCTTAAAAGGAACGGCCGGTGATGAACTAGCGTACTACCAGCCCTTAACTCAGTGAGCGGCAATAAGATTCATCATCTCCCTGTCAATTTTTTTTATCACGGCTCTAAGTGCTTGAAAGGCCCTTTCTGGACAAAATAGGACAAACACAAACTGACAAAAATAATTTAGAAAGGGACAAAACAAACAAACACAAGTCCTTCACTGATACAATCATTCCTACAGAAACGTACAACTTCATCGACTTGATTAGATTTTGAAGTACAAGGGGTCATCAGACTTTTCTCCTCATTTGAGTCCACTATGTTTAGCAGACACCATAAAGGGCAAAGGAAGGGGGGGGGGGGGAATGATCGCAATCAGGCCACCACAAGTACATGTTTTGCAGTATAGTCTTTTCTCCTTCAGAACAAAAACAGCAGGGTGCATGGATATATATGTGAGCTATATATGAGCGCATGATGGGTGGATATGGAAGGTCCTCTCTCTCTCTCTCTCTCCTGTTCGTCGGACTGGTGCTATGTGAACATCAGCACTCTCCGCTGAAATGAAAAGAGAGATTCCCGAAGAGCCTCTCTTCTTCCATTTCCTCTCCATTCTCGTTAAGCTTGGTCCACCAGTGTCTGCTCCTCAGCTGTCCTCCGCTGACTGAGGTAATGCAGAGTGTATGATATTGTGCCGAGAATTAAAGCATGGGTCTGTTAAGCAGAATCCCCCCCCACCACCACCACCACCACGTGGACAGAAATAGAGAAGAGAAGAAGAGGGACCTGCAGCTCCATGGAGACACTGGTGATGACAGAGTTCGATGCTCCACACGCTGCCATCAGAGCTGGTACCACTTCTTATCTTTATACTTCAGCATCATCTGAGGGCCAAAGAAAAAAAGGTCAGTAGGGTAAACTTTAAAATATTGTTTGAGTGCTCTAAGAATTGTCAGATACATACATCATGGGCGTGTTTGGAGAAGGAGTCTGCGCTGGCCATCATGGCTGCCGTTCTCTCATCAAGCTCGCCCAGCTTCTGCCCTCTCTCGTCCAGAGCTATCCGGGCACGGGCCAGGTCGCCCACAACCCCTGACGCAGCCCCCTTCATGCCCTCCATGCCACCTGGGCCAGGGATGTGTTGTGCCAGGCTGCGAGAGGCCTTACCTGAAGCTGTTTCACCAACTATCAAAAAGATCAAAAGCATGTATTACAAAAAGGGGAAAAAGGGACTTTCTGCCAAATCGTACCTTGATTCCTATAGTGTTATATCAAATGGTATCTAAGTGATTTGAAAGAAATATCACCTGCAAAATAAATTAAACTTATGTCTGCCCATTAAGGAATTTGACTTTGCCGTATTGCCAGAAGTAAAAAACTAAAAACTCCAACAACAGCTGGAATTTAGAAAAGAAATACAGACAATTGCTCTCTTTCTATAAAGAATACACATGTGCTATTGGAGCCCGAGTGGTGGCAATAACAGACGCCCGTTGTGTTGAGACATAGAAACAGAAATACATTAATGTGCAAATGGCAGCATGTATGTAAATGTGAGAAGCCGAGGGAATCATGATGTGCACTCACAGAGGTCCTCCCTGTCCAGAGACTGAGCTCCTCCACCAAAAAGGCCTTTGAAAAAACCTCTGTTTGGAGCCTCTGGTGTCTCCACAGGGGTAAATAACTCACTGAGCATTTCCTGGAGACGAAAAAAAAACATCAGCACATGTCTACTTCGATTTACATTCCCTGTAGATATTCAGACTGACCTACAAAGCCTCTGACATTATTGTGTGTCTTTGTTGTAACCCTTGCAACTTCACATTCCAATAATGGATATGAAAATATACAATTTCACATGCCTTTAAGAAAAATGATACTAAAATGTAACTTTACTGACCTAAGGGGCTAAATAAATGTCTTCTATTTTGATGCCCAAAGATTCATTACAAGTGCTCAAACACTGAAGTATTTTTTGGTTTCATCCAAACCTACATGTAAAGTCTGTTCTCCAGATTTAGCATCACTGGATCTGATACTGTCACAGGAATTCTGATGTTTCATAGTAAAACTCATTCACTGATGAAGAGAATCTGACCTGCAGGTTGTTGCAGGTGTCCTGGCTGTAGGTGATCCTCTGGAACTCGGCGGGGGAGACGAGGTACAGAGCTTGACCTAAGTTAGAGAAGCAGAAGGTTCTGGCTATCCGCATGTCCGTGAGCGGCAGGTAGTTCACATCCAACAGAGGCCGTAGACTGGGTAGACTGTGAAGACAAAAAGGTCAGACAGTGGATTGTTTGAAGCTGCAATTCTCTTCAACTGGTTAGAGTTGTATCTTCACTTTGAAATGAGTTGTACAAAGATAGTAATTGTGGTTTTTAGCTTCCAGTGACAATACCTCAGAGTCATGATGTGCCCATTAGCACAGAAACAGGCAATGCAGTTCTCTCCGGCCATCAGCACAACATCAGCCCTTAGCAAGAAGGAGCTCTCTGTGATGTTGTGTTTGTGGATGCGGGTCTGAGAGGGCAGGGCCACCACCTTGGCCTGTTTCTCCGAACACAGCACAGCGAACTGATGGTCCTGACCCTCCTGTGACGAGGGAGGGGAGGCTGGCCTGCGCCTCCTGCTCTTCTCCTTCTCTTTCTCTTTCTCTTCATCTGAGGAGTTCGGGTCATACCATGGCTCATAGGAAGGGGGCAGCAGAGTTCCAGTGGAGTCCAGCAGGGCCATCGTCAAAATGCCTCCTTTCAGTTTGACTAGAGTTCCTGGAAAATAAGAATTAAAATGATTCATTTACACACAGTCTTAGAGAGACTTAGACACTTGTATAATGAGGTAGTCTTTTCATTATTTCAGTTTCAGGAGAGGTCATTAAGGGTTGTGGATAAATGAATGCAACTCTCAGTGCCACCCAGTTACATGCAGATCCACACCTGCTGAGTCATAACAAGTTCAGTTTGGCTTTTACCGCAGGAGGAGATGCCGACCGGCTGCTGCAGCCTGCTGTCCCCTCCGGGCGACAGGCTGAGGGCCACCATCATCACAGAGCCCTGGGTGGTTCCCACCAGCAGACAGGGGCTGAGCAGGCTGTCCGTCTTCCTGGGAAAACTCTCACAGAAGTGGAAGGCAGAGATAACCTCTCGAGATTCTCTCTCTATGCTGGTTACACTTGAACTACGCGAGCGGGTGAACGAGTTGTCCTTGGCGTCTGAACGGCAAGAGGGAGCACAAATATATGACAATGAGGATATTGCTCATGTGAAATAAAAAGGGGAAAGGTCATTGTGAGTCCTCCATCATGCAGAAATGAGAATTAGATATGTTAATGCCATAAAAATCCACCAAGTCAAAATGCAGTTATCAAGTTAGAGCTTTGTTCTGCAACCATGTGTTTAGCAGAACACGTTTCCAAACATATTTAGTAAAGACACACCCTTCATCAGAAAGCCTTCTCATATTATTTTACACAGTTCACAAACAAGAAGGAAGTTTAGTTGATTTAGTTGATTTAACTAAAAATTTATTTTACATCAAAAAAACCTTAGATAAGTGTGTAGTAGTACACTGACTCCAAAGAAAGACCTGTTATTTAAGCAATAATTACTCATGCCTCTTTACTGTGCTGACAGAAGATGACACACAAGCTTTGACCCTCTTTCAAAAGCTAATGAGGGACACCAACAGAAACACAAAAAAGATCTGTGACAAAGAGGCTAAAGGCTGAACACACCACCCGTCATGCGTGTCCCTCACACGGAAAAACTGTAAACAAGAAAAGCGGAGATTTTTAACGTGGAGTGCAGTCAAGCCAGTGGATCTTACTCGAGAAGAAGAAAGGAGTTATTGTGAGAGGATTAGTGTCATGTTAACCAATTAAAAACAAAAACAAAAAGCCCCAGCAGTGGTGGGGGTTAGTACCAGTTATCCCACTTCAGCCCAAGCCACACCAATGGCTGGTCCACTCACGGGAGTCGGGAGCTGACTTAGTTCTACATACGTCCGCCTTCTGGCTCATCCTGGACGCTGGCTGGCCTTTGTTCATACAATTAATGCTCTTCTTATATGTGAGAGAGCACCATCGTTGGAAGCCCTCCTCTGCTCATACACACAGACAGTGTCCGTCTCAACTCACAGGATAACAACAAATCGCACATTCACACCTTCATGCTACCGGAGAATAAACAGTTTTCTCACAGAACTATTACACTAAGCAGAAGACATGAAGGACAAGATGAACACCTGTAAGAAAATGTATTTAGTTTATGGCTTACCCAGGTCTGGCTTTTGCTCACTAGTCTGGCTAATTTTCCGAGACATCTTGGCTGTAACAGAAACAGATACCCCGAAGTTTATGAGGAGAGGATTTAAAAATGGCTTTTTTAAGAATTAAAGCATTACTAAATTAATGAATTACAATCGTTCACTTATCAATCATTAATGAAGAAATTTGTGAAATAATTTGAACTGTGCAAACTATCAGGCATCAACAAAAAAAGTAAGGATTTTGATTTCTGTTTCATGCTGTACATTGAAGGTAGGGTTGGTAATTTGCTTCTGAAACACTTTCTATAAGAAGCCAGTGTTTGTGGGCCTTACAGGACTTTAATAAACACTACCAATCATTTAATTAAGTCAGGAAGAAAATGCGTTTGACCTGAGCCGTCACAGCTGAAGCAGAGACGACTGACAGAAGTTACCAAGCGAAACACGGAAAAGCCGTCCAGCAGTTCAGCGTTCATGTATTTTGGGGGCGTGACTTTGACGTGAGGGTCACAGGAAGTGGATGGGATGTATCGGTGTAGCTTTACTCTTGCTAGCTTTTCCAGGATTGCCAACCCTAGCTTTAATGTGCACAGCAAGATTCTGGGAATATTCTGATCCAAACACATTAAACTTCTAATGATATTGCTTGTTGCTTGTTGCCAGGAGCCCATCTCTGATATGAGACCCCAAATGTTGCCTGTTGTAATCTGTAACCCCGCAATGAGAGACCCTGAGAATTCAAATGAGGCAGAGAAGCATCACAGAGGGTCTACAATGTCAAACAAAGCAAGAGGCAGTCAAGAAATAAGGTCATCATAATTCAGTGAACATAGTTATGCAAAGAGAGGAAGTCAGTGGCCAGCCAAATAGTTAACACTGAAGCGAAGCCCTGGAATCAGAAACACATACAGCAAGTGTCTACAATCAATAGTTCACTTTAACACACACATGGTGTGGTTGGACATTACGACAATAAAGATGGTGGCAGAAAGCAGATTTTCTATGCTTTTGAATCTGTTAAAAATTAGATGTAACAAGTATCATCTGCCAATTTGTATAAACTACTGTTTTTATCAGAAGTATGGAGATGTAGATTGTGCATAGAAAATCTGAAGCCTGAAATTCACAAGATTTCCTGTCATGCACTTGAAATAGAGTCCTGATTAATGTCATACGTCATCAATACGAAACCCCAAAACCATGTGATTAGTAAGAAAAAGAACATTCCTCCAAAGCACTTCTTTTTTTCATTGGCACAGATTTGAGTCAGAGTAAGGCACAGTGTGGTTAGATCGCTGTCAGAGAGAAAGAGAAAGCGATCAGAGGAAACACGTTTGGATGATGATACCGTACCAAAGTCATTGGCAACCGTCTTGGAAAAGCGTCTGCTTTTGAACTTCACTGGAAACAAGGTTCAAAAAGACAAGTCAGGGAACGGCAGCTGCTTTAATCGGGCTTGAAACAAAGGGGTCGTGCAGCTTTGTACAGTACCCTTCTCAATGAACTTCTGCTTTCGTTCATCATCTGAATTGCATGGTGAGGTAGATCCTACATGATAAACAGCAGTAGTTGGACGGATGTAGTTAAAAATAATAAAATTATTTTTTTTTGTACCAAGTACTAAAGCTTACCTGAAGTAGGTGATTTGCAGCGGTCCTCTGTCGTGTTGGATCCTTCATTGGACTCGCTAATTCCTGTGGGAGCGACAAACATGGTGATTAAACATGGTAGACTAAGTCGTAGCCTTAGAAGTCTCTCTGCAACTATTCTTATGGCTATGTCTATTCCTACAGTACAGTACACAAAGTGAAAACAATCAAGGATCACTAATTTGAACAGGGCAGGAATAGCTTCTCCTACAGTTCAGTAAATAAGCCCCAGGGAGTTCACAAATCTAGTGCAAATCTGTTGACTCAAGGTGTCACTGTTTGTCTAGTAATACAGGCGGCGGGATCAAAAGACACACTACCTGATTTTGTTACAGAGCCCTCAAGTCATAGAATTTCGTGCCTGCTTACTGCCAGTATTTTAAAATAAATCTCACTAGTGAGCTTCTGGAGATTTGAGGGCGCTATATCAAAAATCTGGGAGAAAAAGGGAAAAGGGTGACAAATAATACTGAAAACAATACTGGGTGGGGGGGGGGGGGCTGTTAACTCTGACATACGTAGACTTACTGAGGTGACGTGAGCGTAGTTTTTTCACAGACTCAGTATACAAGTAAGAAAGCCTGGACATGTAAGATGTCCCATTTGGTTTGTCTTTATCAAATCACAGAGAGAGTAAAGAGTAAAAACAGTGAGACAGTGAGAAGACTGGAAATCATGAGTGTAAATGAGAAGACAGTCTCAGAGGCTTGCTGCTGGATTGAAACAGTAAAACATTTCTCAAATAGCATCATTACAGTTTGAATAGACTGAAGAACCCACAGAGAAAGGTCTTGAATCTAACAGCAGTACACAAAGACAGGAAAAGAACGAGTGCAAAGGATGAGTGACAAGCAAGTAAACAACAAGTCTCATGTCCTGTTTTATCATTCAAAACAATCAAAAGATGTTATGAGAGCAGAGCCGTAACGATACAGCCTCCACTGACTGCACAGGTCACTAACATGCTCCACTGTTTTTCCACTCTCCAAATGAACAGATGGCAAATCTGCCAGTGATGCCCCCTGCTGAGGACGAGGAGCTCCTGCAGGGGATGGTGGTCGTAGTGCGAGGTAAAGAGTGGATGCCCAGAGTAAGCCCCACCTCCCCCAACCCACTCAGTCAGATAGCAACACACTGGAATATAAGCTAGGTTAATGATGAATAGAGTTATGTTTCCACGATCAACAATATTTGAAGATGTCATGTTAGTTAGGGCGATGGCAGGATATAGAGTGAAAATGAGACAGCAGCTCACCTCCAGAGAGCTGCCGAGCTTTGCGTGGGGAGCAGGGCTGCCTCTGGTAGGGGTCAGATGGGCTGTACAGCTCGGATGTGCCCATGTTGAGGAGCAGAGTTTTCTGGAGGTAGTCCACCACACCCAGACCGTTGCTGTTTCCAAACACAACACTGAAACACAAGAGAAATTAGGAGTCAGATGGTGTTTTCCCCCCATACGCCAAACTGACATCTGCAGGCACAACGTACTCTTTGTGTACACACACATGTTTAGCACAAAAACAGCTACTGGCCAGGCTTAACCACCAGTCAGGAAATGCAGGCTTTAGATACTTACAGGCCATTGGAGGAGTTGATAGCCAGGCTGGTGATCTGCTGAGGTGGCTCCCCGCTCACCCACACCAGCTGGATCACCAGCTCCACCTGGTAGCCTGGAGACTGCTTCAGCGGGGAGCTCCGCACCCTGCATCGAACACACAGCAGGATGAGACAGCAGGATACGGTTTACACCGGAATAAATTAATGGCCCTTTGGGTAAGCCGCACCGACAGTCAAAATTTTTCAATACTGTTGTTATTCTCCCGTCCACCCTTATATTGTCAAAGCCTTTACATCATTTTTACAATTTTCCCTGGTGAAGTGATAGAAAAACTTTGTCAAGAATTGAGCATATGTGCAAAAGGAGTGTATAGATGACTTCATGACTTAAATGATCCTTTTCATTTTGGTCTATTCAGTGATAACCTGCTAGTTTGGCTCAATTTGATCTATTTTGAATTAATATCTTTATGATCCATACTGCAGACAGGGTATGTTGTCCCGGTGTCCATCCGAGGAGTTGCTGCCTGTTGAGGGCTGAGTGGGCAGCTCAGTCTCCTGAGGGCTGGACGCAGCTCCTGGTGTTGGTAGGGTGGGAGTCTGCTCCCCCCCGGGATCAGGAGAGTCCACATCGCTAAAGTCACACTGCATCCGCACCTCCAGGAGCTTAACACAAGACATGACTTGTCACAAAAAAGGCTTGTTGTTAAACCTTCACCCCTCAAAACACCTGTATATGCATGTATCTCCTAACATTGGATAAAAACAGTGTTTCAAGATGAAGGATTCAATTATTCATATTTCTCCAAAACTTTAAGTCGGCATGGTTCTAGTCACCTGCACAACTTCAGTGGTGACTTCTTGCTTGCTGAACCTATAGACGATAACGTGCGCTGAGACTCCGGCCACACAGAGCATCCTGCTCTCAGGGCACCAGGACAAGGTCTGGATGGCAAATGGGTCCTCGTCTACGATATCTGTGCTCGGCTTCTCTTCTTTGCCACGAGCCCTCTCAAACACCTTGGCAGTCTTCAGCTTGTACAGCACTTGAAGCATTACTTTGAGAACAGTAAAAGAAAGACATGCTTATCTTCTACCTCAGCTGATGTACCCATTGTAGCTACACGTGTGTTGAAGTAAATTATTAGCACCATGCCCAATAGGTGGACAATAGTGCCACCAAAATTAGCAGCGGGAATTGGGCAAACCATGAATAACTCTATGCAGTGGGATTGAGTGACCTTCAAACGTACAAGGGATATTCACCATTCAAAAATTGTCTGCAACAAATTCTAATATTTCTGTTCACATTATAGACAACAATGTACCCTACACAAAAATAAAACAAACTACTCACATGCTGAAGCATCCCAAAATTTGATCGTCCCATCAGCATGTCTGTTTTAAGGGAAAACATTGAAAAAGGTAATAAAACATTACAGTATGAATATGATTCAAATGATTTCATGGCTGCTAGCAAATTTGTTTTGATTTCTTTATTGATCACTAACCCTGTGATTATGATCTCTGGGTAACTCTGTGTGCCTTGGCCCCAGTTTCCACCACTAATGGGCCATTCCTGTGAGCGATAGAACAAATTCAAATTATCAAATGCAATCATATTACCTCAGTGGATAATAGTCATTAATATATTTCCAATAAAAAAGTATGCTGCGAGGCAGAAATCAGGGCTGGGTTATAAGAGCAAGACTCAGCCATCAGGCCTAATTGAGTAACCAGGTAATGTGCAAAGCCTTCAAAATGAAATTACAAAGTCCACTGTATTTTAAACCCAATTTACCTTCTTGCTGTAACCTTGTCTCTTTTGCCGACTGCCGACGGAGTAAAGTGCAGGGATAAGTTCAGCAGGGCAGTCAGCAAAGTACTCACAGCAGGTCACTGGTGACTCATGGATAGTCAGAGGATATGGATTTTCAAATATTGGATACCTGGAAGAAAAATGGCACTTGAAAATAAGACATAACCTTATCATATGGGCAGGTCTATCAACTTTAGATGTACATGAGAGTAGCAGCATTTCTATGACACACACTGGAATGGTCTCTTCACATTGTATTAACTATAGTCACTTGGACAGCAATTGTGAGACCTTTAAAGAATAGGACTTGATCAAAAACAGACATAAGTGACTGCAACAGATACTGAGTATCCTCAAAGCATTTAATCTTCCAACAGTAGAGATGGATCAGGAGTAATATATATTAAAAATTAAATCATATCCGAAATCTTTTTTATTATTTTGTAATTGAAAAGCTTGAATTGCAGCATCCTGTTTATACTTCGTTTCACTATAATATGATTGCTCCATAAAACCAATATTCTTTGACTCATACCCAAAACACTCTCTATATTTGGACATTTTAATAATTACCCAATCTGTCCGAGGTCTATTAAAACTAAATCCTTTTCGAGCAGGACCACCACAGCATAAGGCTCCTGAAAGTCTGGCAAACAAAACAACAGAAAAATTAACAGAGATGACAATGTTTAATATATTCATTGAGCTCACACAGACTGTGAGACACCGAGTGGACTAATGCAGCTCACCATTTGGATAAGGAGTTTCACACAGCGTTAGGAAATCTACAATGGGGTAGTCCATCTCCAGGACGGTAGTGCTCTTTCCATGCATCACAGTAAGACAGGCTCTCCTCCCCACTGTATCGTAAGACAGACCTCCAGACAGGATCATGAATGGTTCCCTGGGTTCAGGAAACACACACACACACACAGATTTTAATTGTCCAATATATTTCAGTGTGTTGTGAAGGTGAAAAGCTACTGGGTCTAATCAGTGGGAAATGGTTGAAGAGGGACATCAGAATGTTAGTTTTGTGCTTTCTCTGTAAATGATTTGATCCCATTTAAAATATATTTTTAATTACAGCGATTCATAATTTGTTTTAAAATATGGCCAGAGACAGATTCTAATGTGAACGGGTCATGGCCCTGATTTGACCCACATGCACAGAAGAACAACAAGACATCACAGGCAGTCCACTCTGTACGGAAGTAAACATGAGGAGAAGTCGGTCATAAACATGGAGGCCACTGTGCTTTCAAACACAGACCGGTTACGATACACCTGCTTGTACAGACACGTCACCCCAAGTACTTGTGATTTCTAAAACCTCACTGTCCCTCCAGGGACTACCTCCGTCGCAGCTGTCTTCCATGTTGCTTTGAATTCCATTGAATTCTGAAAGGGGTCACGTGGCTGTTCAGACCGAGGTCGCATTTCAAAAAGTCTGATCTGTATCTGATTTAGCGCCGCATATGAAAGTCTGATTCGGAAAGATGTGGTTTGTCCTGTTCACACTGTAATTAAACAATCAGATCTGGTTCAAGTAGGAGACAATTAGACTGGGGCCACTTGGGGCCGCTTTGTGAATGTAGTGTTATTAGAGATAATTAGATCAGTTTCAGTGAAACTACATTCTTATGACACAGTTTTTCAGGAAAGTTTTGTTTCTTTTAACTTTGTGACCATGACAAGCTGGAACTCTTCAGCTGATGATAATTTTTCAAAACAGTGAGTGATCATAACATGAAAATCATTAATTTAATCATTGCAACAAAACAAAGTCTGCAAGAACATAAAAACAAGACTTCAGTGTTTGCCACCACCAGCGTAAGGATACTGTCAACAGGTCTGAACGGCTGACAGAGTATATGACAGAATAACAGGAAAGGCCAGTTTCAGCACAGGATATGGATTCAAACCAGAGTCAGTTAAGACACAGGATGGGTGGGGACCAGCACACTTACCCAGCCCTCGTTGTTTTGTACTCCACCTTCAGGATAGGTTTGCATGGTTCTGGTTTTTTTCCATCCTTAGGCTGCTTCCCTGGTAGAGGACAACAAATGTGCTAGACTTTAATTTGCACCAGCAGAGTACAAATTCTGTATACATGCTCCCACTCAGCATGGTTGTGTGTGTGTGTGTGTGTGTGTGTGTGTGTGTGTGTGTTTATAAACAATACAACTGTGTTTGCACAACAGTTCTAACCATGTGGCGTGATGATCTGTGCGGCCTTGGCTGGGGCTCGTACATTCCATGTGGTCAGAGAGCCATCGGAGTGGCTGCAAACAAACTGTTTTCCCTCATGGTGCCAGGCGACTGAGTGGATGGCCTGAAAGACACACAGCAGCCCATCACCAGAGCGTAAAACAGAGAGTGCGTTCAAATTTTACAGCAGAGCAATGATACAAGAAAAGATGATTAGCAGAAGCTCTGTTTTCAGCTAATTTGCTGAATAAGGCTGGTTTCCTATTTCTCTTGCCGTCAAAAGATTTTAAATAAAAGACCAAAATAAGTCGTTGTCCAAATGCTCTCTCGCTTTCACGGGTTAATTGCTACTGTAGAGGTAAATATTTAAAAACAAGTCACACATATCTACCTCCATCTTTAAAAATGGTTAGAAAACAATTTCTAACAGCAGCTGAGCACTGTGGCTCCAAGCAAAAGTGACTGAAACAGGAGGAAATTTTGTATTTGTTGAGGACTATATCCGGAGACAAATTAATACTCTTTTGGTTCCCCTTGTACCACGAGACAACCACCTCACAACGAACATCCTCACAAGCACTGAGAGGAAAGGAAATAATGTCTTACCTCATCATAAGTATAGCGGTAGTCAGCTTTTTTGCACTTCAAATCCCACAACACCACTACACCACATTCAAATCCAATCAGAAGCTGCAATTAGAAGAGAAACACAAAGCACAGCTCAGTTGATTACTGTGAAACCCCTGTGCTCATATACCTGACTTATCATGGCTGCAAAAGTTTCATCAGATCAGGCAACATGTTAAGCTGAGGCAACACTTTACTTCACAGGTCCTGCAGTTTCTTCAGTATCTAATTCAATGACTCAATATGTATAACAGAAAAATTGCACGTGCTGTATTTCAGTTCCTGAGGAATTTCTTCTGAGAGAACAGCTTCAATGTTGATAAAAGAAGAAAAAAGTTTCAGTTCACCACATCTAAGTGATAAATATCAATTTGCTTATTATTTTGTTTTTCGCACCTGTCCATTTGTTTGTTTGTATTTGTTTGATAGCAGGATTACCCAAACACAACTACAAAGATTTCCACAACACTTTGTGGGAGGATGGGGCATCAGCAAAATAAGAACCCAAAAAATGTTGCCATGAATCCAGACAAAGAGGCAGATCCAGGAAATTTTTGTTTAACATTACAAGATTGGGTGTTTTTTGACATTTTTACAAATTTCCCAAGGAATAATTCATGGATATTGAAGAAAAACAATCATACATGTTAAAGGGAATGATATTAATGAGTGTGTCCAATGTGGCGGAGATCCAAATTAAGATCCAGATCTAGTAGGGTGTCTTTCTAGATGGCAACAGGAATTTCCATCTGGAATTCACAACTACATAGAAATATAAATTAATCTGTTCTGTGTCTGTTCTGAGCAGGTTTTGTGGCGCTAAAGGATAAATTTACCTTTCCTTCATCCATGGGGTGATCGCTGATGTGCACGACAGGCCCTGGGTGTGTCTTAGTGGATCTGTACAGAGAAGGCAAAAGAAAAATGACACCGAAAAATAGGGTTCATATGGAATACAGACGCTGAATAAAGTAATATGTATCTGCTACATGCCGTCCAAAATCATTTGTGTTGTTTTTGAAGGAGAGGACGACGGGGAGGCAATTAAGGAGGACATTCAAAGAGGAACAAAATAATAATAACAGCCAGAATCTCTGGTTGAGCACCAAGATTATCATAAATGAAAATGTGCATCAGTGCACCACGGACAGGGACATTACATATGAGAGAGACCAGCAGGGAGGGAGAGCAGGGTCACATGAGGGTCTGTGAGAGATTATAGTATGTGGAGACTGCATCACCGTGGCAACAGAGCAAAGGGCCCCAGAGGAAGTGAAGGTCTGGACTAAAGACCGTGTTGCTGCCTCTGAATGGGGTCTGGCTCCAGCAGCTAATGATCTCATTGCTGCTGATGAGTCGATACAGTAAAAAGATGTAGAGAAGAAGAAATGGCAGGGACAGACTGGAACATGAACTGCAGTCATGCAGTGTCATAGATCATAAATATAAATTGTGTTTTGATAGAAAATAATATTATTACATTCATGTGAACAGAATGTTTAGTCTAAATGTTAATTTTTTCATATCAAACTCTTTTAAACATGAATCTTTACAAATTGAAAAAGAAGGTAGGCCTATTTTACTTGATTACAAATAAGTATAAACTGAGTTTGGTGAGTACAACTTTAACTGTGATCAAGTTTTTTTCTTCTCCTATGCAGGAGGCCTAGAATATGAATCCGTCAGTTTTCAGTCTAATAACGATGAAGCAGAACGTGTGCTGAAAAGACATTCCACCAGAGATCGGACAACTCTTCAAATAAGAATATTGTCTTTAAAATGTCACCCTATAGCCAGGGGCTATTTCCTGTCATCATTTTCACAGTCAGACGGCCAGAAACATTACCCACATCTCCACTGTTTCTGAGACTGATGCCAAGCAACTATCTGGCATTTTCAACACACAGATCCATCAGATATGCAGCTCTCTGCTTTATTGTCCACTTTCAACCTTACTTGCATAATAATACTTATTACAATATAAATTTTTCAGTTGCATTAACAGAATCAGGGGCTGGAATACTCTTATAACCTTGACTTTTAAAACTTTCTGCTAATTGACACACCTTATCCGCTGAAACCTTATTTTACCTGCATGTGGCACCTTCCAAGTTTTATCTGACCTCTGCAGGAAATTCCCTGTGATTTCCACAGTGTGTGTATGTGGGTGAGGGGGGGACACAGGATAAGTCGCCCGGTATCAAGTGGGCACTTCCTATCACAGAAGCTCCGATAAATCGGGCAGCAAACACTTCCAGAAGTCTCAGCAGCAACTTCCGGCATGGCTCAATCACCACCCCCGTACCGCCCTCACACTGATCAGAGCTACAGTATTCTGAGTTTACAGGACGCACTGGATCTACAAACATGGACATCCGGACTCCTTTGCATATCAGAGTTTCTGTTAAAAGGCCCCATTCAGACCTGGCATTAATATCCATCCTGAGTGATACAATCGCAGGGGGAGAGCTCCAAGTTCAGGTGTGAACTCACTGAAGACACATTGAGGACACATGTGAGTTCGGATCACTAAAACAACATTTGGAGGTGGCCAATTTTTTTGTTGTTGTGTGAATGAAAACATGATCCCTCCCTACGGCACTATTTATACACTTCTCAGTGTTTCCCATACATCCAAACACAGTGAT
Source organism: Platichthys flesus (assembly GCF_949316205.1). Lineage (NCBI taxonomy): Eukaryota > Metazoa > Chordata > Actinopteri > Pleuronectiformes > Pleuronectidae > Platichthys > Platichthys flesus. Next base: position 8,561,232 of record NC_084954.1, on the reverse strand, counting down.
TTTTTATCGTTTTTCCAATAAATTAAATCTTAGTTAATTGTAAAGCTATGTGCAGTGCATTCATTCCTTAGCCTCTCCAGACTCTGCTCTCTCCTGCTCTCATACTGACACACACACACGCATTTACATAGGACCCATATATATACTCACACTGGCTAAAAGCGACATTGTTCGGCCATCGCGGACATAAATGACGAATGTGTGTATTTGCATATATTGCAGGGAAGTAGGATCCGATCACAAATGGTCACAAGAGACACATTCAGGACAATACAAGGTGTGAACTGTCCTAGAGCTGTGCACTTGTGATCAGATATTACAGGATAGATGTTAAAACCTGGTCTGAACGGGGACAAAAGAACAACTGCACAAAGAAGACATACAAATGGCCAGTAAGCAAAGACCTGGGGGGGAATACAGACTCACAGTTCGATGGCTTTGTTCCACATGATGACGTAGCCTGAGAGAGTGAAGGACTCCACGTTGACAATGTGGATGTTTCCTCTTTCTGTGCCGATGTAAAGCCATTTGCTCTGGAAGGGCAGGTGGACGTATGTGATCCTGCAAAGAGGAGATGAGGAGCCATCACAAAACAGCCAGGCTTTTCATTATCTCATGACTCATTCCCATTAAGAGTCGCCCTCTAATCACGCTGGTCCAACTGGAAAGAGTAGCGGGTGAATAAGATTTAATTACAAAGGCCTTTGCTCTGTGTCACACTAATGAAGACAGACTATATATAGACCAGTGGGGAGAGTGAATACCGTTGTCTTTTCTAAAGTGGTGGGAATGCAACACATTCACAGTCTCTACAGACACAGGTGATAGGTGTTTTATTGTGTTTATTTATCTGTCTGCACATTGTATATTAAAACTGCCTTAACTGAGTTTCTTAACCATAGGAACAAAAGTGAAAATGCAACTGATCGTTATCGCCTTATAAGTAATGGTGAATGACCTAGAACCACATAAGCCTTCATTTTTCATTAGTGGGCGGCTGTGGCTCAGAGGGGATCGCCCACTAACCAGAGGGTCGGTGGTTCGATCCCGGGCTCCATTTCGTATCTAAAGGGTCAAGACAGAACCAGCCCCTGCATAATAATTTCTCAAGATGTGACGGCAACAAAACAGCTGATTAGACAGTGAGAACTGTAGCGGGGGCCGGCTGTTTCCAAACTGTGTTCACACTTCAGAGGCTGACACAAAGAGAAGCAGTGACAGGAACACGCTGCCGTACCTCTCCCTGCTGAACTTGAGAGAATGCAGGATAGCTGGGATTTTTTGCCTCAGGTTCCACAGGTGGATGCTGTCATCAGCTAAGGCACTCACCAGCGCCCCCTGTGGGGAAGAAGAGGACTTGTGAGCATGCACAAAGCATCCTCCTATGTTATTGTTTGTATTTCTCATGTTCCATTTTTTTATTTCATTTTATCAACTTGTCCTTATGTAAGAGCTGTGAAAATAAGGTTTATTATTATGATTAGTATTATCTTGTGACTTTTTGGGGGTTTTAAATGGTTGTACAGAATAATAAGAACATAATCAGCTTTTACAGAGGTATATAGGTCACAAAACCAGCAGCACCATTTATTTGGTGTGAAGCACAGTTCACATAACTTTGTAGTGATTCAATGGCCTTGAAACATTGAATAAGCTTTGGTGTCTACGGTACCTGTGAGCAACAACATACGAGAGGATGCAGGAGATTGACAGAGAGTGAAAGAGTGAGGAGGAGGAGGAGGAGAAGGATAAGAGAAATCAAACAAGTGACAACAAACCTCGTTGATCAGGAACTGGAGCTGGATGATAGCAGCACCACTCTCATGCTGACAGTAGCACTCCACACCAGCGCGGCCAAAGCTGAAAGGCGGCTCGGTCAAAGAAAACTGGACAGATACCAGTGACATTCAAACAGACATAAGCAACGTAGCTCATCTGATGCAGTAATAAACAATGTGTCTGAATACGTGGTCGCTGTAGATGTTTTCATATAAAAAACATGGTTCCCAACATCTTTGTTTTTATAACTAAATGCAAGCAAATCCAAACAAATGGAAATAGGCAGCTAAAAATAATATCAGTGGGCCCTGTTTGCCTGATTTATTCACATGCGTCAGCCAGTATGACGGCAGCATGATTAACTCAACTCTCGCCTCTCTCTATAGCACGGTTACTTTCAGGTCAGAGGATCCCCGCCGACTAAATCTATCCATTTAAAAAAAAAAAAAAAGACGTGCCACCCATTCAGCCACCAGTAGATGTTTGGTGACCGTGGAGCACCGCCACATGGGCACCAGGACTGACAGCATCCCAAAATGCTCAGGAATGTAGGCAGTGTAACAAGGAAACGGTTTTCTGTTTCAACCAGCCTGTGATCACTTTTAACAGAAAGAGTATGTGCACAGAGTCTTGCACACCATCACGAGAGAAGAAGGAAGCGGCATGAGATCTTATCACAGAGACAATCTCCAAATAAAAAGGGGCACTGCTTCTCACACTGATCATAATCTAAGAAACTCTCGGGAGACAGACAGCGCTGACTCGCTGACACAGCATTATGCGTCTCAACAGGATCAACCGTGGTGTGATCAAACAATCCCTCAGCACCTTGAACAAACTAAGGTGGGGTTTTAGGAGCCAGTTTGAGGACAGGCTCAACCATGGTCATCACTTCTGCTGAGGAGGGATGGAGGTAAACAAAGACTTTAAGTCGCTCCAGTCGAGAGTACCCGGCAACTGCACACACTTTCTCCCTGGTCCCGCAGGTTCTGCACAACATTTGTCAGAATTATTGACAGATAACTACGTCTCCTCGGGCCCACGGTGGCGGAGGAAGAGGCTTTAGGTTTGTTTGATAGCCTCTGGTTGTGCATAAATTAGAATCGAGCAAAACCTCTTAAGAACCTGAAGTTTCATGAGGGAACTGATTCTGTAGTGATGTGGGTTAAGGGGCCGTGGAGACTAGATACTTTCTAGTTTAGCAGGAAATTACTGAGACAAAAAACTAGTTTCTATCACTGTGGTTAGCAAATAGGGTTTTAACTTCCCGTCATGCTTAAACCACAGGTTCAAACATCACACAAACTGTAGTCCATCAGCTAAGACTACTCAAGACAACACAAGTTTCTTCTCACATAGTGTGAGTCTTTACATGCAACTAAACATCCTGTTGTGCAGGGAAACAAAAAGTAAAAAATAAATATCATTATATGTGGCTCAAAAGATATATTGCATATTTTGCAAATAAAATCATAAAGTAAATAGTCAATTATTCAATAAATCAATAAATAGATTGCCAGAAGATTAATTGACAAAGGTTTCTGAAAATGATACCCCATGTTCATTTGTTCCACCTTTAAAATATGAACTTCGAAGCAATTTGATTTCATCAACATGTGCTCTAACATATAATCTAATAACATATGATGGATAATGACCATATGTTATTTGCAGCCCTGTGCATGTAGCGGATATAAAACATATGATCTATTCTACATACTGTCGTCCAGCTCTGCTTAATTCTGATTTTAACCAAGATTGAACACGTTGTTCTCTCTTCACTTTGTTCGCAGGGTGTTAAGGCATCACACGCTAAAGTAACACAACTGGAACATTGACACTTTCTCAGTTGATAAGCCATGTGTGGTTCACTACAACATTACAACATTAGTTGGGGTTTGTTGTTTTCAGCTGATAATAATAAAGGCAGGAAGTCTGATCATGCTAGCCTACAAAATGAAAGAGGAAGTGCGTCTGCCAAAGAAGTTCATCAACACAAACTACTGACTTCTTGCATGACCAGTCAGCTGCCTCGCAACGTGTATAAAGAACTGCAGTCCTGCACAAACTTGGACATTCCCTTGAATAAAATACGCATTCAAACATTCAATTTGAACATGCAAAAAATGAACAGGAAGAAACATGCGATCGGGTCTTTAAAAGTTACAGATATCTACCAACACCACACTCAACAGTTAGTTTCGTAACGGCACGTCCACTGGACAGCGCAGGCCAGCATCTACAGTAACACACTGATTAAAACACTGTAGTAGAGACAGATCTTGTAAAAGCAGACATTTATTGCTTGTAGACACCTCATTGAGCTTATGTCTACCGAGGTGTGGCAGGGTTTCCAAACTCCAGGGGCAATGAGGTGGATCGATACAGCCTGTCTTTTGATAAATGGACCAATTGCCTGAATGACAGTAATCCCATCAGCTCTACCTTGCACATTAGGACAACATGGAAGCTGTGTGTGTGTTCTGGGAGTTGCCCTGTAAACACAAGGCTCTCTTAATCTGGAAAGTGGATAAGGACGAGGACAGAGCTATACTTCTAATGAAAATCTAAATAAAGAAGATGGGCCTCCCGAGCAGGATATCAGTACAAAGGGAAACCCCGAGTTTAAAACGCAAATACACCAACCCTGAAGGCAAGTTGTAAACAGTAAAACTTGTGAGCAAACGATCACGTGCACCATCTTAAAGTCTAGAATCCAGGAGTGGTTTCTTTGCCGTGGCTCATGGAAGTTGCTTGATTTGCTGCAAAAATGTATGTGTGTGTGTGTGTTGAGTTTGTCTAGTGATGTTTACAGCACATATGAAGTGGCATCCTGGCACAGGCCGGGCAGCACAGTTGATGAGGTTGGCTCCTCGGCATATGGTGGAGAAGCTGTTCATGCTATTGCAGAGATACCACTAATGAGCCCGGGTGCTCCAGGAGACGGAGGCTGCCGGCTGCACAGAAACACATCCTAGCTAGTCTCTACCTCTGAGCCCCTTCACTTCCCTCTGCGCGGTATGGATTTTCTTTTGGTTGCGCTGGATGACAGGAAGCAGAGACGGGTCACTTACTGTGTGAATTCCCCCAGACCTTGTGTAACGCTCAGGGGCGGCTTGGTCACATGACGTGTGTGGAAAGGATTAATAGAAGTTAGACATGTGTCGAGTGTGTTGTTGTGCGTGTGTTCGTGTGTCTGTGTGTGTGTGTGTGTGTGTGTGTGTGTGTGTGTGTGTGTGTGTGTGTGTGTGTGTGTGTGTGCGCGCAAGGGGGAGGCGGATGTAAGAAAGAAAAATCCCCAGAATCACCCAAGCTTTACTTTCCTTGTTTGGTTCTCTTTCTTCACATTTTCCTGTGAAGAAATAAAAAAAGAAAGGATACAGCCTCAAAGCTCCGTTCTGGGTCCCGACGGCCAAGATTTTCTGCACGGGGTCAAAAGCCATTGAGGATGGTTGATATGGGAAGCCATGACGCACAGTCTGCAGGAAGGAGCAGAATTTATATTAGACCTCCAGTCGGCCAATCAATCATCTGCTACACAGTCATGCTGGTATTAGTGGGAAAAAAAACATTATAATAATCTAAAAACGTAATCCATCAATGTGGAAAATTTGTCTGGTTATCGAAATAAATTGGATAATGCGTAAACATTAGTGCGAATGGGGACAGGATGGGCTTTCTGATATCCGCCGCACATGTGTACAGGCTCGGTCCTGTGGAACATCAGTGACTCATTAATTCCATCCTAATGCTTACATTTGCAGAGTCACTCTATAGCCAGGATCTTACAGCGTTCAGGCCACCAAAAATATTATCATCGCCGGACATCTATAACTCAATTGTTTCAGGTTGGAAACCTTGCCCAGCCACCCATGAGCTCTGTGCAACTTGCAGCAGGATTATGCAATAGGTTAAGCCATGGCCCCGTAACCCTGGGAGTGGGCCTGACCTTATCTGCAAGAGCTAGGGCAGGAGCTGGGGCAGGAGCTGGTGGGCTGGTCCTCTGAGATGTTCAACTCAATTCACACAACACAGACCTTTTCCAGATAGATTCATAAACCCTACTCGGCAGAAGAAATCATCGTGGAATGGAATGTCAAGAACAGACTGACGTTTTTGCTAAAGCTCTCTTAAAACAATACATGTTGTTAATATCTATAATTAAGGTGCTGGTAATCCTTCGTCCTGCTATACTGGTCCTGAGAGATCCCTTTCTGATTTGAATCTACAGGAAGCGATGAGGGAGGAAATCCGCTGAATTTGTTGGTCGTAAAAATGAATGCAAATTTAGCTAAAATTAGATGCTGGACAGAGGAGAATGATATTTACCAAAATGTTACTGACCTTCTGATATTTAATATATTTTGTTATGGTTTAAAAAGAAGTACAAAGTCGCATAAAAAAGGAAGTACTCAAGTACAGTCCCAGTACCAGAGTACTTGAGTTTACCTAGTGCAGGGGCGGATCTCAGGGAAGGGTCAGGGGGGCACAAGGCCCAGCTGAAATCTGATTAGCCCCTGAGGAATCTGTTGTTGTGTCTCTGAAATCACTCTCACTATTTCCAACTTCACTATATAGTGAGCCCATTGGGAGAAGAAGAAAAATACTTCCGGACACTACTCTGCGCAGAGGTAATAACATCATTGTTGGAGGATTATGACGTACAACAATGTCCGCCAGTGGAATGCGTGAATGAGCTTCTATACATGTAGAACTAAACATATTTGCTGCAGTTTGTGCTGCACTGCTCGTATTCACATTGGTAAGACAGGTCAGGCTGTCCCTTCTGCCCTCGCTCCTCAAGTCTATCTGCCGCGAGCGCAATGCATGATGGTATATATCACACGGTTGGTGACTATCTGATGTGCGCTACTTTTTGAAATGCATTATGGGAAACAATAAGTGCACTTTACATGGGTATGGAAAGCTTCACTAAACATTCAGACACCACTACACAAGTGTATGTATATGTCCCATGTATTTTTTGTGTCATTTACCAACTCTAGAAATCTATAAATATGACAAATTGTTAATATTTTTGTCTATTCTAAGTGTTTTGACACAGTGTGCTTGATAAATAATAAATATCAAATATTAATTGATGTGTGGCTTTGCTAAAAGCTGCAGAGCTATAACAAGGAATGACAATGTGCACCTACTGAATCAGGAATTGGGCATGAATGCTGAACAAAGACTTGGCCCCTCTGTGTAATTCATGGCCCCTTAATGGCCCATGATTCAGAAACATTCAAGTTCTGCCACTGACTTTACACCTATGACTGTCACTGCATTGAACCCCCGTCAGGACGTGGGCTCGTTCATTTACAGACATCACATCAACTAAAACACTCTTCCAGTTTATATAAGGACATGCGAGTGTTGCGTTCAGGTGTCAGCTTCCCACTTTAACTTTGACACTTTGCTTTCACCAAACCAGGAACTGGTTAGGTGACAGCGAAGGAAACCACTGTGTCTCGAGGCGGAGATTCAGTGCAGTGCAAACAGCGGGTGGTGCCGCTGTGACAGCCTGGAAACCAGCGCAGGACGCGGCCACGGGTCGCATGTTACACCGTGCTAGAGCCGCTGTGTGCGTAATAAGCACTTTAATATGTGCGCTACTGTTCCCGAGGTGTTCGTGAGAGAAGCTCGGGTCATGAAACATCCCGCTGAGCACAGCCGCTCGGGAGGAAAACATGAAAACACCGCCAGCGGTTGGGTCACGCCGGTGTCACCTGACCGCCCGGCGGAGAGACAGTCCCCGGTGACGGTGGCCGCTGCTCACGGAGAGAAACCCACCTTGCAAAGCTGGAAATGATCCGACTGGAGAGTCTCCTGCACGGCGTCGCTTTCCCGGGAGCCACCAGAGTGAGCGGCGGAGGAGGACGAGGCTGTCAAGCCGTCCAGCACCTTCCTGATGTTGAACTTCTTCATTTTCCTCCGGTCGGGACGCGAGACGGTTGAGAAAACAGATCGAACCAGTCACCATAAATAAATGTGATAGAGAAGAGGAGGAGGAGGGGGGTAGCCGCTAGCTAGTTTGCTGCAGTAACGCACAGTTAAAATCTTGCTGGGGACATCTCACATGTTAACGGAGGGTGTTGCCAGCGCACTCCCCCGGAAAAAAAACCCGAGTCACGAACACGGATTGAGCCTGGTCCTCTCCGCTGCGAGCGTTAAGCCGCCATTTACGCGTCCGGCTTTGGCGTTGTTCGGTCGGGATCGATGGCTGTCGGTGCGCGGGTCCCCAGCAGCCAGCAGGGCTCAGCGGGTAGCAGCCTGGCTACGGAAACGCAGTGAGCTGCAGCGGGGAGGGAGTCTGCGCTGCGCCGTCACCCGGATGTACCGCCGGTGTTACGGTGGATTCCGTGACCCGTCACTTTATGTGGTGCGAGCGCCATTCGCTGCTCCAGAGACATGATTCCTGTATTTCTAGTGGGTTTATTGGATCTATTGAAAGATTATAACAATGTATTAATAAAGCCGTGTATTGCAAATTTGATAGATTATTTCTAAACGTGCAAATCAACAATGAAATGACTATTATTATTATTATTACTGTTATCAGAAGTAGTGGTTGAGTGATTATATTGTGTAATTTATATTTAAATGTGTGACTACAATGTGTTTTTTCTGCAAATTTTGGTAAGAATTTGAGCATTTTAAAGCCCTTAAAAATACAATTAATTTGCCTGACAAATAATAATAATCCTTACAATTTCAATAGGGCATCACTGTCTGTCAGTGCCTGTCAGTGCACAGATCCTAATAAATTAATACATTCTAACCACTAAATAAACAGAAAGGGAGTAATTATAATTTAATCTATTATTATTACTATTTCATCATTACTACTTCATTTGTTGAACATGCAACACAGATACAAATAAGACAAGATATTCATGGGGAATATAAATTTGAATTAATGGAAGCAAAGACTAAATATGAAAACATTAGTACAGGCTGTTTTCAGCTATAGTCCCTGGACTGTAGTTATACCTTAAAAACAAAATATAACAACCACTTAGTTATAATAAATATTTTTTAACATGAAGAGAAATAATAAAAGAAGAGGATATAAAAAAAAAAACAGTACTAGAGCTGAAATTATTTTGTTTTAAAGCATTTTCATAAAAGCAAACTTCAAACAAGCAGAAGAATTCAGCAAATATGACAGATCAAGTCTTGGATGCAGAATTCCTCTTCAAAACCATTCAGAGGACAAAGGAAGACAAATCCCAACAGAAATTAGACATTGATGCATCACTTTTCGTTCTTTCTCATATTCTTTATTAATCAAACAGAACTTATATGGAGTAAACCTGGATTTTTGGTCCTCTGAGGTCTGAGCCCCCTGAGCAGTTGCTGGGCAGAGCAACCTGTCCTTCACTATTTCACTCTGGTTTTGGGCCCCCTACTGGGGAGAGAAGTAGAAGCTGTGACAAATGTGAAGAAGCCTAACAATCTCAGGAGCAGTAAGAAAACGATATCATATAAATGTCTTGAGCCACTAAAATGTTCCTGTGAATATTCATGGTCTCTTCCTTTTCACTAGAGGTCCTGCCCACAGAAATGTGATAGGAGTGCAGCCCTTTTGTAAAATCCCCCAATGCAACATCCAGTCTATTGTGTGTGAAAGGAAAATAGAACATATTTCTCCCTCCATCCTGATCCCCAGGGAGGAAAAGGGTTAATTTACATCCACAGTGAATTATACAACTATAATGAAAACCATAAAACCTGGTTAAAAGATAACTTTTGTGATCTGTCATTAAGGAAATCCTTATTTTCACTGGCTGACATGCCTTTACTGTTTCAGGCATTGTCAGGAGTTAACCAGTGCCCTTAAATAATACATCTGAGACAGGGTAATGGAAGAGAGAGAGCTGTGTGAATAATCCAAGCATTGATTTATAATGAAATATGAGGAATGAGGAATCTGTGCTTCTATGTAGATAAATGATTACAATAAATAAGTAAATGATATGTAAACTTCTCTCTCCAAAGCCAATGTCTTCTTTCTACTAATAAATAAAGTTGAAGATTTAACAAGTGTCATGGCGAATCTTCAGGTACAACATATAAAATCAATATAAATCAAAGAAAGCATCATTTAAAGTCATAGCCTGTGGTTAATCTTGTGTCATCTTGATACACTCAAGGCTTTTTATAGTTTAAATGTTCTTGCACATGCATATTTTGTAAGCTAGGTGGCGCAGTCTACCAACACTGTGTCATCCTGCATTCTGAGCATTCGGTTTTGGGGGGTTCTCCTAATGGCCAGAATTCAGCACCATGGACAGCAACCTATGGATTCCTGCCTCTGATTGGTCTCTTCGGAGAAGCAGAACATGAGCTGTTTTTAATTATAAGGTTTATTCTCTTTCTGGTATTTTCACACAAACTCAGAATTTGACTGTGCGAAAAGGACTCGAGTCAGTTTAACGCACAGCACGTCTCTGCATTGTGTTTATGTTTACAATCCAAACACAGTGAAAACCTATTTACCGTAGGCCACAATGAAATGGGTCACGACAAGACACAATAGGAGACTGACGGAAGCCCAGCATGGATACATACACTGCCTTACTCTTTGTGAACCTATTCCCATGTTTGACTACATTGAAATTTTCATGCAATCATGAATATATGAACAAAGCTGCCAGGGAAAATGCACACTGGAGGCCGGGTAAAATAGGCCAGTATCAATAATGCACAAGTGATGGGATGTGTTGAAGAGAGTGCGACTCGCATTCAGACTGTCATATTTATACACAACAAGTCAGGGAGCTTCAGCTTTTGTGTCCGATGTGAAAAAAAGGTATTGGGGGCAGGCTCCCGGTTTGACTCCTGAAATGAGGTCCTTGGTATCTGGGACGTGTATCCACGATTAGCTGTTGTGTGTTACTTCTTCCATCACTTTCCTGAGGGCACAATTCCCACACGAGGTCAACTACACGTTGTCTGTTTTTATTTTGCATCTCACCTTATCAGCATTGTAGATATATGCTGGTGTCACAAAGAGGTATAAATATATGTGTGTGAATATATGTGCGTGTGCGTTTGCATTTCTTTTAACACGCAGTCTGTTCCAAAGTTTAACATACGACGTACCTTGGGTAGAGCCTGTGTATAAGTACCCAGTGGCAAGATGTAGAACAGTTCCCTAGGTGCACAGCAAGGACACAGAAAAGTAAAACTACAGGACAGCACAGGACAGATAGGTGCACAAAAATAACCCAAGTAATACACATGGCAGTGAACATAAAGGCCAAGGTTCCAGTCGCCCACAAATATCCACAAGACGACGCACTTGGTGACGATTAAATCTGTCGTACCTGAATTCCACATTATTAATATTTACAGCAGCTCATTGCTTTCAAAAATAAGATTTAAATCTAAATACTTTTGGCCATAAAGTAGATCCCTATGACGATAAACTAAGAATATGACAATTTATAAGAATTGAAAGTTTTGTAACTTGAATTAAACTATAATTGTTTGTGACACTAGAGTGTAATATAATGTGGGTGGATTATCTCATTCAGCAACTAATGTCACTTGTCAAGCTTTACTTCAAGCTCCCAATGTGTGACCACAGTAGAATTTGTCAGATGATGAAGGTCATCACACAGGATGTGTACATTTGAACTGGTGATGAAATGCAATATCTGCATAGTGATTAAACACAAATCTGAGGGACTTTAACTTTTAGTAATTCTAATCTCATATAAATCTTATATAATACTGGAACTTCATCACTATACAGCTCGTTTTACTTTATTCCCCACTGAGCTCCGTCCATTTAGCGATTTACCTATTACGCAACCCTATTTAAAGTAATTAAAATAACAATCACAACCAACTTTGATACTAATTGCTACCAACATATTCATTTGCTGTAGTAATGGAGAATGGTACATACAATATTTTTCCTGCACAATGATTATTTTTGGTTTGATAATAATGATTCAGTTTAGCAGACTCACTAACACGGTTGCTCTGAGTGGTGTGTTAGCAGTGTGCTACATTTTCACATATTCCCTCCCTCCAGTGAAATCAGGTCACGCTGATAGCTTTTCTCTGCTATTGGCCACATCAAGGCGAGCCGTGACGCGTCTGCATGGGTCTCAGCTCTCCTCCCTGTGAAGTGATTAACAGATAATTACATGCATGGGTTGCATAACACACAAGTAACACTCTGAGCATTGGCTGATCGGATTGTCATTTGATGAGGAGGAATATGTGAGAGGGTTTGTTTGACAGCTTGAATTATTAATTTGTTAGAGGACGTTTTCTCTTCTTGTTTTTTTTTTTTTTTCGAGAAAATGGCGGTGACCGTTTCTGACCTCTGATTGCAGCAGGTCAGTCACCAGCAGGTCTTGGTTGCACAGGGAGTTTCACCGACTCTTCCCCAGCAGGATGTGTGTCATGCTGCTTTGTTTATTAGCCTGACTGTATCAGCGGATTATCAGAGAGATGAGCTCAGTTGTCCCCACAGAGGTGTTTATGAGGCGGCCCACACAATCCACACAATATTGAGGAAGCTGGCAAACCAGAAATATGAGTGTAGAGTTATCGAGGCAGCTCACAGACGTTCTGAAGCAGCTTCTGTGTGGTGGCTGTGGATTCACGACTCGATTCGCGTTGGAAACATTTATCGAGATGCAGCCTTCGTGTGGCCCTTTGCCTAAGAGATCTGGGCAATTTAATTTATAAATACATTTTCAAAAAAACGGTTAATCCAAACTGACATGGTTCAACTGCTAATTCAACAGCCAGGGGAGGAAATATACAGTTTTTTTAGGCTTTCAACAGATAAAGCAATTCCTCTTTGGATGTTTCGCCAGGCTGCAGGGGAATCAGTTGGATGTTTATCTCTGTTTTGAGGTGACTACCAATTTCACATGCTGTTTTCACAGATACTACATCTATCTCTGACCACGACTTCTCAGGTAAAACGCTATTTCTGTGTTTGGGCTTTGTGGGGCAGATGAATGTGCTACAACACCGACTTCTTAATCTTGACACATTTCCCGAAAGCTGCAGTCTCACCACTGCTCTGGCATCCAGCTTCAGCAGATGGTTTGTATCCTTCATCCTAGTTTTCAGTGATGCAACGCAAGATGATGCAGCTTTTTCATGTTCCCTGCATGACTTCTTCTGTTAAATTTCTTGCATCAAACCAAAGCCATGAATCATTGACCATTGACCTCTGGTTTAAAACAGCTGTAGTAGAAGGACACAGGACACAGAACCACCAAACATTTCACCATGAAAAAGAGGAGACAAAGGCATACAAATATTTAATTTACTCTAGTCAAATAAGTTTCCTTCAAATGCACTACAGTAACTATATGTTTAAAATGGCAGACTTAATCCATATCGTTTATAGGCTACTGTATCAGGCTGCATATTAGGAGCTTACTGAGAATAATACAATAGCAACAATAGCCCTATATCACATTATACGATTTCAATAAGCTGTTTAAGTCTAAATATTTAGGAAACTGATTGATCTACAGCGCCAATCACACAATATAAGCATACACAGCTAATGAGTTATCTCTAATACTGTAACGCATATAATCTGAATACCAAAATATGATACACAAGTCATACATTCACACAATACATATGTATATCAGTTAGCTTATACATATATTTGTACATTTATGAAATCTGACGTCTAATTATAAAAGATACAAAGTTGAAATTGCATTTCAAGAACATAGAAATGACATAAACGTACAAAACAAATCGTAATGAAAATGTGGCACTTGAACGTCCTCTGCTACATTCGTGATACAGTCAGTGCACTCGTCTGGCAGTGCTGCATCCATCAAAAAGTCACAGACAATATTTTTTTACAAGAAATCTTGTAAATTATCTCACAGGTGAAAATCTTAATCCTGCACAGCTCAAAGAAGTAGTTTGATATATTCAGGGAAATACACTAAATTTTTGTATTAAATTATTTAGATGAGAAGAGTCATACTACTGTTGGCTGTACAATAATAGTTTTTGGTCAGATGGTCAAATATGCGATCTTCCCAAAATTTCAAAAGATTCCTTCACAACTTTCAATTTCTTTAATTCCCGATAAATCACAAAAACGCACAATGTGTAGCATAAAACGCATTATCTTGAAATGTAATTGTTTCTATTTAATACATACAAACTTTATTGACCAATAACTCTGTTTAAAATCAAGAAACTCATCTGATTGTTACATCAGGTACTATATTTATCAAATTAATCTATTTAAATGGCATTAATTCACCAAAGTACACACAAAGACAATCCTAATTATTGGTCTCATGAGAAGTAATTCTATTTGAACCCTAAAAGCTTATGTTGGTGTAGAAATATATGTTCGCAATCAGCAAATACTTTCATCTAAAATCTAAAAGAAGTTAAAAATGTGGCGCCAAGTTGTTCACCCTTATCCTGTCAAAGCTATGAAGTTATAGAGTGAAACGGACTCATCCGACCCCGGTTTACCTTTTCCTTATGTATCATACAGCACAAGTCATTATAAACGCAATAATATTGTACAACTGGTAATCGCTGCCCTCACAGAGTGGACGAGCTCTGCTTGAAGTCTTTGAGAATGACGGAGGCGTACGTCACATTTGGGGGGTTGCACAGAATCGACTCGGACACCGGCGAATTTGGGAAGGGGCTCATCGGGGGAACGGGGCAATCTCGGAAGGGGGAGGGAGGCATCAGAGCCAGAGAATCCTCCATCGCTAATTTGATCTCCACCAGGTCCTCCTCGTCGTGAATGTGTGCGTTGTTGTACATGTAGCCGTGGAGAAGGCCAAAGTGCTCGTTCTCCATCCCGTCCTCCTCCAGAGGGGAGGCGGGTTCCTCGTCGAATGGGTCGAGGTGCAGGGGCAGGAGGGGCTCCCGCTGGATGAGGTGGGCCTGGTGGTACACGGGCATGCCGCCGCTCACCGCCTCAGGCATGCCTATCATATCGTTGAGCTCCGGGACGTCACTGGTGAATTTGCTCACCACCATTTCCTCCTGCAGGTGGTCCATGATGACATGTTGGGGGAAAATCGTGTTTTTCTGCAGATACTCATGGGTAAAGACCCCCACCTCCCCGCCCACGTCTTTTATCAGCCTGCAAGCAGGTATCTGCCCGTGGGCCATCATGGGGGGAGTGATGGGGGGGTTATATCCAATCAGGTCACTCTCCTCCTCCTCAGCCACGTTGTAGAGAGTCTTAGTGCTGAGGTTGGAGAAATCCAGTGCTGTGTTTTGGTATGTGTTAGTTAAGGGTTTGATGACAGCCATCTGATTGGAACCTGCGTCCTGTCTCTTCACATGCACTGACAGTCTGTGCCACATGTGATCCCCTTTTGGAGGATGTCTTGCACCTGGTTCAGACCATGACACAGACTTTCCATTAGAACTATGAACAAAATAAAGATGGCTGTTACTTCACAGGAACCCAGAAGGTGGAGACAAAAAAAGAATATAATTTTTGGCTCATGTAAAAAACACTATCCATAATGTAAAAAGTATTTTTAATATCATGTATTATTCCAGGGTATCTGCAGGTTAGAAAATTTTGAATTCACTTCCATTTAAAAATGGCCTTGAATATTTTCTTTTCTCCACAAAAGACACAGGTTAAATGTTTGTGTATCTGATTCTGTACTGCAGGAAAGTTCTAGAATATAAAATAATTATTAATAATAAGATATCATTATTAATAATTATAGGCCATATTGTCCTCCTTGGTTTTTAATACATCCTTACTTTTAAACAGCCTAATATAGAATATTATTCATTAGGAAAAAGTTTTGAATTGAATTTGTTGAACCTGCAGAAACCCTGCAGTACTCTGTATTTGTGATTTCACTTATCATCCCTTAGCACACAGAGATGCTTGTTTTAATTTTACCAACAGGTTAAAGGTTAAGATGGCTGTGTGAATTGAGTACTGACCTATATCCGTCACACTTTACAACAGGTGATCCTATGAAAGTGAATACAGTGAGACGTCAGGTTCCCTTTGAGAGGGAATTACAGTAAAACCAGCATCCCTGAGGTGCCTCAGGAGCGAGACTCAGACTCAATTACTGAACCTACCTGCCGTTCCCAGGGTTCTTCTTCCTCTTGAACATGTTGAGTAGGCTGTTGCTCCGGCAGACAACCTTGCCGTCCCCGACGTGCATGCGCACGGCATCGGAGGTGGTGAATGCGCTGCGCACGTTTCGCTCTGGTTTGGCAATGATGATGTACATCTTTGGTGAGAACATACAGCCCAAAGCTACAGTCACGCTGAGGCTCACGGAGAAGGACGTTGTGATGATCTTGTAGTTGCTCCCGAAGTAGATCGGCACAAACGCCAGCCAGATTATACATGTGGTGTACATGGTGAAGGCGATGTATTTGGCTTCGTTGAAATTTGCGGGAACGTTGCGGGTCTTGAAGGCGTAATAGGTGCAGCTCAAGATAAGCAGGCCATTGTAGCCCAGAGGGGCGACGACCACGAAGTTGCTGGTGTTGCAGATGAGGAAGACTTCTCTGATGCTGGGGTAGGATTTGACTGGTTCCGGCGGCTCCATGACGATGAGGGTGACCTCCAAGGTGAGCTGGACACTGATCAGGATAGAGGCGATAACCACCTGAGCCCAAGCGCTCATGAACCTCGGCTTCCTGGTGCAGATTTTCTTCTTGCTGCCTGCCAGGATACGGGCGATGCGGTTGGTTTTGGTCACCAGGGCAGAGTAGCACATGGCGGCGGAGAGTCCCACCAGAAGCCGCTGGAGGTAGCATGAGGCCACGGTGGGGCGGGCGATGAGGGTGAACGGACACAGATAGCCCAGGAAGATGCCTGCCAGGATGATGTAGCAGAGCTCCCGGCTGGAGGACTTGACCACGGGCGTGTCGCGGTACAAGACAAAGATAAAGGCAACAAACGACGTGACCAGGATGCCCAGGCAGGAGAGGACCACCTGGATGATGGACTCTGGATTGCTCCACTCCAGGTAGTGCAAGGGGATTGGTTCACAGCCTGAAAAGGGAGAAAAACACAAGAATAAATAAACAAGTCACAAGATACTAAAAGCAACTTGTAAAATATTCATATTTCTCGGGACAAGCCAGTTGGAAAAACTTTGGATTCTAAAAGTGCTCAATCAAACGTGACTTTGCCCAGAGAGAATGAAAAGATTCTTAGGTCTTGTTGTGTGAAATCTTTCAAAATGAATCAAATAGATTTTAGCCTGTGAAAATGCGCTAAGTCTCGAAGTAGGTTTTTAGCTCAACTATAAATAAACCCCTTTCTACTGAGCCACGGCCAGGCTGGGCCACAGCCATGGAGGGACGGGGCCAATGCAGCAGGACAAAGAGAAAACGCTGCGTTTTTCATGGATCCAAATCAGATCTGTTTTCAGCTTCATGTTGAGAACACAGTTTGGAAATCTGATTGACTTAACATTAAACAGAAGGGGGATTTTATATTTATATATTTAAACTCCAGTAAATACTTGTCACCTTTGTGCTCCACATTTTTCTAATAGCCAAAGATTTTCGGGTTGCGTGGAGGCAGGACGGTCCTTATTAAAAAAAGGGCCTTTGAGCGGCACAGAGGGGCCTTTGAAAGTGGGCCAGAGGAGCAGTAAGTGAAGTGAGGCTGTTGTCGGGTAAAACGCTGAAGATGATGAATGGCTCTCAGATGTCATGGGAAGGCAGTGAAACTAGGACAGGACAGGTTTATGAGAAAGTGCTGCCAGAAGAATCTCAGCATGACAAACTGTGCAGAATGCAGGTGGGGGGAGGAGGTGAGGAAAAGCTTAGAGGAACTTAACTTTTTTACACAGCCTCTAATTGCATTTTAAAATATCTCTCATCTCTGGGAGCATCAGGCTACAGGAACTCAGCCTGTGGCCACTAAATTAATTTTGATGGGAAGGTATTTTGCAGAGCAGCAAAATCTTCTCCTCTTATCAGGTGAGGTATTTGTCTTGGGTACGTTTTGCAGAGATTAAATTAAACCACAATCGTATCGCACATGAAGCGGCACGTCATATGTGAAGGAGCCGATTAGCATAGCTTAGCAAAAAGGCTGGAAACAGGAGGAAACAGGTCCTCTCTACGGAGGCAGACATGTTTTTTTTACAGTTGCCCAGACTGGACAAAGTAAAAAATGTTTTGAGTTTTTATGACAACTTTATGACAAATTCTAGACACCGAACCTTTAAGAAAAACCTTATTGGCCGATTTTGCTCTTTACTGAGTGCTTCACCCAGTTTTCCATTGTTTCCCGACTTTACTCACAGCAAAGTCAACTACCTACTTTATATAGCCTTATATTTAACAGTGAGCTCTCAGCAAGGAAGCAAATTAGCATATTACCAAAAATGTTGAAGTAACAAAAAAGCAGAGTAAAAGAGAACAAACCCACCTTCCAGCTCAGTGTCCGGCCACCAGCCCAGCTCACAGGCCTTGCACGTGAACTCGTCCTGGACGATCTCATTGTCTTTGCAGGCCGTGCAAATCCAGCAGCAGCTCACCTCCCCCTTCCTGATCACCTGCTCAGTGAAACATACAAAGACATGTCATGATACATTTCATGACAATTACCTGTCTGAGGTTGTTTGTGTAAAATATCATTTAGATAGAAAAATCTAGATAGAAAGATTTTTAAGTTGACAAAGATAAATCCAGGTATATAAAAGTTTCACAATTGTTTATAATTCATATAGTTCTTTTTTTTAACTTTTGCATAAAGCCATAAAGTGAATTAATAGATTATGTTTACAGAATTTGTAAATAACATATTAATACAACAGTTTAATTTACAAATGACTGATTGGATTTGAATAATGGTTTTACTAATGGTAATTTTTACAGTAGTTCTAATCCAGCAACAACAAATTTTGGGTCGCCAAGTGATGGGATATTATTAAAGTTCATATTCACACTTACAACATAGACCTGATAATTAAAGTATATTTAACTGCCTATTAACATGTTTAACTACACACTTTGTTTCAGTAATTATCTGAGAATTAATTAATAGATTTCCCTCTTTTAAAACTGAATCCTTACCAAATATAAACGATAAACGCCATTCAACGTCATTTTCCCCAACCTGGCAACCCAGAATGTGTTTTAACAGTATACGTTCACAACATGTAGAGGTTGTATATTTGCCTTGATCTCTCCTTTGGAGCAGGGCTCACTGCAGACAGAGCGGACTATGTCGCTGAGGTTCATGTGGAGCATTTCATCATCAAGACTGAGGACGCCCTCGTGCCAGGAGCCAGTGTTGATGTAGTCGTAAACACCGGACTCCACGCGCTGGAAGTTCATAATCTCATACCTGAAGGTGAACGGAGAGCGAGGAGTTAGAGGAGAGCTCCAGACGCTGAATCAATTCCTAAGGGGAAATAAGAGTTCTTTACAGCCACTTAGAAGAGAAAAGGAGTATTTTATCAGCAGGGGGCCTGTCAGCGGGTTGATCGATAGTTCCTGGTGCTGATATTTCTGGCTTTCACCTCACTTGCTCTCTGATTTGCAATGAAAACCCACCCTCACCTGACGAGGCAGTTTCAGTTCCTCTCGGTGAAGGACAATAGTTGAAGAAAGGGACAAGATAAGAAGGGAAAAGATAAAAAGCCCTTTTTAAAGTGTGTTAATGAAAAATTATATATTCTATTTATCTCTGTGTTTTATTTTTTTTATGTGTTTGATTAGATGTATTAGAAGTCATGAAATCAGATTAGTGCAATTCTTTTTGCACAGTTAAAATTTCCCTGATATGACTGATACAAAAATTATGCAATTATACAGACTGACAGGAGTTTCACAGTCTTCTGAAATATAAGTTCAGCATTACTTCTTCTGATAAACACACTTTGGCACAATAATTTATATTTTTAATTGATTTTCACCTAATACCTAATCAATACACAGATTTGTATAGAGTTTTATCAAATTGATGTAGTGGCCCTGGCCCTGAAGATACAAACTGTTTAGAGATGAATTGTTGAAAAGTTGTGCAGTATTTTATTAATCTTTCATCAGTGAAGAACTGTAAGGATGCAAACTCTTATTTCCATTACTTACACAGGAGAGGATGGAATTCCTTTTGAAGGATATCAAATTTAGTCTGCGGTCGTAGTGATTCGAGTGAAACCACAAACCTCTTGGACTTTTTTAAGAATTACTGCTGGGAACAAAAATATAAATTTTACCTCCCGGGTGAGTCCCCGTTCTCGTCGAACCATATGTCCTCCCCAGAGACACCAGTGAAGGACGTCTTGAGCAGAAAGTCCAGCAGGTGGCTGCCATCAACGGGTTTCATGTTATCGCACAGCCCCACGTGGCCGTAGCACAGGTGAGTGTGCATGTCATGCAGCCCGTGGGCCATGGCGTAGATGGCGTTGATGACGAAGCCCATCTTGCTGTCCTGAACGTAGTTGTCCTCCAGACTTTCGTAACCTGTCCACACACGAGGGAACAGTGAGGACTCATCCCCATCATATGCATCTCATTAACAGCCTTACAGGAGGGGCTTCATTGCTGCAAGCGGTAGCGTGTTAAGCGTTTCAAGACTTGTCTAACTTTCAGGTGTGTGTTGCATGACGTCACTTATTACAAAGCAGTGATAGGGTGCTCACAGATGCAGTCTTATCATTACTCTCTGCCGGCAGCAAGCTACACGTCTTTTCCTGTGTGGGAGGCGGATTCAAAGGAGCTGGACGTCTCAGGAAATGTTACCATGGCAGGACTGTGCCTTTGTGCTTTCAGGACACAGGGTTTCATTGGAATTGGGTTTGAAACCCTGTGCGGCTAAACACCTGTCTCTTCAACTAGGAAAAATCCACCAACCCGTCGTTCTCATGAGTTTGGATCTCCTGTCGTCTCTCTGCATATTTTTTTCCTTCAAACAAACACGACGAGTGAATGTGAGAGAAATGATTCATACTCGTATATGCAAACAGTGTGCTGTGTTCAAACACACCCTATCAGTTAGTGTAATGAAAGCTAAAAAAATGAAAGCTAAAAAAACTCTGGGAAAAGAGTCTTTTCCCAAAGTAGAAACGACCCTGTCAAATCAGCACATGGCAGAGACGGATAAAAACAAACTAATTAACGATTCTTCAAATATCAATTGGACTCAAAGATTAACCGATTAGGATTTGGTTGTCAAGGTCAAAGGTCAAGGTCACATCCGTGGCCATAACTCAAACATGAATAAACTAATCATGAAATCATGAATTTAACACAGTCTTCTAATAGGAAACAATTAGTAAGTGATGACAAACCTTTGTCCAAAGTTTCATCTCTTCACTTTGACATCATAATTACACTTCAAGATGTTTTTAAACACCTCAGGAACAGAAGTGGAGATTATGATCATATTTCCTGCAACTCATTCGTTGGCAGAGAAAAACAACCACAATTCTTGTTATTTACCTCTGCAAGGACATTACTTTTCCATCTGCATTTGTAAATCTGTTTGTCTTTTTGGAGAATTATACAGAAACTATTGTGGAGGGGTGGTGCATGACCCAAGGAAGAAGCTATTCCATTTTGCAGCAGATCCTGATAAATGGGCAGATCGAAGAATTTTTCACTTTCTTTGATATGGCGAGTGACCTTCTACTGCCAGATTGGCCAAACATAAGCTGTGCTCTATTCTCATGTTTTATTTGACATATTTCTTTCCAATATTTTCTCACATATTAAAATAACAAATGTGCGGATTTTGCTGCCTTGGCGGAGATACAGTAGGAATTCTCTGTGTTCCATCTACATTCATCATTTCTCCGTAACATTGTCACCTGATACAAGAGAAACAGAATTACCCCACTCAACATTTAGCTGTATCTGCTGGGACACTGTCTGCAGTGCAAACAAACACATTAACTGCAAAGTCCACTGGGTAAAGGCAGCTGGTTGAGCGTCCGGCGGGAACTGCTGTCGATGACCTAGTTAACGGCTCCTTGGCGTTTCTCTCGCTTCACTCACTATGATGCAATGATGTCATGATGTCAGCATGCAAGCAGAGGACCTACTGCTGCACGATGGAGGGAGTCGGCTATGGGACAACTGAACGTCTCGGTGTGTCACATCAGTTCAACTCTAATTTGCACAAATGCAAACTTCTTTACCGTCTCTGCGGCTACATGCAACTTAAGTGTGTTACCATCTCACTCAAATGTTATTGGGCTGTTTTATACTGTCTCAAGGCCAGAAAGGGTGCGAGAGCACAAAGTGAGAGCAGATAAGAACCAATTGTTGGGCTGCTCTCACTGCAATGTCACAAAAAAATAAATACAACACATAAATAGAAACATCCCAATAGCTTCATATATTAGAGGTGGACTGAGATTAATCATAATTTTAGGTAATTGTGAATAAAACACACTTTAATTATCACAACACAGGATTAAAAGTATCTTAATACCAGTCGACCTCTATATATATATATTTATATATGTATATTGCCAAAGTGAGGAGCGTTAACAATCCATTCAGAGGAATTCACTCACCGTCCTGGAGTTCTACATCAAAATAAATAAATAAAGACATATATTATAGATAAAGAAACGATAGAACAGGACAGCAAACTGTAACTCTACCCCCACTTACGAGACAAAAATAAAGAGTCTATCATCTGCCATTAAAATATGATGGTTGAGTAAAAGCTTGAGGTATGGGCACAATAAAGGGGAGATGCTCTATTCCTTGTATAAATATTTAAAAAAAAAGGTGTAAATGCTGCAAAGGTAAGAAGATTAAAACAAGTGCAAAAAGGAAGGAGGGGGCTATGGCAAAAACAAATTCATAGAATAATCTTGTGAGCTGTCAACTGAGGCGTACGATGTCGTTTCTTGCTGCATGCATAATTTTATATTTACGTTTATCAATACACTTAAAATAAAGTTTTTGAAAATAGAAGGTGCCTATCCACTTTTACTGCAAGATTGTAAACGTAAATATATACATTTGGACACTTATTTTTAAAACCAAAAAAATAAAAATAAGTATGAGCAGTATGTGAAAAGATATTTTTGGAAACGTGCTTGTTGAGCATTGTTTCCTGAAACCAAGAATTTAAGCTAATGCATTTACTTTGTTCCTTTGCAAGAGAAAAAAGGATTTAAGTTACCTAGATCCTCATCCTCTGTAAAGCCACGTGTCACAGAAATGAACAATGTGAGAAAATAGGTGTTATTGAGGTGACTCCGGGAGAATTCTAACCTCTGGCACGTCTCATTCATAATTAAAAAGAGTGTGTTCCAGTTTACGGGGCCTTTTGGCATCATGCTCCGAGCTTTGCACACGTCACAGCAGCTCAAGGAGACACGCTGATGTGCACGGCAGCGTAAAAACTGTAAACCAGGAAGAGCTGCAGGAAGCATCGTAATTGCTCCACCGGTTGTTTAGCTACCTGAGCAGTTGCGTGCATAATTCATGTTCTCCTGCGGGTGTCCAGGGAGGCGGCACTGGAAGCGGTACTGCCAGAACTCGGGGAACCAGGGGTTGCGGGTGTTGGTGCTGAGCCGGAGCCTCAGGAAGTAGTCGTCGAAGGAGGAGACCTCGTCGGACTGCAGCTTCACGGTGATGCCGCCCACCGCCTCCTGTTCGTAGCCCTCCACCACCTCGATGCGGTCGGCCCAGCCGTCACTGGAGAGAGGAACACGCCACACTTAGTGCTAAACCAGCCCCAGTTTGTACATTCCCATGTATTATTCAGAAGTTTGAGTCAAAGAGCCTAATGTGTTTTTCTTTCGGGAAAATAATACCTAATGACTTTTAACAAAAAAAACATAATAGGCCATTAACAACACTTACTAAGATATTTCCAGATTCTGTTTAGAACCTTTTTTCCATTTTACAACAGAGGCGGTTTGTGACTCTTGGCTTTATATTGCTTTTTTGGAAGAAGTCCATATATGAGTGAATAATAACTCTCACTTTTCTTTGCAGCCTCTGTTGATGTCTTCCCAGGTCACAACCTTCACTAATGTCTATGATCTATAATGCTGGCATCCTATAGTCAGTACTGTAAATCTCCTGTGTTACTATATTCTACTACATACAACATTTTACTTGACATGTATGTGTGTAATTCGAAATGATTATGTGAAGTTATGTTCACTAGGAGTTGTGGGATTCACTGAAGCATGGATTCTTTGGAACTGCTTGAAACTGAATTATACTTTAAGGATTATCTCTATCTCTATCTTAATCAATCTCTACCTCTTAATGTCACTTTGGATATTTTCATAAAGAAATTATGCAATTAGAGAAGTCTTTGAGGATTCTGGAAATGCATGTTTTAGTCAGTGACTCGCATGTAATGTTAATACAGGTGACATAAAAAAAAAACTGGGGTCTAGATGCTGAAGGATAACTTGCTTGTGTATGTCTGTAAAGCTTTGGTTTAAAAAACATTTTTCCAATTAAATAGATCTACATTACTTAAACAGCTCTCTGAAAAGTTAAAATTATTGAAATACAAGAATACTTATATAAACCAAACCCCATTTTTAACAGCTCTAAAAGTCACAATTTTATAGCAGCCAACAAACAGTTATTTCCTGCTGTTATTTTTGCTGCACCACATGCAGCCTGAAAAACCAGACTGAGGCTGAATCCTGCAGAAATCTTCTCCCTTTTGTTTCCCTGACTCTGCTTCTCTCTCAGCCTCCTGCTGCCGGGCATAGAGAGTTCACTGTTCTTGGGGGGGGGGGAGAAAAGGAAAAAGTCCGTAGACACAATCACAGGAGCTGGAGTTACTTCTATGAGTCAAATATGAAGGAGGATTTGGAAGATGGAGACCTGAAAAAGCATTAATGAGGAGGATGTGGCACAGAGAGCAGCTCGCTCTACTGCAACAACTCACCAGAAAAAAAAGTACAGTTTCCTCCTTTCCCACAGAAGAAGGATGATTGTAAGACAGATGTCAACTCACTGTCTCTGAACATCAAAAAAACAGTCAGGTATATTTGTGTATTGTTGAACTTTGAGCTAAACTGAACCAGAGATGTCAAATCAGTTCCAAAATCCACCATCTAAAAACGTATTCATGTCACGTCCCCAAAGGACCTTGAGAAAAGTTCATACTTCTCCCTGGTTAAAGTAAAGCTGCTGCAAAACTCAGAACAAAGACCCAGAAGGACAAACTCATGGAGGATGAAAACCGTCATGATCGGCTTTCAATCCCTTGATTTTCCAACAAGCACTGACATATGTGATTTTTAGATTCTCTATATTTACCTGTGCTAACAAGGCTTCTACAGATATTCTTGAACCCCTGAGGATGAATTTTAAAAACGTTGATGATTGGGGAGAGCGTGGCCTAGGTGATAGAGTGGGTCTTCTGCAACAAGAAGGTTGCCGGTTCGAATCCCACTCTTTCCCATCTGCATGCCTAAGTGTCCTTGGCAAGATACTGAACCCCTAAATAGCCCCTCATAAATGCTGAGTGTTCAAAAAATGTAAGTCGCTTTGGACAAAAGCGTCAGCTAAATGACATGTAATGTAATGTAATGATTCACGGTAATGTATTTGCCTCACTCATTTGCCAACTTTGATGTCGCCATTATTACGTTTTGTGATTAAATACCTGCAAAACCAATGAGATTCCCATGAGCCTCAGTTGTACTTTGATAACACACCTAGTTAGCAAATGTTGGCATGATAAAACATTGCACCTACTTTAAACATCAAACATAGAGCACGACCAATCAGAATGTGAGCATCGTACATTGACTAATTCATTTGTAATTTGCTGTTTCAGAGGCTTTTCCACAGAGACACAGGAGAATCTGGGGCGAAACAAAATCCAAATCGGATGAATTTTCAAAGTTGGTGATTGTTGCACGAGTTCATCTGCAGGACAAAAATATCAGCGACCAGCCTTCACGTCTGTGGTTTTTACAAAGCGACGCCAGCAGCACGTGTGGCTTGGCTCCCACTTCAAGAGACGACCTGACCACTGTTCTCCAGTGCGACAGTATCATCGGTACCTGGCCATCTGCTTCCCAGCATCACACAACACCCCCCCCCCCTCCCCTCCCCCCAGTCCAACGCTGCGAGCGCCAAAAACCTGCAGCTCTGACGTCAACCAACGCACGTTCACAGCACAGACCCACAACACAGTTCTAATATCACACAACTACGGGTCGTTTATTTTCGGCATTCATCAGACGACGTTAATGAAAATCCTCACGCAGGGTTCAGAATAATGTTGAGGACATTAACTAGGCATCGACCAAGTATTTGCAAAACTGGTATATTCTTTAATCGTTTCCAAGGCAACGGCAGCTTTCGCACGAGAGTTGAATCAAACGAGTTGTTCTGCTGTTTGACACGTGTGTGATCTGTGGTGTGAGAGCAGACGTTTCTTTCATCCTCCACGCAGCGGAAGACGGATGGCTGATGACCAGCACCTCGGGCGTTTCCGATTGGCCCATTACACGGGCCTGCGTGTGTTCACTTACTGCATCGCTCTAAAAAAAAACATTTTCCTTTTTCAGTAGTCTCCTTGACCCAGAAAAATGCACACACACACACACACACACTGTTTCTGTCTTTCTTACACACACACATAAACATAAACCGCTCCACCAAACTCAGGCCCTCCTTTTAGCAGCAGTGCAAACTCGAGTGGAAGGAACAAGAGTTTAGACTTTAAAACGCCCTATTTCTCCCCCCCACACACACATGCATTTCATCATTCTGGGTTTCGGAGGAGGCGGTTTGAGTCGTCAGCCTCTGTGAATTAGGCCGCCACACATTAGCGGACCGTTTCTCAAGTAAATTAACCATAACAGCTTTCCCCCCAGTCTTGTTTCAGGTGTTCCAAACACTCCTAACAGGACTCGAGATTGGCTGAGACTACGGCGTGTCTGCTATAAGTGCTGATATGAGCTTTGATGTTCACTGCTTCCACATTCCCCAGCTTATGCTGGAGGTGCTGTCCCATATTAGCCCATCCTGCCTGTGATCTGACAGCGAGAGGGGGAGCTCGCTGCACGGATGCATTATTCATTACTGAGCCTGACTCAAAGCATCTTCTGCTTTCACAGGAACTCTACTCCCAGAAGAAGAAGAAAGGATATTCTGCTTCTATATGAACTTTGGTGTAGACCTTCCATCCTGAGTGGGGCTGCAGATTATAACAGAGAATTCAGCATCTGTGTTTTCCTCACAGAACATTGGTGTTGTTTGTTTGGAAAAAATGTCTATGAATTGATAATCTCATGTTTTGATGTGTTTAAATAATTATCAATGTCAGTGTCACGGCGTTAATTTGCTGAACTGAATTGGAAACCCTTTTTTTTTAATCCATTCGTTTTTTGCCATTTATGTTGTGAAGAACTTTCTAACCTTGTTTGGATAAGTGCCATACAAATAAGTTATCAAATATAATAATAATGATTTTTATTATTTATATTTTATCCTGATTGTTTATGACCCTGCAGGCCTGTGTAGCAGATTATTGTTATTGTTTTCACCCCCTGTCTGTGTGTGTGTGTGTGGGTGTGTGTGTGTGGGTGTGTGTGTGTGTGTGTGTGTGTTTGCGTGTGGGTGTGTGTTGTCTTGCATACATTTTGCAAGGTATCAGCACAAATAATAGAGCGAGAGAGACAATCTAAAGCTTATATTCTGAACAAACAAACAAAACAAACAAACAAGAAAGCAAAGTGCTCAGGAAATGAAAATCAATTCACTGAGGAAGAATGAGGGATGCAATCTAAAGCTTCAGAGCAGTTACTAACTGGACCTTGATGTAAGATTGTTCCAGTTATCGTCAACAAACACCATCTTGTGATGCAGCTGAAAGCTATAGCTTTATCTTGCCACGAATGTCATCAATCAGTGTGGAACAATGGGAAAAGTTTTATTTAACCTTTTTGGGATTGAAACTTTCAATTATCCGGATCAATTCTTCTTTAAAATCTGTCAAAAACCGACTGCTAAAATGAAAGAAAGCTTTCTTTTATTTCAGTAATTTTGAAAACGTGTGTGCTTCTCCTCAAACAGAAAACATAACACACAAAACTACCCCCCCCCCCCCCCCCCCCCCCCCCCCGTGGGAAAACAATCTCTTACAAACCTTCCAATTAGGAGGAACTCTCCGGCTACTCCGAGCCGTCTCATGGCCATGAGCAGGCCGCGGACTGTCATGCCTTCACAGAAGCAGACAACCACTCGGGCCTTTGGCAGACGCTCGCGCAGTTTCCTCAGCAGCCTGTCGAAGTGCTTCTCGCCGGCGTTGCTGTAGATCTTGTCAGAATGGGCGATGCAGATGCCGTCCTGCGAGGCGAGCTCTTTGAACACTTCCATCCCACTCTCCCCGTAGTTACCTGAGAAAGACAAGAGGCGCTGTCAGGGGAGCTTCACTCACGGGAGGGAGGGAGAGATCAATGGGTTTGGATTTAAAAGTTCCCTCTGGATTTCAATTATTTATTTTTTTGTTCTTCTTCATTCTGTTAAAACTATCCAGGGAACGTTTTGCTGAGAACACACATCTGTCCCTTCAGCTTTAAACTGGTCCGTTGTGTCCCCAGATTTCTTTTTATGGAAACACGAGGAGCACAACTGGAGCACACTGGGTGAAGGTGACCTCCACTGTTCACTGATGACGAGAGAAGCACTTATCATCTTTTAGGTTGCCTCTCCAGATGTCCCCAACCAGCAAGTATACAACATCACTGACAAAGCCAGCAGACATCCTCTCTCTGCCCCTGAAACGCCTTATAACAAGTACAAATATGCAGATTATAAAGATGGTAAATAAAGAATGCCTTCCAGATTTCAATTAGATCAGCTCATATTCCCTCAATAAATAAATAAATAAAAATAGATTGAGTATTTCAAGTATTACATCTGACACTTGTTCATGTGGGGGGTATATTAATTATCATAATCTTTGCTTGAATGTATACATCCTTTGACATGATTATGTGTTTTCAGTGTGCAATCTGGATTTATCTGTTTTCATTACAAAGTAAGCAAATGTTTTTTTTCAAGGAGATCCAAGGATGTGTGGGAAGGAAATGGCGACTCATGGTGTAGCTGCAGAGTTTATCTTTGATCTTTTCTCAATGCAATGATTAACTGATGTAGAGAAGATGAAAAATGATCAAACATCAAACATCAAGGAGAAAAACACTTTCTATTTCCCTCTCTGCTTATTCTGATGTCACATGAATGAACCTCGAGAAAACTGTCTGTCAACCAAAAAGTCTTTATAATGTTATACTCATATTTGATATTTGATATATTCAGAGCCCCTGTCTCATGATGCAGCTTCTTTCTTGTGTCATCTTGTCTCCTGTTTTCCAGGTGTTTCAGAAGGAACAGAGAAAACAGGACTGTTGATTCCTTACAGACAGAATATTCTATTGACTATTGTGTCTTCAAGTCAACTTGTTAAAGACACAATGTCTTGTTTAGGCTCTGAAAAAGTTCATCAGGGCTACAGAGTTTGGGCCTTAAGTTTTCATCTGGAAGTGGACGTGTGGGGTTAGGACTCAGGGTCGATCCAATCAAACAGGTTATTACATCATGACAAACACTGTTCTCAAGTCATATTTGGGATATTTTGGCCTTTATTTCAATTTTGATAATTTTTTTAGAGAAATCTCTTGTTTTTCTGTGGACTTGCAATTCTGAAGCAATGAATGAGTCTTACCCTCTGTGTGCACTGCAGACACGTAGGTCCAGTTGTATCGTTTGATAATGTCCAACAGGGCCCTGGCTTGAAGTGTGTCTGAAGGCACCACCCTGAGAAAGTACTTAAACAAAGTCTTGTCACTGAGATCGATGCTAGTTGCAGAATAGGCGATCTGCGGGATGTTAAACAGCTGCAGGAGGTTTTGGACTTGAATCGCCACAGAGCTTGAGCCGGGCCCGATGACCCCGGCTATGGGCTTCTTGGTTGATGGCGGCTGACTGGACGGCACCCCCTCGATGCACCACTTGGAGCCGTCCTTGTCGTCCCGGATGGAGATGAGCGAGTCTCGTATGAACTCGATGCTCTGCTCCAGGGCCACGGAGGAGTGCCAGCAGGAGTCCCTGATCTCACAGCCCAGGGTGATGTTGGGCAACAGGTTCGGGTCCGAGTTAATCCGATCCAAGGCGTGGAACATGGCCTCCACTCTTTGGATGCCGTACTGCTCGCGGACCTCCCCACATTTCCTATCTGCCACCTTCTCAGCCGACGGTTGGTGGTGGACGGAGAAGAGGGCGCCGATTATAATATCCCCGTCCATCCTGGCCACCAGGCGGGAGGCAGAGCTCGGCACCACCGACCTCTCATACTTGCCCTTGGACAACTCAACAGCCTCGAACAGTAAAACAAGCAAATACAAACTGGCAGTCAGATAAATCATGCTGGACATTGTGCCACAGGAGCTGAATGTAGAATCATGTCCCCTTGATCATAATGGAGGTCCATCAATCCTCTTGTGGATGAGACGGCAATGACCTCAGCTGCTTCTTCTCCAGTGTCGTCATCCTGGATGTGAAAGACACAGGGCTTTAATTCCTTAATTTCCCTCATTTAACATGACCTACAGGGATTCATTAACTGATCAATCAGTCTATCAACCACACAAAAAAACATGAGTATCTTAGTAATCAGCTGATCATTTCTAAGCAAAAAGAAAAGAGATTCTCTTTTAGGAAGATATTTTGTTATTCTTCCAGTGTCCCTAATCTATTTTTAAGCAAACTATTTTCTTTTTTCCTGTGTAAAATGGTTTATTTTAACAATTGGTTAGGCCCCTCTATACACATACAGTACATACACATATACATATCATATACATATATCTGGTATGCACAGGAGTTTTGCCAACTTTTACCCGTAGCTCATCCAGCCTTACATTTACAGCCCCATGCATTTAATTCTTTTGATTTATCTAACCGTTTGTTTCATTCAATTGATCAAATCATAACCCTCTAAAATGTTGATTACACCCTAATATTCTGAAATGAATGATGCAAAACATGTAAAACAGACTAAAGAACATGCAGAATAAGGTGAATACTGATTTAGTTATGCCAAGTGAGTAAAGATCCAGAATAGAATCAATTCTTTCTATGGAAATTGGTTTGCAGAAATAATCCCAAGGCAACACTTATAGAGGTACATTGCATCTTTAAGCAGTCCTGGATTGGCACAGTTAGAGTTCTGAACATCCTCATTTTTGTGCATGTTTAAAGATTTATAGAATAAATTTAAAAAAAAGTATCTGTTTTTTTTGTATATAGAGGCATCACATTGTCCAGATGGGAGAAGTTTCGATGGGTAGGCGAGAGGATTGAGCGTCTCATCAGCCACACTGATCCTTGCCCTATTTGTGACGGTGCTATTTTACATACATCCCATACTTGCTCATATAAATAGTTTACTGGCTGCTCTTACTGATTTCTAACAGATACGCAGGAGGAAATCAAGACAACTAACATGAAGCTTTAAAGATGCTGAATGCAAATAACAAAGTTACACATGTGATGATGGAGAATCGTTTTGAGCTTCAGCACCATGGACAGTTGCATCTGTTACAGACGATTCTCTATTTCAACCTGCGACTGTTTCTCCAACTTTATCCCTCAGACCTAACACACACACACACACACACACACACACATACACACGCGCGCGTGCACAGAAACACGCACACAGACCTCCCTCTGAATCATCGTCCTATCTTTGACTTTAGCTCTAAAGACGCAAATCTGCAACCGGTGTCATTTACAGGTTTCAACATCACGTCACCTGCATGCACATGTACATGCACACGCACATGCACATTCAGCCCAATCAGAGCGTGAAGCTTAACTGACAGATCATCACTGAAAACTCGTGCACGTTCAGGTGAGTCAGTGCCTAAACGACTGTCATGACTTTACCTACCTGCAGCAGACAGGTCGGGACATCGCGGCTGTGACTGTGTCTCCTCTGGACTCCAGCTCCTCTCTCTCTCTCTCTCTCTCTGCTGTGGAAACAATGAGAGTCTCTCTCCCCCTCTCTCCCTCTCTCTCTCTCTCTCTCTCTCCCTCTCCCTCTCCCTCTCCCTCTCCCTCTCCCTCTCTCCCTCTGCACTGATCATGAGGTGCCCCCTTCTCCTCCTCTTCTTCCTCACTGCATCTTGAAAACGGGTCACGCTCACTGCAGTGCCCCTGATTTGAAACCACGGTTCACACACACAGACACACACACACCCAAACACACACACACACACATACACACACACACACACACACACGCACGCACACACACACACACACACACACATACACACACACAAACACACACACACACACACACGATTCAGACACTATAACACCAAGTCAGGCCATTAGTGGGGGACGACATATAACATGAATGTCTATGTAAATGTTGGTATTTAACCTGCTGTGCCATATCTTTGTGTGCAAGGCGTTTTGCGTTCCTAATGAAAACTATATAGAGACAGTTAAAACTTGACGTGCACGGCCCTACAGCTGCGTCGTGCGTGCAGCTGACAGACGTGATGCACTTTCAATACACCCCTGCAGCCGTAAAGGAATCGTGCTTTGCTGCTACCCTGTGGCTAAAAGTCGGTACTACATCCAAAACCTCGCTCAGCAGAATACATTTGTTATTGTTGTTGGAGTAAACTGTAGTAACAATGATTATAATTGTATATTCATAGAAGTAATAATAAAGAACTGAATAAAAGGG
The DNA here is from genome assembly GCF_949316205.1 of Platichthys flesus. Classification (NCBI taxonomy): domain Eukaryota; kingdom Metazoa; phylum Chordata; class Actinopteri; order Pleuronectiformes; family Pleuronectidae; genus Platichthys; species Platichthys flesus. The sequence continues at coordinate 8,528,732 of NC_084954.1, read as the reverse complement.
AGAAGAGTATAATTCATTTTTGTATTTGTTTTTTCCAAAAGACTTAATTTTGTTGTGTAGTATTAGGTTTATGTGATTGTTCTCATGTAAAAATATGTATTTTAGATTGATGCTTTGGCATGGTCTTTAAAGAGGTTATACATCTGTGGATAATATCTGGGTTAGGGTTAGGCAAATGAGATCAAAAGAAATGAAACTATAGTGTTTTTTGTAGTTCCAATAACTGAGCGTGCCTTTATTGTCCTGAACATCCTCCTGCTCCGACGTCACATCCTGCATTTAAACATGGCGGACACAAACAGTCGCTAAATGAGGTGTGTTTTGGTCCATTTCGGCTGAATTCTGTGGAAATACAGGAACATGAAACCATTTCTAAAGCAGCGATAGAAACCAGGTTAGTGTGCGAGAGGCTGGGAACAAGAAACCTGCTGGTTTTTGTGTCGTTGTTCACAGTCGGACGATTAAATACGCAGCGACACAGACTCGTGTGTTTTCATTGTGTAACAGTGTCTAAATCTATATATGTGTATAAGTATGTATGTATATACAGTTCAAAAGCACCGTCTCCTCTCATGTTAACCGTAGAAGTAAACACATTTTAAATCGCTGTACTAACTGTATAATAAACTCTCAATTTGTGAATAATACTCATACAACTTGATTTATTGTGAACAAATTTGAACCCACTGGACAATCACAGTCAGAAGCTGGTGGAGAAACGCCCTTTACATGTGATGTTCCACCTTTAACAGCACCAACAGGGTTCTTTCTTCACATTTATCTGAAAGATGTGATTCAAGACGTGTTTAATTTGATTTGAAAACACGATCCAGTGTCTAAGAAGTAGCTCACAGGTACTTTGCATTTGTGCACTGATCACTTCCTGCTGTTTAATAACATTGTGTGTGAACCAAAACTATCTGGGGGTAACAGTGACATTATTAACTAGTTCAAGGGAAAATATGTCAAACTTTCAAGTCTACTTTTTTTGCAATTCAACTTTAACTGTCATAATCGATCATAGTGCTGTTATGGTTTAAATGGAGGATAATATGCTGTGTATAATGATATAATGATGGAAAAGAGAACAATTTCTCTGTCACCTATATTAAAAGAGAAGTTTAAGTTTGTCCTATGCTGTTTGCAACAAGTGCATTTGGACTTGAGCAAGATGTTATCAAACTGAAGGTGCTACCTGCCAAAATAAAACGCTAAACTCATGTTAAATGGTTACATTTCATGTTTATCTATACTGCATATGTGAAATGTCAATCCATGGATCATTTTGTGTCAGGATCAAGATGTTAGCCCGTCCATGTCACTCAACTTTAGGTAGGATGTTCAGATTTTTTCCGTAATCAACATTTACTCTCCTTGTAGAATTCAACCATGAGTAGCCGAAGAAAGAGAGCCCCTCCTGTGAAGGTGGATGAAGACTCTAAGAAGAAGTTGAACTGGAACATGCTGGATGATCGCAAGGACGAGATAACCCATGAGGAAGAAGACCAGACACCAACCTGCTCCATTCCTCCTGGTGACTCCACTCCAAGCGGCTTCTTAATCTCAACCACTGAGGACCCTGCTGCCTGCCCCGGCTCTGTCCGGTTCTCAGAGGAGCTCCCCTGTACATCATCGGAGGCCGCTGTCGCCTCAACCTCTCTGTCCCTGACTTTTGTGCCGCCTTCAAAGCTGGTCAACATCTGGAAGGCACTCATTGGGGAGTTCCGTGTGTGCCCGGCTTGGCTCCCGTCCGACTGTGAGCAGAAAGCATTCACCCTCCACAGGAGGGGGGACCAGCTCTGCCTCAGTTACAGCAGCTGCGACGAGAGCTCGGAGCTGCAGTGGACGCTGGACAAGGAGACTTGCACGGCGGAGTGCAGCCTTAGCCAGATCCCTCTGGAGGATCTGGACTGGCTGCAAAAGAGACAGGTGATGCAGCTCTGCCACCAGACAAAGGATGAGACGATGAAGGTATAAATTAAAGGATTACTCTAAATTTTTTCTGTTGTTTTTATTCCAAAAATGCCAAATCCACTCTCTAAGTCTTTTGTATGGATACTGAACAGCTGTTGTTTTCTGGTTCACTGTTTAAAACACTTTGTTCTCTGGCTTCAGCGGTTGTTTGTTTGCTTTTGACAGGTTGGGATCTACTTGCTGGAAACTGGGCTCGGGAAGCCAGATTTACTTAGCGAGGGAAGTGGTCGGTTGAAGAAAGCAAATCAACTAATGCAGAAGATAATGGAGTATTTCTATGATTTCATCATCCCTGGTAAGAATCCGCTCCTAATGCATGCTGTGACCACAATGACATTTTAAAGTAAAGGATTGTAATGATACATTAATATCCTGTCTGTTTTCATGTAGAAGTGGTTGTTAACGAGGAGGAGCAGTGTGACACCGACCTGGAGAGACAAAATGTGGAGGAGCTCTATGATTATGTCCGACATCTGCACCAGCGAGAGAGCCAGGAGTTAACATGTGAAATCCAGCACAAGGCTCTTATTCCTGTGCTCAGACCCTATCAGAGCCAGGCCGTCAACTGGATGCTGAAGAGGGAAAAATACAGGAACACTTCACAGAAAGGTAGAGTTTGTTATCATTGCTCTGACTAAATATGATCTGCTTAGTCAATCAGTCTTTTGAGATTTAAAGCCTTTAAATTTCAGGTAACGAGATGGTTATGAGTATTTAGAATCTTTAAGTCTGCAAGAGCAGAAACTATATGAAAAGAGCAAAGCAAATTTTTAATTTTATTTTGTTTTGCAGAACAATCGCTGCATTACCTCTGGCGGGAGTTGGTGACATTGTGTGGAAAGAAGTTGTTCTACAACCCTTTTACTGGCTGGTAAGGATTTAAATCATTTCATATTGAAGTGAGACTCCTAAAAGTATTTTAAGTGTTCAACTTGTCTTTTCTTCCCTGCAGTTTAATTAGAGAATTTCCTCTGGCTGGCATTGCGTGGCCAGGTGGGATCCTGGCTGATGAGATGGGACTGGGAAAGACGGTGGAGGTTCTGGCTCTCATCCTGCTCCACGCCCGGCAAGATGTGGAGCAGGAGGCTCTTACTCTGCCGGCGGTGAGGATCAGAAGACAACTTTAATAACAAAATTCTGAGTTTGTTAAATATAGAGAGCTTCACCCTTTTCCTTCCTTTCTTCTTTTGTCTATGAACCATCACTAAATAAGGGTCATGGATTATTATTTATGATTGTAGTAATATCTTTATGAATTTTCTCATCTTTTGGTAAATAAAGCATTTCGAAATGGAAAATGTTCGTTTTTTTCATGATGATTTATCTCTTGGTTTTTCAGGGTAAATCTGTGAACTTCTTTGTTCCACCTCCTCCGCAAGAAAGAAAGAAAGTAATCCACTGCAAGTCTGAAGTTCAGCCTAAGATGAAAATATCTCACCCAAGTACGTCACTCAGACTCTTCTCAGACATCACAGCTTTGAATTCCTTTGCAGTCGGATTCAAGTTTACTGCAACATGTTGTATATTCTCCCTGCAGCTGTGCGTATCATGCTGCTCACTGGAATAAAGGAAATGAGATCAGGCAAGGGAGCCTCAGTCAACGCCGTGTTCACGTATATCCGCGCCACTTATGGTTACGACCTCCTCAAGAACCGCAACCACATCAAGAAGATGCTGGTGAAGCTGATGGATGAAGGCCTGGTTGACCGGGTTAAAGGTCGTGGCTTGGCGGGGTCATTCAAGCTGGGAAAAAACTACAAAGAAACCAAGAAGATGTTAGCAGAAGCATCCAAGTCTGTAAGAAACAACGCTTCCATTATGAATCTTTTATGCCTCAAATATTTCTTCCTTGTAAAATCTCACTTTTATCTGTTCTTTTCATCAGATTACAAAAAACACAGAGGGCACGCCCAGGGAAAGGTTTCAGAGACGAGCAAAAGAGAAGGCAGAGGCCGCTCTTCAAAGCTCTCTCACAGAGGATGACAGAGATCTGAGCTCGTCTGACTGCCCTGTATCAGAGCAAAGAGAAACAAAGACAAAGTGGGATCTGAATGAGAAAGCCGATCGGTACGATGACGTGATGGATACGTCCACAACATCCTCGCAGATGTCTCAGGATAAAAGTGAGTCAGATACACATGAAACATCCAGGGTGGAAGATCTCCCTGAAGAACGGGGAGAAGCTCCTCAGCTTGATGAGGAGACAGAAACCCCCACCAGAGCATCCATGGTTCCTTTCAACACTCCGGACTACCGCTTTGAGTGCTTCTGTGGCGAACTGGGCGTTATCGACTACAAGGCCCGTGTCCAGTGTATGAACTGTCAGCTGTGGCAGCACGCAGACTGTGTTAACTACAAAGAGGAAAGCCTTGGAACTACTCCCTTCTATTGCCCTCACTGCCTGGTGGCCATGAAACCCGTGTCCACTGGTGCCACCCTCATCATCTCCCCAAGCTCCATCTGCCATCAGTGGGTGGAGGAGATCAACCGTCACATTAGGTCGTCCTCACTACGAGTGCTGGTGAGAACAATGGTCTTTTGGTAGCACACGGTGGAAATGTAGAATATTAACATCTCAGCAAACCAGAGGAAACATGTGTATACCAAATCTTAAGAGGTTTTGTCCCAGATTATTTTCCTCTCACTGGTTTAGTATTGAACTAGAAATGTCTTGGAATAAATTTCTAAACTTTTTTCCAGCTTTATATAATAAAATAAGTCTGTTGCAGTAATACTTAGACCAAAACAACAGAGCTCTTTCACTTCAATTCCGCCGCTCTTCCAAAGAGCTAACACTGACAAATATGCTCAAACGGAGTTAATATGAAACTCATTTATTTGGCCCTCAGGTCTACCAGGGTGTGAAGAAACACGGCTTCATCCAGCCACACATTCTCGCTGAGCAGGATGTGGTCATCACCACCTACGACGTGCTGCGGTCGGAGCTCAACTACGTCGACATTCCCCACAGCAACAGCAAGGATGGACGCCGCTTCCGCAACCAGAAGCGCTACATGGCCGTTCCCAGTCCTCTGGTGGCAGTGGAGTGGTGGCGCATCTGTCTGGACGAGGCTCAGATGGTCGAATGTCCAACTGCGAAGGTAAGTTGTAGAGAAAAGATGAGGTATCGAACCAAACAGGGAATCTAGAGGATAACAAGGCTATTTCTCAGTTATTGATTTTCGTGTTATGCTGTATTTTATTTCAGTTTGTCTTTTAAAACGTTTATGCTTATTTTTATTATATTTCTTTCAGGCTGCAGAAATGGCTCTGCGTCTCACATCTGTCAACCGCTGGTGTGTCAGTGGTACTCCTGTCCAGAGAGGCTTAGAAGGTAATACATACCATTAAGGTATTTACATTGGAAAGAACTCCCTCTGTAACAATTAGTTTTTGAAATCCTGAAAACTGTCTCAACACAAAAAGAAAGTTAATTCTTAAACTGATTTACTTGCCATGTCCAGATCTGTATGGCCTTGTACTTTTCTTGGGAGTTGATCCATACTGGGTGAAACACTGGTGGCATCGGCTGCTTTATCGCCCTTATCGACATGGGAACACAGAACCTCTGTACAATGTCATCGCACAAATATTATGGCGATCGGCTAAAAAAGACGTCATCGATCAGGTAGGATCATAAAAGTTCTTATTGTGTTCCGTTCTCAATTTTTTAATAATGTTGGTAAATTCAGAAAATGTGTTTTCCCGATGTTTTCCAGATCCAGATTCCACCTCAGACCGAGGAGGTTCACTGGCTCTGCTTCTCCCCCGTCGAGGGGCACTTCTACCACCGTCAGCACGAGGTCTGCTCCCAGGACGCTCTGGTCAAAATCCGGAAGATCTCCGACTGGAGCCTGAAACTCGGCAGCCTCGACCGCCGCACCGTCAACACCGTCTTGTACCCGCTGCTGAGGCTGCGCCAGGCCTGCTGCCATCCACAGGCTGTGAGGGGGGAATTCCTGCCTCTTCAGAAAAGGTAGATGACCCTTGATATTGTGTTTTCACGGCTCTCACTGGAGAAGAGGGGCCTTTTTCTGAAGGCAGCTGCACCAGTTAATTAACATCTGCTCAACTAAACAGAGTTTCACAGCATTAGTAATCTTATAAAGCCCGCAGCAACTCTTTTTGTTAGTTACAGTCTGCAGTTGTGTTTATTTAAAGCTGATTCATTCTGAGTAATTTGCGTTTGAGGGTTCGTTGAGTGGGTTTCTCTGTCCTCTCACCAGCACCATGACGATGGAGGAGCTCCTGAAGTCCCTGCAGAAGAAATGTCGAGTGGAGTGTGAAGAAGCTCACAGACAATTGGTGTGTGCGCTCAATGGCCTGGCCGGCATTCACATCATCAGAGGTATGAAACACCACTAATGTGCTTGTGCCCGCTCCGCTCCCAGTTTCCCATGGGATCAGTTCAAACACAACACAAGGCACCATCTCATCTTTATGTCTCCCAACACCTTTTTGTACCAAGATGTTTTGTTGAAGGAAATCTCAGTGAGACAATATGTATAATGTGGCTGGATGTACCGAGGAGGTTTGTATGGAGCGTCTCATTAACTCACGACCGTTTCCTTCTCCGCCTTCAGATGAGTTTGTTGAGGCGACGGAGATGTATAGAGAAGTGCTTCGCTCATCAGAGGAGCACAAAGGCAGACTGAAGACAGATTCATTGCAGGTGTGTGGCCTCATTCTACTCAATTTCATGTGTCTGTGATTAATCTATGGAGGATTTCACTACAGAAACAAACCCGACAAACGTCTACTCATATAAAATGAGCAATTGCATCAATTCAAATTAAAACAAATACTTTCTTGGGGAAAGTATACTGATTTCTGATGAAATATCTTCAAACCAAAATAGATATTCGGTTATTTCCCAGTGTTTATGTATCAACAAACAATTCTAATTAGTTTATCATCATTGTGTTTGTTCAGAGACTCCATGCAACCCATAACTTGATGGAACTGCTGAGTGCAAAGCATCAAGGGATACCCCCTACGCTGAGAGATGATCAACTAAGTGATGAGGTAAAGTATATAAACATTTCTCATCTACACTGTGGATGAAACCTAAGAGATGCCTCCGTTCCTACATGCCAATGTGGATCGTTCTTGCGGAGCTTGTTTTTAATAAAACCCATCTCCTCTGTGCCATCTGTCGCTCTCATCCTCTGCGTCTCTTCAGGCCGAGCAGCTGCGACAGCACTACATGACCAAGTACGACTCTGAGGTGGCAGACGCCCATCAGGCTCTACAGCCGGTGCTACAGAACATCAAAGAGCTGAGACGCAAAGTGAGAAACCTCTTTTACATCCACACCCATCTACGTTGTTTACATAAAACAACAATCCACCCAATGGAAGAATATTGGCAAACTCTGATCCAGAATTTACATATTTCAAACTCATCAAGATCCAATTACAGATGGTATTTTTTGTACATTATCTACAGTCAAGTAGAATAATTTGATAACAACACATTCGTCTTTGTCAAGGTGAAGCTGAACTCTACCTGGTGGCTGGATGTTATTCAGAGGGCAATCCGCCTCTCCACCGATGATGATCTGGTGTCTCGCATCAAGAATGAGCTGACGTCCAGCTACAAACAACAAGCCAGCAAGCTCTCCATGGCTGACAAGTACACACTTCATTCTACAAAATAAGATAATAGCTAAGATAATAGCTTAGACCAAACTTGTACTTGAAGTAAGTGTGTGTCCTGCAGGTTCCGTGATGCCTCTGGTTTGCAGTTCCTGCTCACCTCGCAAATGCAAGACCTGATTAAATCCCAGAAGACCGTGCAAGACGCAGTGAAGAAGCTTGAAGGCCCGGCTTCAAAAACCGTGATTGACGAGGTCACGATTTGTCACCTCAGGCCTATGAGACTGCCACTTAACAAGTAGGACATCAGAAAGTAGAAATTTTACACAGATTGTACAACCCGCTTCTGAACCTTTGAACTTGTTTTATATGTGACCTAATCCTCTTCTTTCGTTGCATTTTAGCTGTGTGTTTTGTAAAGCTGATGAACTTTTCGTTGACTATGAGTCCAAGCTGTTTTCTCACACGTATGTAGAACAATATTCATGACACCTGTCAGTTTGAATAATCAAATTGTTTCTTATTTAAAAATGGTCGTGGTGGTTAATCAGAAATATAACCTCACAGGGTGAAGGGTCAGACAGCCATCTTTGAGGAGATGATTGAGGACGAAGACGGGATGGTGGACGACCGTCTCCCCACCACCAGCCGAGGTCTCTGGGCAGCCAGCGAGACTGAGCGCACGCTGAAGGCCATCTTGTCCTTCGCCAAAGCTAAACGCATGGATCCAGAGGTGGTGGAGGAGGGCAACACTTTCATGGAGCTGTTTGAGAACTGGAAGAAGGAGTACAAGGTTCGTACGCACACCAACAAAACCTGTCTTTCAAGTAAGCACAACCTGTTTTAAATGTAACAAAAGATTCTTCAACAAATATTCAAAAAGCTGTATAACCGCTTTTAGCTCTTAAAATATAGAATTTTGAGACAAAAGACCAAATTTTGTCATGTTTAAAAAAAAAAGTTGCGAATGTGAATGGAGTTGAATTCAGATTAAAATATAATGTGCTTTGGCAAGTTTTTTCAAGAAATAGCATTTGCATGTGCCAATTCACCTCAGGTGCTGCACGAGTACTGGATGGTGCTGCGGAATCACGTGTCAGCCAGCGATGAGTTGGGGATGGCCACGGAGCGGCTACGAGTTCGCCTGCCCGACGAGCCCAAGCCCAAAGTGCTGCACATCATCGAGCCACATGAGGTGAGTGAAAGACCTCGACACACCTCTGTTTTTACAGCTTGCTTGTTTCTGTCTGTTCTTTCAAAAATCCAGTCAGTTTTGTTTATTCCTCAAGTGGATTTCCTCTCCTAAATGAATTTTGATTAGCATAGTCACTGATTTCACACACACGGTGAACTCCTGGTGTCTTTTATCACACAGCCGGACACCACATTCACTTCTGCGGCTTGTAACAGATACAACCATTTGGTAGATTTGACATTTAAACACATGTTTTACTTTGTTTGAAGTTTTGGACCTAACTTAATAAATAAAATGGAAAATCTGTTGAGGATTCAAAAGAGCACTGCTGCTGGTTAGCCAAGGATTGTAATGTTGTGCCTTAACTATTTTTATTGCATTCCTGACCCGTGTGCTCGGCTGCTTTGCTTCCAGGTGGGGCAGAACAGAGTCAAGCTTTTGAACGACCAGGCAGTGGCCAAGTCTCAGCTGCAAAAGAAGCTCGGCCAGTTTCTGTACCTCACAAATCTGGAGAAGGTAATAAACAGTTAGGAGTAACTGCAAAGTACATACATTCTTCAGCTGCTCATTCAAAAACGTGTGTGATAGGATCTTACTCCGACCTACGTAATGTCTTTTATTTCAGTCCCAGGACAAGTCGACTGGAGGACTGAATCCAGAGCCATGTCCCATCTGTGCTCGGCCCCTGGGACAGGAGGTGAGACAGAACACCTTACCGTCTGTACAACTGTCTCATCAGCACAGACACTGTAATTACATCCAGTCTGAAGCAGATTCCCTCTCCTCCAGGAACTGTGTTTAACATTTGGCATTTGGTTGATGTCGGTTGTTTATCAGTGAATGTGATGAGCCTGGTGCACCTGAGAAATCAAACAGCAGGAAGGTTTCGCCTGTCTGATGTTTTCATTTTAGTATGGTGGCGTTTAAGTATTGTGTTTATATTCATCAAGTTTATGGGAGATCTAAGGACAAATCAAACTGAAGTGTTTAGTCTTTTTCCGCATATGTTTTTACAGCTCCTCTGTTCTAAAGGTATCACTAGAATGTCTCAACAAAGGCCACTTGACAAACAACATTGAAATCTGTTCAGATCCAGTTTTGAATTTGGATCTGTACCAAATTGCACAAAATTATAAAACCCCTCAAACATTTCTGATTTCATTTCATCGAGATTCTTCCATGATTCTCTGAGAAATTCTTAAAGATGTCAAACAACGCCCTATGTTGTTAAAGAAAGGTTCAATAAAATCCATTCTGTTGTTTTTGCGTTATCTTGCTTTCAAACACCCCAAACCACAAAACAGTTTCCAGCTCTAAGTGTAGATTTGCTACCACAGTGACTGTGGATTTGAGAATCCCTGGTAGTGTCCTCATTCACCATCTTAATCATCTTAATTCCTGGTCTTTCTCTTCCCCAGTGGGCAGTGCTGACTTGTGGCCACTGCTTCTGTAACGAGTGCATTTCCATCATTGTGGAGCAGTACAGCACGGGCTCAAGGCGGCGTGCCATCATGTGTGCCATTTGTAGGCAGACCACGTCCCACTCGGAGATCTCCTATGTGTTCACCACGCAGTCGTCCAGTCAGGACCAGGACATCCCAGTCCAGGTCAGTAGAGCAACAGTCCCGATTCCGGAGATTTATCATGTCAGTAATGGATTAATCCTGTTATAAAGATCTGTCAGATGGTTCAGACTTAATTTGTTAAGTTTTTATGAATTTTGATGCTTTCCTGAATGACTTACATGCTTTGTACCTGACTGTAGTCATCACGTATTAGGGGGTTGCCCTTTAATTCATGTCCTGTAATTTATGTTACTGTATTTTAGCAAAGGTTTTCCCAGGTCACTGATTGTTGATCCTACAGTAACGTAACGTTCCTCCTCCTGCGCTCGTCAGGGAAGCCATTCTACCAAAGTGGAGGCAGTGGTGAGAACACTGAAGAAGATTCAAGCGACCGACCCCGGAGCCAAGTGTCTCGTTTTCTCCACGGTAACTGTGAACTATCCGTGCTCGGTCAGATGGTGATTTACCTCGATGATATCTGGTTTGGATCTGACCCAGTTTCTCTCTCTCTCTCCCGCTCAGTGGCTGAACGTCCTGGACATCATCGCCAAGGCCTTGTTTGACAACAACCTGGAGTTCTCACAAATCAATGGGATTCACAAATTCCAGGTTTGGATTTTGCATTGCAACCATTTCTACCCAATGAAATATCCACCGCTGCTACACCACGGAAAGTTTACCATAGTTTAGAGAGGACATTTTAGAGTTTCAGCAATTTTCCACCCATCCACTACAGCAAAAGAAAAGATCATTCCTATAACTTTACCTTTAGGTTCAACTGATTTCATGACACCCAAACTTAATATTTAAAAGGAACTCTAACCCTGTTGTGGTGGAAGTAGATAAGTCCAGGTCACCTCCAAAATGAAATCTTTTTACCTTTTTCCCAGAGGACATATCTTCAAAATATTTCATCGACCTTTGTTTCTCAGTTTGTGTTTTATCATGGAGACAGAAATATGCGATGAATATCTAATCTCTCCTATTAATATTGACTGTCTTATTATGATAAAGGTTTCTCTCTGACCACTTACCTCTAAAACCATGATTTGTTATTTTCTTAATTTTTAACATTGATTATGTTATTTCTGGTAGTTATCCACAGATTCCGTGGCTCAACAAGGATTAAAGATCCAACACCCCTCTTAATAAAAATATAAGGGGGAAATACTTTGATTAGATTTTTTTCTTATAAAGAAGAAGGCACAGCAAAATGTGACAAAAATATATTTGTTGCAACGATGTCACCTCATGCAGGTGTGATTTTATCAATCTCATTGTCGACTTCAATGTTCCAGGAGAATCTGAGCTCCTTCAAATACGAAGAGAAGATCAACATTCTTCTCCTTCCTCTCCACACCGGCTCCAATGGTCTGAACATCATCGAAGCCACTCACGTGCTGCTGGTCGAGCCCATCCTGAACCCAGCCCACGAGCTCCAGGCCATCGGCAGGGTGCACCGCATCGGACAAACCAAGTAAGTTTGAGGTGGTTCAGGCCGGCAGGTGTTGGTGTGTCCAGGTTCAAACCTCTTTATGACACTAGCACCTTCTGTTTTGTACATCCAGTGAAATGTATTTATAGTTTGTGTCTTTCCACCAGGCCAACGTTCGTCCACAGGTTCCTCATTAAATCCACTATTGAAGAGAGAATGCAGGCGATGCTGAAAACAGCAGAGAAAAGGTACGAGTTGACACTGAGCTCTTTAATTCAAAAGGGGGATTTTGACATTTAAAGGTTGAACGTGGCAGCGGAGCTCACAGTTCCCATAAATGTTTTTTTTTCCTTCCCTTTATCCCAGTCACACCAGCACAGCCATGAAGCACTCAGAGGCTGCAGTACTGACGGTAGCCGACCTCGCCGATCTGTTTACTGACGATACAGAACATCTGGGATGAGTCTGAACACCACGAGACACCGACTGAAGATCCACAGCGACTTTCTCTTTACCCAGTTGGTGATGAGGACAGTCCGATTTTGAACATTCCACTTTTTTATATATGGATCATGAAGTTACCAAATGCATCTTAGCATATTTTAGCAAATCACTGACAGCAAACAACAACTTTTCTTAATTGTTTTCAGTTTTTAATCTTTTAGGGGGGGGGTATGTGTGATGTCTTAGCTGTAACGTAACGGATTCAGTGACTACTTCAGCTGTGCAGGGACACATCTGATGAACATATTAGGCTGGACTGTTCTTGTGTTAATCTGTGCATTTTATAATGAACTTCACTGCATGACGAGGCAGATGAACAGGGGAGATTGTGCTATCGTCACATCCTGGAAATAAACATCTGTCCACCGTCATCCTGTTACGAGCTCTTTTTGTGCGCCGCCTTTTATTGTGATTTATTTCTATGCTGTAAAAGTGTCGACAGGAAGGAAGCCGTTGACCTTGAAGTGTTGCTCGGACTTTTACTTCTTTACAAATCGGAGCAGAAGTGAGAGATTATTGCAGGATCCTCTTGTTTTTCTCTCTTCTTTTAGCGATTTGTCTTTTAAAACAATGCTCGGCTCTGACACTTGAGCCTGTCTTAATTTGCAAGACAAAAAAGAGGAGGATTCAGTGTCTTGGAAACTAATCTTGTAAATCAAACTCATAAAAGTCTCAAAATGAGAAGAGGCTTTCGGCCGCATTGCAGCAGTCAGCTCGTCCTTCTCTAACTTTACCACTTACAAATTGTCTGGACAGGTTTAACGGATGAATTACTGTTTCTTACTTTTTCCGTGTTTCATCGTGTTTTTTTAAAACGTCATGAAAATAATTATTTTCCTTTCTTGTCTCTCCCGCTCAAAGTAATTTATGGTCTGTTCCCCCCACAAACATGCACTCACAGGTCCTTGGCATCATCACTGAATTGTCCTTGACTCGTAATGAGTTTCTTTTTGCCTGACTGACTGGGATTCCCGCACCAGTAAAGATTTTAAAATGGCCAGACAAAGGATGCAGACAACAAAGAGTGGCAGCCCAGTGCTGTTGTTCCTCTCCTGCATGGTTACCAGGCGTTGTTGGCCCTCTGTAGTAAGAAACGGTTGTAAGATGTTTACTAAGAAGACGTCGCCGCGGTGGGCGGTAACATACGTGTTACCTTGGACTCCCCTCAGTTCCCCCTATTCATGTGCGGAATCTCATTGTTGGTGGGGACATCATTCAAGCTGGTGTTTTAAGGCCAGAGGGAGGCTCCCAGTTCATTAGAGCTGTGTTTCGAGGGTTGGGGTAAGAGACAGGTGCTACGTCTTTCCCCAGAAAGATTCAGGGGAGAAAGAGGCAAAAAGGCAGTGGAGTGGCTAAGCTGAGGCAAACCAGAGGGAGAGTCCAGGGAAGATGGCACCTTCCAGTTTGGTTATTGCCTGGTTACTGTTCACCATGAGGATGGTCATCTCGGCCGTGTATCTGGAGCCTGAGGAGGAGGGTGAGCTCACTACTCGCATCACATCACATCACATCACACACTCAGGGAGGAAACGTCAGGGGTCAAACCACAAAAACCTTTTACTGGTAATAAGTCATAAGCCTGTTTTCTCCTTGATGATTGGAGGTATAGCACCAGTTTCCCCAGACTCTAAGATCTTGAAATGTTCTCGTAAAAACAATCATCTAATCAAGTTCAGTAAGATGAGGATTTTGTGTCTAGTTTCTCTGACCTCAGCTGCAGTGAATGGGATTTCTCTGAAGATTCTCAGTCATAGCATTTCTCAGGAACTGGCACCTGGAGTTACTTGAGGTTCTTGCAGATGTGATTTCTCTGATCCGAACAACTTCTTCGGCTCTGATGATTATCATCAAGAACCCAGAGCAAGTCCAGTTGTCCTCACTTAGCTCTCGCAAAAAAGTATTCAGATTGTTCAGTTAGATCAAAAATAATTACTAGACTGTGAAAATACTTAGTTATAAGTAAAGTCCTGAATTTAAAATGAAATAAAAGTGAAAAAATATTGTCTGCAAAATGAACTTAATGCAGGAAAAGCAAAGCTACTCATTATGCAGCAGAGTGAATATGTATTACACATGATGCTTTTAGATCATTATTACTGATAAATGTATACACAGCATTTTAGTGCTGGTGTAGGTCGAAGAGGAACATCCACGCACTACTCTGGACATTATTCTATCTTTTAACATACAACAACGCATCATATTTAAAGAATTCAGCTGCATGTTGTGCAAAGTTAGCTGTAAGATGAACGTATTGGAGTGAGAGGTGCAATATTTTCCTCTAAAATGTAACGCAGTCAAAAATGGAAAGTACTACTCAATTTCCCCCTGGGATCAATAAAGTATTTCTCAGTACATTTCAATTAAATATGTGACAATACACATGGTTAAATTGCATTGTCTAATTGTTGAAAATAAATTAGTTGGATCATAGAGTGTGCAAAAGCAGTATAAGTTAAAAAATAATTATATTATCCAAAATAAATGTTTGTAGGAAGTTTAAACTGTTGTCTCTCTTATCCGTTTTTGTTCCCATTAGAGCTTAATGAAACTGTCATTTGCACCAACGATCATATGGAGGTGGTTATACCCAGTGCTTTCTTCCTCAACAAAGAGCCTCCAGTTTATGTGAGTCATTAAAAGTATTTTTTTTTCAAAGGCAGATGTTCGATTCTACTGAATTCCGAGTGTGACACTTGAATATTTGTGTTTATTCTTGTGCCTCCTGTACTTAGGTTTGGGATTTACATTTAAATGATCCTGAGTGCCGCGGCGTTGAGGTCGGAGACGACTACGTCTTCAGCATAAAGACCAATCTGTCCGACTGTGGGACTATAATGGTACGAGCTTCAAACCTTCGCTTTAAAAGTGTGTGAAAGCCACTTGTGCAGGATTAAAGAGTCTAATAAAAAAAAACGAATCCAATGTTGCACGTGAGCTGAGACGTTTAGAAGAGCTGCTAACAAAGGCCGAATGCATCAGCTTTAACCACCATGAAGACAAACTACACTCGGTATCTCCATCACTGACAGTATAAAATCCCCATCATTATAAATTAACTGTTTTACGATATGTACGGTTGTTGTGGGAACTGGACCGGGAGCAGTGTTTTTTTTTTTCTTTTTCCTGTGGTGACGTAAATGTGGACTGAGACCCTCTGTTCTGTGCTCAGATGGGTACTGAGGAATTAGCTCATATGTATAATAAGATGGACAGAGAAAGGCACACACCCTGAGCCCAGACAGAAAGGAGTGAAGAGAAAAGAAAGGGGGGGGGGGGAGTGGCGTGCATGTCAAGGAAGAACGGAGGCTTGTTCCTTTTCCCTATGACAGCACTGGGCCTTTATTCAGCGCAGCGATGGGACCTTGAATGGCCTTGTAGTCCTAAATTATCAGAATTTACATGGGAATGATGATTATTTGTTGAAGCTCAGTGAATAAGGAGGCAACAAATCACTGGTCAACTCGCCCCTTGGTTATTTTAATCCCGCTGTTCTCATGGACTCCATCTCCGGAGGGCTTTTAAATCCCTACTTCAGTTCACAAGTGTCCTTGAATTGTGTCCTCGGAATGCGTGAAGGTTTTTCTTGTAAAGCGAGCAAAAGGTTAACGCAGGAAAAAAAAAAAAAAACTCCCAGTCCTGCACCTCAGCAGTTTTACAAGTTTATTGCATAGAGCCTGAGCAAAGTATGTCTCCTCTGGATTAGAAGAAGAATGCTGTGTGAGTCGGCCTTGCTTTTCACCTTGACCGCAGGACCCGTTAAACCCCGCCGTCAGCGGAGGAATGACTGAACTGTTGGGTTTCAAGGTCAAACATTTTCATTCAGACACGGCAGCGTCCTCTGCTCATGTTTCAACGATAGTTCTGTGTTTGTGAGACGCAGAGCCTTTGTATTACCGAGTGATAAGTGCAAGTGGCAGTGGGGTCCTGTCGTGAAGCCATGAAGACCTGTCGCCCGCCGTGGAAACCGGCCGCTGGTGCTGGTGCATTGTGGGGGGTCGCGTGTTGACCAAGCGGTAGTAAAAGATGTCTCGGCCGTTAGAGCCCGGGACAATTCATCCTGCTCGGGGACCATGAGAGGCCGTCCTCCTTCTGGCCCCAGCAGGGGCCCTGACAAACCTTGGACACAACCTTTTCCCTCGTCTACGTTTTACGTTCTCGCCAACGTCACTTGCCAACAAAAGAATATAGACCAGTATGGCTCACATTTACAGTGTGTGAAAGGGTGACGGCCGTTGACGTTACAGCCTGGGAAAGAGGTCACATAAAGTCCCCTCAATCACTTCTTCTGTCTGTGAGTCTAACAACTGTAAATCCTGCAGCTGTGGAAACTTTACATACATCTTGATGTCATCTTGGAATGTGAACAGTGGTATAAACGATATAAAGAGATTGGGAGTTTTCTTTGTACATTTTCCTTTATTTCTAGTATTTTATTTTCTAGTCATGGAATCAAGTCATGGATCTTGATCATAATAATGCAAATAATAACAAAGAATTTAAATGTGGTAAAAGTATGTGCTCTACTGAGTGTCATCCTGGTTGATTTGTCAATTAATAAATTAAAATTCATCAACATCAATTATAATAATCAGTTAATTTTAACACATATCCAAGCAAAATGCCAAGCTTTTGATGGTTTCAGGTTAGAAAATATGAACATTTGCCTGTAGATTCTGTAGATGAACATAAAATGAATCTGAAGATCAATTAATAAATTCAGGTACTTTGTAATAGCAACAATTACAAAATGTTTTGTTATCTTATCATCTCTGTGAAGACTTTCATTGTGATGGTCAATGGTTGCTTGAAAAAAGCGTAGAAATTGAAATGTTATTTTTCTTTCTTTTTCCTCTCCACAGGCCTCGGATGACACACACATCATGTTCATCAACACCATACACAACAACGACTCAGAGGTCATCACGAGAAACTACATCAACATAACGTTTGTGTGTCGCTACCCTGTCAATTACATGGTGCAGCAACCCAACGGGGTAAACATGATCAAGGTGGACGTCAGGTGACTGTTTGTTTTGTATCTAAATGACCTCTGACCTCTCAGTAACATCATTTGATTTTTAACACGTGTCTGTTTGGACTCTACAGAACGATAACTCTAAACACGGAGGACGGGAACTTCTCCGTGTCCATGTTGTTGTACAAAGACGAAGCCTTCCAGGACAAATGGACGACTGTGCCCTCGCTGACCCTGGAGGACGACATCTTCGTGAAGGTTTTCATGGTAAATACTCACCTCTCATATTAACTTGAATATTGTGTAAGGGTTAGTTGCATATTTTACGCAGTATTTAGTGTTTTGTGTTGAGTAAAGTGCCTGTTTAAGATGAGCCGTGACAGGGAGGATGTATCCTGAGCTTTTGACTCACAGACAAAAACACATTACATCACTGTCACACTATTGACATCTATTTTGGGATCAGGCTAAGCATGTTGTTACATGACGTTAAGCAATATGTTGTCTGTTGGATTGATGCATTATAAGCAACACAGGAAATCCAACACTCCCCCTGTGCTGCTCTTTTCCTAGATGTTGTGATAAACATTTTGTACAGCTGTTGCTTATGCACCAGGAATCAGAGTTTCACATGTCAATCTTGGAAAAGTGTTCAGCGTGTGTACATATTGACTGACACTCCCGTATGTCCCCACAGGTACCGGCTGACCTGATGCTGCGGATCGAGAGGTGCTGGGCCACACCGACCAGTGACCCCTACAGCAACATACAGTACACCTTCATCAGGGACAGGTCGGCCTCAGAAGTGCTATCTTTTCTTTTTCTATTTGTCATTTTGAACCTGAAAATAAGAATAATTCGGCTGGGATTTGTTTGTTCAGACTGTGATGAAATCTGCTTATAGCTGGTGGTGTTATTTCACCACCCTCGCACACAGCTCTAAGTCCTCTCACACGCGGGGCTGATGAAATCTGAAATAAGAGAATTTGTTGCTTAGAGAGGAGGCCAGACAACAACTTCTCAGAGCCCCGGGTCATGTGACTCCCCCGTCTGAGAGGCCACATGCGTTTCAGTTCAACAGCTGTGCACGTCCTTGACAACCAGGCAGTATTTGGTACTGTTGGCAACAGCAAAGAGCAATGAAACGCTGCACAATGATTTCACAATGCAGAAGGGGGGGGGGGGGGGGGGTTACTCCAATAAATCTGTCTCTCACGGTGCTGCAGATAATGTTTGCGTTATGTCTGAGCTTTGTCGTGCATCACACCGAGATCTTGGGTTAAGATCTGTTCCTTCTCGCAGTTTTTGACTCTAGATTTCAATCTTACTCCCACCAGACCTGCCTGACTTCTCTGTCTCCCCCCTCGTAGCTGCCCGGTGCTGTCCAACGAGCAGACCCTGAGTGTGCTGAAGAATGGCCAGGGTCCGGAGGCCTTGTTCAGGATACAAATGTTTAAGTTTGTCGGCAGCTCCTACGCCAACGTCTTTCTCCACTGCAACATCCAGATCTGCCACAACGCTCCGGGGCTGTGTCAGCCTGTGAGTGAGCGCATGCAACACCAATTCCTCACACTGGGAGTCACAGGCCAGTTCAGACAAGTAGCCTGTGGTGGGCTCAGCTTAGGTCCTTAATATAGACCCATCAGGACAGAATTGTTTCTCAGCTCCATGATGGGCCAGTCAGGCTGCCCTGGTCTTTAAATATGCATCTCTTAGCACCAGATCTTTTTATGTCTAATCATGTGTTTCCAGAACTGCTCTGGTGAAGTCACAGTAATGAGGATGCGCAGAGACGTCCCACTGTCCCACACTGTGTCTTATGGACCAATCAGACGACTACTAAACAGTGAAAAGCCCAATCTGAGTCAGTTTTTACATTCTCTTTCATTTATGTGGATTTCGTCAAAGCTTTGAGATTCCAGATACTGGAAACTAATTGTATGCTAAGGTGTGTTTCCACCTGTTTCCTTTGTGTCTGTAGATGCAGGCGGAGTCCCCCCCGTGGCGACGTTTGTCCTCGGAGGGCTGCTGGTGGTCCTGCTGCTTATCACAGGGTTGTTCGGGAGGCTGTGGCTGCGCTCCAGACGTTTCTACCCGGCCCGGGAGGCGCAGCTCACTCTGTCCAACATTCACCACATCTCAGAGGTGGCCTCGTGAATCAGGCGATCCGGAACTTTCTCAGCTGACGAATGGACAAACAAACACGTGGTCACACATGTACAAATGCAAAAGAAAATGCACACTTGTGATTTATGATAATGACGAGAGTCTTGCAGGTGTTTTTCTTTATAAAATGTTTTTGTTTTTAAAGAAAATCGACTTAATAAAGTTCTCAATTGTTGCTGTTGTTTTTCTCAGTGGGGAAAGTTAAGTAGGACATTGTACTGTGCTTGAATATTCCACTTTTATTCTTCTTTAAACTTCAACCTCACTACTTTTCAGAAGCAAATGATCATGAACATTGAAACGATGCTTACCCAGCAATACATCTGTAATTATAATCTACATTATATAAATATACATTTTATGTCCCTTTTATTCAACCTAAGGAAAGGGGTTTTAGTTGTAGTGGGAATATTTTTATTATGTCCTATTTAAGGGTTAATGTTGGTTTGAATCAATATTTTTCATATAGTCAACGATATCTCATGCAAGATGAATAAAGCTATTTCAATAGCTTTTTTTAGTAAAGCCTATATAGTTATAAAACAGTTGCACATTAGTTCTTCATAGATGTCAATCAAACAGGAGAAAAATATGTGTGGATCATACACAGCACAGTGTTTGAGGGATTGAATAAAAATAAATTAGTGGGCCTGTTTTCTTAGTAGTGGGTGAGACATGTTACTCGCTGTAAGGATGTGGCTCATCCACATGTTTTTAACAGTTTCTCTGCAACAACTAAAATCTGTGGCACAGAGATATGATTAAGTTGAGTCTTAATACGAAGATCAGTTCATTGGTCATCTTTGTCTTATATTAGCCCTTAAGGAGAAAGTAGAAATGGGACAATAATAGATATTTAACCAGGAATTCCAGGTTATACATATGTATGTGTGTACACAAAAGAATAAACTGAGGTCAAGGCTGCCTCAGGAAACGTTTGTGTTTGTTTGTTAAAAAAACACAAAAAGAGGATAAATCCATGACATTATGATGTCAAGCTAAGCTACAAAACACAAACAAACAAAAAGCAGTGTGGTGTATATATAGTAAGAGTTGGTCATTAAAATAAATAAAACACCTCTGACATGAAGCACATACAAAAGAGTGAATACATAAAACCTTGAAAACATTACACAGTTTGCATGGAAAAAGGATGTTTCCTCATGTAAGTATACTTCATTTTGTGTCCTTAATAGTTACATCTCAATATATACAGGTTTATATATATATATATGTTTAACCATTTAATTTGCTAGCAGGTGTCTACACCAATTACACTTCAGAAGCATCATCACATACATTTAAAATATATATTTATAAATGTATATATATATATATATATTGTATATAATATGGTATTATATATATATATGGTGTATATATAACAGTGTAACAGTCACTGGGGGTTTTCCCTCTGTGTCTATTTCAGTCTCTCACGGACCTGACTGGTCCCTTTGCGTGATGACGTAGAAGCTGCGTCATGCCCCTCCGCACCAAACAACACAGACACCGACAGACGCAGAACAGCGGAGCCGCAGCAGCTGCACATTCACCGGCTCCTGTCTGGAAAAACAGCTCCGGACTCGGTAGATAACGCGTTGACGGTGTTTCTGTGGAGGAACACGCAGCCGAGCACAAGTGAAGATACAAATCAAGCACCGGGAAATCCCCGTAACTCGGGTAAGAGCCTTCTACAAGCGAGTAGCTAGCGAGGCTAACGAAGTGTAGCTGCTAATGCTATCATGGCTGGCTGGCCATGTTGTTTGTGTTTCTTTTGTTTAACTGTACAAACTTCGAAGACTTGACACTTCGCTCTTTCTGCTGCACATTTGTCATGACAACATTTCATACGTTTACACACCTCGGGAGTATAATAGGTAATACTGTTAACGGGCCGAATTGGAAGAACCGGCTTCTGAGTTGTTTGTGTTTTTAGCTGTTTGCTAACCTTGCTTGCGTAATTTAGCCTGCTAGCTGTTATTGGCAGTGGCTGCAAGGACTTAGAACAATAGTCCTCCTGTGTGGCAGTGCCGCTCGGCCTTGCAGCATTGTTGGGGGACTTTAATTTTTGTTTGGTGTCCTTTGAGCCCAGTGCTCATTATCCCCTCCGCAAGCAACACCACCAAAATAAACCCGAAGCTAATGATTCAGAGGTATTTACCTCACAGGCCTGTGGCGGCTGGGTGGGGGGACAAACAGTTTGAACAACAAGTGGAAACTCTAAAGGGTTTGTCTCGCCTGTCACCGAACCCTGGTCTGAGATCTTAAAGTTGAGGGGTCAGGTTTGCCCCCAAAGGTTTGAAAGAACTTGTGTCACCAGGAAATCTAAGAAGGGTGTTGTGAAATGACACTGATCTGCCGGTATATGCAGTAAACAGACACACGCGGGGAGCAAACATGTGTGGGGTAGAGTGACAGGGCATTGGAGCTCACGTGTGTTGGGACAGTTTGTACCTCTATGGGATAATGTTACACCAGCGTGCACCAGCTGAGGGCTCCATGTGCCTCTCAAATGTTACTGTAACCATGGCTCGATTGTTATGTCTCCAGAGCTGTGAATAAAATGTGACTTTGCTGATTTTGTTACAGGGTTGAACACCTCACCCCTTTCCCTCTTGGACACAGAGCAACACAGGGAGCAAAATGGAGCACCTGCACCCCCACTGCCTTAAATGCATCAAAAGAAGATGCATGGTAAGACCAGAAGTGGGGGTTTCATGTGACCTCATGTGCTGCCCTCTGGTCTGCGGGGCAGTTTTTCACTCGTGCAAACTTGAGGAAC
This sequence comes from Platichthys flesus, assembly GCF_949316205.1. NCBI lineage: Eukaryota > Metazoa > Chordata > Actinopteri > Pleuronectiformes > Pleuronectidae > Platichthys > Platichthys flesus. Next base: position 8,506,536 of record NC_084954.1, on the reverse strand, counting down.
ATCGCCTGTTGTGTCCATACGAGCGGGCGCCGTGCCTCAACAGTGGGTTCGGCTGCCCCTTCTCGATCGCAAGGATCAGGATGGCAAAGCACCTGGAGACCTGCCCAGCAAGTATAGTGTGCTGTACGATGGAGTGGAACCGCTGGCCCGTGAGCTATGCTGATCGCCAGTCCTATGAGAACTTGAGCAAAGACGTTGATGAGGTGGAGCAGCTAGACATGGCCTTGGCCCTGCAGGACCAGCGGATGCTTTTAGAGTCCCTGAAGGTTACGACCACTGTGTCAAAGATCGGATTTAAAGGAGCAGATGAAAATGACAAGATGGCGACGGCGTCAAGTTTACCAGAGACAGTGTTAGGCAATAGAGCTGTGGAAATGGAAGAGGAGCCCTATACTGAGCTGTACAGCACCTCGTCAGAGACTAGTAGAAACTTGGCAGCGGCTCTGGACATTCTCACTAATTCTGCGGATATTGATGTAATTGTTGGGAATCTAAATGGGGAAAAGACTGATAAGAATGGAGCCCTCCACAACGGAGAAAATGGTGATAACCATAATGTTTATGTTGCAGAGGGTGGAAAGAATGTAGATATGCAGGAGAGCGACTCTGATTCAGAGTGTGAGCTTGGAGCAGTGGGTGGAGTCGACTTTGCTGTGAACACACATAGAGAAGAAGATGGAATTGGCTGGGGACAAGAAAATGATTTTGTAGAGTTGTTTTTTGAGGAGAAGGAAGATATTATCCAGGAGCCAGTTAATGATTCCAACCTCATCTGGCCAGAGCTGCCTCAGAATTACATGCCCCTCGTAGCTCTGGGCCCTCCTGTGCCCCAACAAGCACCACTTTCACCCCCTATGCCATTGCTGCTGTCCGATCATGTGAGAAATAATTTCTTGCAAGTGCAACACTTACCCAGTGAACTCAGGTATAGGTGCTTGGAGCGTAAACTACAGAGTGTAGAAGTCCTTAGAGGTATTAGCATGTTTACATTTAATGGACGTCGGGCGCTGTTGTCAGACCCATACTTGTTTCGAGCAAAGATGGAGGACAAGTCAGTAGATACGTCTGACCTGGAGGTAGCGGACGACCCCTTGGGTCTCCATGGCATCGACCTCATCACTGCAGCTCTGCTCTTTTGCCTCGGTGATTCTCCAGGAGGCAGAGGCATCTCAGACAGCAGATTTGTGGATGGCTATCACATTGACTTTGGTACTCAGACGTTCTCCTTCCCTTCAGCCATTCTTGCTACCAACACCATGGTGGGGGACATTGCTTCAGCCTCCGCCTGTGATCACGCCAGCCCACAGCTTTCCAACCCCAGCCCCTTCCACACTCTCAGGCTGGACCTAGTGCTCGAATGTGTGGCTCGATACCAAACCAAACAGCGCTCCATGTTCACTTTTGTCTGTGGGCAGTTGTTCCGGAGAGACGAGTTCTCGTCTCATTTCAAAAACGTGCACGGAGATATCCACGCTGGACTTAATGGCTGGATGGAACAACGCTGCCCCTTGGCCTACTATGGCTGCACCTTCTCCCAAAGACGATTCTGCCCGTCGGTACAGGGCTTCCGAATCATCCACGACAGGCACCTCGGCTCTTTTGGGGTTAGACCCGGTCTACCTTTAAGAACTGGAGAAAACTTCACAAGAAACACCTGCCACTTTGTTGATCAGTGCGATCAGTTCAGTGGTCTTCCATTCGAGATACTGCAACATGTAGCAAGCTTCCTGGACAGTTTCAGCTTGTGCCAACTATCCAGGGCGTCCCGCACCATGAGGGACGTGAGTGCCAGTCTGCTCCAGATGCGTGGCATGGTCGTCTTGCTGTGGGACAAGAAAAAGCGTGCTGATGGTTCTAATTCATGGCAGATCACAGATAAGGTTAGTCTTTTTGCACATATTTTATAGCAGTCTCACTAATCTGTTGTGTGGAAACAATGTATAACTGTGCTCACTGCATGAAAAGTAACGGAGCAATCCTGTTTTTCGTCCAGGTGTGGAGATTTAGCACGGCTTTCGGTACAGTGAACGAATGGAAGTTTGCCAACATCGCCAGCATGGCCGACCACCTCAAGAAGTGCAAGTTCAACAAGATCACTCGCCGGGAGGAGGCCATCCCTCTGCCGTGCATGTGTTTCACCAGAGAGCTCACGAAAGAGGGGAGATGTTTACGTTCAGTTCTCAAACCAGTAGCATAAGAGAAGGAGTCAGTGTTTGGACATTTCTGAGACCATCAGAGTTCCTCCAGTGTTTTCTGTGTATACAGACGTTAGTTTCTTCCAGCCTTAAAAATAATACTAACAAACTTCTGGTTGGATGTTATTTGGTTCACTCCTATAAATAAGACTAAGCCAGCCAGCGAGGTGATGTTCCTACAAACACAGATCAGGAGGGTAACAATCAAATTTTATCACTAGCCTTGTATTTCATGAGGGATTTAGTAATACCATTGTACTGAAGTTCTACTATTATCTACTCTGACAGTGTAAATAATCAGATGTTATGATGTAGATTTTTTTTATTTTTATATTGATAAGTCAGTACTTTGCTACACTGGAGGTAAGAGTAGAGCCTTAAATTGCAATACACTTGATTTTCTAGTCTTGGGGTCGTTGAGAACATCTCAGTGAGATTTCTTTACTGCTTCCAGCTGTAACAGTTTACTGGTATCTTGCACGGTTTTTATATTGTATCCTGATAGTGAGTGATTGTGTGTGTGTGTGTGTGTGCTGCTTAGAGCTCATAGAATTCATGGCTTTAATTCTACATGTTACGACTGACCAAACATCTGTGGTAGCTCTGCCCACTGTCCACCCATTGTGCAGGATGATCAAGCTGTTTCACTGTGGGTGGTGATGTTACTCAGCAGAGGGGTTTTGTGGTTTGGTAAGTGGCTCTGATGTTATGGCAGTGACAAAGGGTGGTTCCTCTTCTGTTCTCCTCTCACCTCTGACCAATGAGCTGGCCTGTTAGTCAGAATGAGAGGTGTTTTCTTAGAAAATCTAAATGTAGCAAGTGACAGAAGAGTGAACGCAGCGGAGATGAGAATCCATCAGCGATTGGGGACGAAGACGAGGAAGCATTGTTTCCCTCCCTCAGTGTCAGACCTCAGAAACACCTGCAGGTCAGGTGTTTATGACTAAAGCAGACACACGCACACTTCCCTCCAGTAACTAGCATAACTAGTTATGTTCACATTCATTGTTTATGGCACTACATGTCCACTGTGTTGAAATGTTTTGGTGTCTCAGGGTTAACTTTGTCTCGCAGCAGATTGTGTATGCGCTCAACAAATAGCTCAGAAGGACACGCTGACTTGATTCTTGTGGAGCCTTACAACCGACTGGTGTACCACTCAGTATTATTATAACGTAACTTTGTGTGTGTGTGTGTGTGTGTGTGTTGCAGGGCTCGACTAACAAATGACATGTTTTCGGCGTTTGCCATCCCATCGGGAATAACAGAAGTAGGACGTCAGCTGTTTGAATGTTCTTTAAAAACATGGAGTGATCAAAATCGTTTGGATTTGGTATTCAGGTCTAACGACACATGAACACGTTAAGTAGATGACGTTCTGTTACAACAAACTGATAACAGGTTAAAAACATGTTCCTTTGAGGGGCAATTTTTTGGGGTTTTTTGATAGTTTTGAAGTCTGATTTAAAGCCCAAACAATGTTTGATCTTTTTTTTTATTATTATTATTCTAATAAGTCCTGACCTAAGTTTTGGTTTATTCCTTATTTTTGTACTGGTACTTTTATTTTGAAAGAGACAGAATCTGTAATGTCTGGATTTGTATTTGGAATATTGATTTGCACATGAAGGTATGTACTGTAACATTAGAAATAAGGATGTTGAGGGTTTTTTTTCTCCCTTGTGCTCTGCATGCGAGTTTGATGTCTTTTGAATATGAATCAGTCAGTCCAGTTGCAGACGTGTTTAACTTGCTCGTGTCTCCGTTTTGAATATATTTTCATATGACCTGTTACATAGAACTAAATCTTGTATCATGATGAATTTCAGTCAGATCCGATAGCCAGCCTCATCCTCAAGTTTTAACCTTTTTAAATTTGATGAAGTGGAATGGGGAACCTGAGCTTTAAATCACGAAATGTTTGTCACCTGCAGCACACTCTTGTTTTTCTTTTACTTCAATGCAGACAGGTCTTTGCAGGCACCTGGAGTGTATCAGAATTTCATCAGAATTATTGTTTGTTTTTCACTCCTGCTGAATGAGTGTGTGTTTTTCACCAAGATATGCCAGCTTCACCTGTTTGAATTTTGAAGCATTTTAATAAACAGGCTCTCGGTTTTTAAAAATGTTGATGCTTCTTTTTCAGCTCTACAACTTGTTCAGTTTCCACCCCACTGTGCTAACACCCCACTCACTAATGGGGTCACACTTGAACATTTGTGTCACACAGATTCATTGAGGGAATAAGGTTAAATATTTTCACCTTTGATTAAAGCTCCCTGAACTGTATGGCACTGCAAAGGGGAAACATGTCATGCTAAGTGGGTCTGCATCAGCCAAGTGGCTCATGTGACAAAGGACGAGGTATATATAGGTTTATCCTGCTGGTAGTCTAGAAAGTAAACAAAACAATTAACTTGTGAGCCCTGTCTAGTCATTGATGTAAATACAGGTGAACTTCAATTCCAACAGCCTAACAGGCCGGTTTATTATAATCACTTCACATCAGTTCTATAAATGAAATCAAAAGTTAACACGGTGGTGTGTGCCATCAGCGAGTAACACAAACTATATACATGAAACCACAAGCCCATTTCCTAAAATACAGGAAATATAAAATGAATACAAAATAAACAGCAACCAGCCCTTTGCCTGTGAAATGAACACAGCTTAATAGTAACAGACATTGTCGTACCTCACCAGCAATCCCACCCGTCAAATGAAAACACCAAAGGTTAGTTCGGTTTACCGCGAGGCGTCACGTGCACCGGCGTGATCACAGGAGCCGGAATGAAAGCTGACACACCTGCTCTCATCAACTGCTGAGGGGCTCCCACCTTAATTTGCCGAATCCGGTCCGGGTCCTAGTGCCCCCCGTCGCTCTAGTTTCAGCACAGTAAAGTTTCAGGAGCTTGCATCCACACACAGGATTAGGATTAAAGTTGTTGAATACTAGTGCAGGGTTCTATATGCCCAGTTATTGTAGGCATCGGTGGTTCACTGCTTAATTCAATGGAAGATGTGGTAGATTACTCTTGATGCAAAGGTAGACCGCTAGATGGCGCCAGAACACCACAAGTTCACCTTCCCTCGGGTTAAAAGCAAAAGATATTCAGACAGAGGAGGAAATGTTTCAGTAGCTTTTCCTCTACTATTGTGTTTAGGTTGCAAACTGATATATTGTAAAGGATAAAGCAAGAAGA